>NC_063166.1:41322814-41686148 GCF_023159225.1 Perognathus longimembris pacificus
AATCCAGGCCACACCCATCAAGAATTGGTGTGCAGATTGGGCTGGAGGGGGGCAGTTGCTATTTTTTATAAGGAGAAGGAATCTTCCTGGGCTTCTGCACAGCTGGGTCTGGGGAGGCAGTGGAGATGGAGTCAGCTTCTGCCCTCTTTCATGGCCAGATCTGACCTCCATATTACATTCCCCCATATGTTTTTTTTTTTTTCTTGTACATAAAAATCAAATCATTGATTTCTTTTGGAAAGCTTAATCTTGACTAACTTTGAATTCAGCCCTTGCCTATTTTGCAGAATCATAAAGTGACTCCACCCACAGGCTGCTGGGGAGAGCAAAGATGAGACAAGGGCCAGTCCTATGGGACTGCTGCTCTTATCCTTGCAGCCAGAAAGAAACAGGTTATCTGTGAGGTCCACCCCCAGGATGGCTGCAGGTGTTTTCACCTGTTTAAATCTCCATCCAGTTACTTAGGTAACTGGCACACCTGGAGGCAGTTACCTCCCTCCTTCTCTGAGGTCACACCCTAATCCATCTGGACACACTCTAATACACTTGGAAATACCTCCCACCCAGGCATCGCTTGGGAGTGACTCTCTAGCCTGCCACACATGCTTTCCAATTTTCTTAATAGAGCTAGTCTACCCCAGTCAACTCAGAGGTGTGGGAAGATTACCAGAGAAAGAATGTCCCCCCAAAACCTTAGTTTCAGCATATCCAGAGTGGCCTTCCAGCAGGAATAAGCTGCATGTGATGAAGTTCCATCTTTTACCATGGTAGGGATACACAGGGTAAAGATGTTGATTCTTCCAGATGACTGTCAGGCCGTCCTCCATCTTAACCCAAATGGGATGTGCAGGGAACATAGCAGCAGCAGGCAGCAGTATCTCCCAGGGGCTCCAATAAAATGTCACACCTTCTGCTGAGCTGCCTGAAACTTTCTGCATAGGCTGGTTAAAGAGCTTAACCTAGGCCTGACTTTAGTGAAATCTTCTAATATTTTCCTGGTTGCCTGTTAAGTTACATTGACTTTTGTAGGCTGGTGCCCCTCTGGATTTCAAAAGAGCTTTAGGCAACCAATAGCCCTTGAGTAATTTTGCCAGGGCAATAACTTTTAGTAATCAGATATTTTCAATAAAGCTAGGATTTTCTAGGCCAACACAGAAGGTTTAGCCTATAACCATCTCTCACAAGTGCAGTCTCTACAGTTGTACACTCGTTAGCACTGTTTTCTATACGTTCCTCATCTTCTAAAAATAACTATAATTCCTCGATCCTAAAGGGGAACTGATGGGTGAAGATCATCTATGATCTGTAACTTCCTCAGGCTGACTCAGGGGCGTTGACCTTACCTAGCCAGGAACCTACACTCTTAGCCTACTTTACCAAGGGGCTGCAGGATCAGATGTCCATTACGAGCTTTACTCCAAACTGGAAATCACATTTAACATTTAACTTTTAATAACTATACAGACTTGTTTTGGGGCTACAGCAGTGTAGCCTTCAATATTCAGTTTGCAAAAACGTTTTCCTCACTGGCTAGGGAAACTTATCTCTGATGACCTAGCAATGCCTACATTAACTTTTGTAGGCCTTAGATCTCAATAAAGACAATCTCAAGTCCACAAACTTCCTTTCCTGAACAAGTATGCCAGCTCAGAATTCTCACTGCCAGTTAGGGCTTTGAGCAGATGCAGGGGGTTGGGATTTTAAATTATCCCCCCATTTGACAAAATTTATAGTTTTACTATCCACTATCATAGATGACTGGCAAGTTCCTGCCCAGTAGACAGACATGGTATTAGAAAGGCATGCTTACAAACTGTTCTAGGACCTCCCGGCTCTGATTAACTTTTGAAGGGCACACATGACTCTAGGATCTGACACCATCTCTGCCCTCCAAGCAGTGGCTTACTGCCTCTGGATGCTCCATCCCTTTTGTCCCAGGAGGGACGTTGCCATTCTGAGGTAAATGCACCTTTGGCATTTCTCTTGGTCCTTCCCTGGACTTGGACTCAGGGCCTGAGTGCTGTCCCTCAGCTCTCCAGCTCAAGGCTAGCACTCTGCCACTTTGAGCTCCAACAAAACTCCATTCCCAGCACTCTGCTGTCCCATTAGAGACAAAGACTCTCACAGGGACCTTTCTCTGCCAGGGCTGGCTCCGAACCACTGATCATGAGTCTGTACATAAGGCCACTTTACTCCAATTAAAGCAACAAAGTGGTCCACACAGAAGTAGTTCTTAAGCATGCTCTTACCTGGGACTTATTAAGGGCCAAAGTTACATCCAACAGACTTGTAGGAATTGCCTGTCCTCTGTGAAACTATCTGGAATTTTTACAGAAAACCTGCAAGGCAAACTGGAGAAGCAATTAAACAATCATTTTGGTAGCCATAATTTTCCTTTCTCCAACTTAAAACAAACCTTTAGGACAAGTTTTATTTCCAAATCTCATATCTAGAAATCCATTTTTTATTTTTAAAGTCTTTTATTACTCTTTGCTTTAACACTTACTCTTTAGCTCTCAGGCTGCTCCTTTTCACTTCCACATTTCTCATCTAGAAATGCATTCTTGATTTCTAAAGCCTTTTACCAACCTCTGCTTTAACACCTTCACCTCAGCCTTTATTTGCATAGGAAAAACTCTGAAGCCCAGGGGGCACATTGCCTTGGGGCTGCCTGTTTTAAAAGAGTCATTTTTTTCTTCAGTCCCAGTTAATGCATGAATACCTTTGAACTTAAATGACAATTTTTCCTTAATGCAAGAATTACAATTACAAAAATAGAAATACTTATCCATTCAGCTTTCCAATAAATCAGTGAGAAAGTGAGAAACGTTAGTCCATTCTGCCATTTCTTTTTAATATACAGAGAGTTAATGAAAGTTGTTTACTTTTATCCCTATTAGTTTACTTTAAAATATTTGTCTGGTTATATGTAACTTAAGATGGAGTCTTACTATTACATCACAGTATACACATAAAATTCAGTACCTGAATCATTAAACTGATACCCAAAACAAAAGTACATTCAACAGTGCACACCAGAATTACAAATACGAGAATCTAGACTTAGAATCTTTGCTTTTTCAGTACATCCAAATTGCAAAACTGTACAGAAATCAAATTATATCAGGTAAATAAACTTTTAACCCTCCCATAAGATTTTCCAATTTTAATTCATACTAAGGGACAGTTTCAGAAATATCAGTCAAATAATTCATTTTCACCACCAGGTTTCCAATGTTCACCTGAAAACAAGAAACAAAAGAAAGACCTCCACTGGCCTGTCCTACAGAATGGGCCTATCTTCATCCTACTCCTTAGAGCTTGATGAACTGCCTTGGTGCCAGCTTGCCCTCTTCCACCATGCATGGATGCCCCCTATGGCTGTCCCATGATGTGGACTGGCTAAGCTGCACCTTTGCCAGATCACCCCTCACTCGTGAGGATAGGCACTCAGGCCTGTCCTAAGTTTTCCTGTCTTTTTTTCTCTCCATAGGACTGAGAAACCCAAGCAATTTTTTTTAACGATGATAAACCTTTACATCCAAATTTCTGATATTCAGCCCCAAATTTTAACAGTGAAGGAAAATAAATTTCAATGCCTTTTGCTAAATCAGATAACGATGACAGTTGAAACATCTTAATTCATTAAGGTACCCACATTTTTAACTGTAAATTAAAGAATCCTTAGAAATCTTTTTAACTCTAGTTCCTCTTTTTTTTTTTTTTTTTGGCCAGTCCTGGGCCTTGGACTCAGGGCCTGAGCACTGTCCCTGGCTTCTTCCCGCTCAAGGCTAGCACTCTGCCACTTGAGCCACAGCGCCACTTCTGGCCGTTTTCTGTATATGTGGTGCTGGGGAACCGAACCTAGGGCCTCGTGTATCCGAGGCAGGCACTCTTGCCACTAGGCTATATCCCCAGCCCTCTAGTTCCTCTTTTAAACAGTGCACTAATCCTTTAAAACATTTAGTAATGACCAAACTTGATGATCTTTGAGTTTAAACTTAAACTCACCCATTTTTACATCATACTGACAGTTTTAATCTTGAACATGTTCACACTCACACATGCATACACATTCACATGCAAAAGATCTTAAAGCGTGCAAAATAAATATTGGCTGTACATTTTTCAGTGGCAAGAAGTATTTATGCCAATCTTACTCTTGCAATAACCATCCAAGATTTATTACAAAACTTTTAACAAATGATTTTAACATTCTCCAGCCTCATTTACTTGCAAGGCATTTTAACACACTGAATACATTTCTGCTGAAGATAGCTGGAAGGGGGTTCCCTGGGGCAAGACTCAGCCCACCAAGTACTTGACTCTAGTATGAGCCCAACTTTGACTAGAGCATTTAACAGATCAATTGACCTTTAAACACCTTCAGTTGGAAGAAAATGGTTAAAGAAGCTTATCTCTCTTCCCCTCGGTCCTCCAGATCCTAGAGGACCTGGGGAGGCTCTTTGGAACTCGATACTGGCAGAGGCCCTGTGTCCCACGTCTTCCTGTAAAATAAGTTAAACGACAACCAACATCCTTCCACTACGAGGAGGTTGTCAAGGTGTCCCTTGACCCCCGTCCCCCCAGCCTTAGAGAACTTTGCTGCGTCCAGCTTCTCTCTGTCTCAGGCCTACAGACCGCACCTTCAGATTCAGACTGACCCACACAGATAGGCCCACAGATATACAGACAGACTCGCCCAAAAGGGCCCACTCAGTGCACTCTACAGCCCACCTTTACAGATGGGCCCACTCAGACAGTGCTCTTTACAGCACACTCTTACAGTCGGACCTACCCAGTAGGGCCCACTCAGTGCTTTCCATAGCACTTTTACAGACGGAGAAACAGAACAGACAAACAGAAACAGACACAGATTGGTCGACCAAGCTCACACATACACACCTATACCTCCAGAAGTTTCTTTTCTTCACCTGGGTGTCTTCCCCCTAAAAAATGCAGTTAAGGACTCTTTCCTGCTCATGCATCACAAATGTAATGGCATCTGAGGGAGGGGGCGATCCCCTATCCCTCCAAGAGCCTACCACTCAGAGACAGTCTCAAGTAAAAAGATGAATTTATTGGGGAAGTTCCAGATGGACCGGTCCCAGGTTTCAGAAAAAACATATAACACAGAACAGGACAGTGGCAGCACAGAGACTTACTTCCGGAGGATTTCCAAGTACCAACAAACCAACTGAATTGGGACGCCATGGGGACGACAGACACAAGACTCAAACATGTGGCATGGCATAATGGTGCCTGAGCTGTCCTGCCCCTAAATAGGGCCAGTCAGGGGGCAGGGTCACAGGAAGCTCCCAGTTCCAAGCACTTGACAGACAGGTTCAGTAACCTATAGGCCATGTGCTGCCCCTGTCTCTTGGGGTTCAGAAACTCCCATTACCTAGGGATGGGCTTCCCTTCCAGTAGGAATCCAGGCATGCCCATCAAGAATTGGTGCACAGATGCGGGGGTTACTATTGTTTACAAGGAGAGGGAATCTTCCCAGGCTTCTGCACAGCTAGGGCTAGGGAGGCAGTGGAGATGGAATCAGCTTCTACCCTCTTTTGCTGGCCAGATCTGACCTCCATATTACATATATGTTTCTGTCTTTCTTTTTTCATGGGCCAATTCATCTATATATTTTATCGGCTCCCACCCTTTTTTAAAACCATAGTTATGTTATATCTTAATATCCAGCAGAGAACACCACTCTTATTTCTGTTCTTTAAGATTAACTGAGAGAGGGCTGGGATATAGCTCAGTGGGAAAGTGCTTACCTAGCAAGTGCAACATCCTGGGTTCAAGCCCCAATATAACAAAAGAAAACTACAAACAAAAGATTAACCGAGAGATAGATTGGATAATTATTCAAAGATGTTAATTTTATAGCAAATTTCTTTTTTAAGAATAGAAATGTTTGGCTGGTAGTGCATTGAACATATTTGTTAATTTAAGTATAATTGACATTTTATATCATTTAGTTGTTTGGCCCAAAGGCAATGATCATTATTTCCAGTGACCCCAATTGTATTCTGTCCATTACTAAGTATTTACACAATCTCCTCATAAGTATTGTGTACTAAGTATTTTCCTTGTCTTGGGCATGTTTACTTTCCTGAACGTTATTACTTTAAATACTTCAATAAGTTCTATCTTTTATGTTTCAAGGCAAAAAATACTTCTGTAAAGGACAATTTTCTTTATTATTATTTTTATTACTGTAGATCTGAGTACTCTCCAATCTCTTTTCCATTCTTAGCCAGTAGGTTTGAGTTTTCTTTTTTCTTCTGAACTTTTAAAAATTGATATGATGAAGGTGTTGTACAGAGGGGTTTATAATTTTCCAATCTCTTTCTCTCATTACATTGCTGACTGGGACTTCAGGACCATGCTAATAGTAACAGTGTGATTGAGCAACCTAACCTGATGTCAAATCTTATGGAGAATGAACATGCTTACAGGCTTCCACCCAGAGTAATATGTGTTATTAATATATTTGGTCCATGACATCTACAAAGACAATTCCCATTTTTTTACGGTTTAAGTAAGTAGTAAAATCCACCACATGCTTGTTAAAATTCATGTAATAAGTTAATGTACTTTCTAATTTTAATAATCTTAATGTTCCTAATATAAGCCATGGTTGGCCTTTGTTCATTATATATAATACATTTTTTATTCAGTTCAGCCAACGTCAAAATAGATTCCTACATCTTACAAGGCCATATTATATTTGTTGTTGGCCACCAGGTGAGGCAGACATGCAGAGTGACAAAGCTTCCACTGGAAGGAAACTGGGGACAGCTAGTCTCCTTAAAATACTAGTAATGCTTGGGAATGTAAGGGTATGCATAAAAATGGAAGGACAAAGAGAGGACAAATGAAGCAATGCTATTCACTGTACATTATGTTGATAATTAACTATACAACTTGTGGATAGTTTTGAGAGGGGAAAAGTGGGAGAGAGTGAGGGAAGGGGTGACATTGTCCAAAAAGAAATGTATTTATTACCTAACTTATGTAACTGTAACCCCTCTGTACACCACCTTTATAATAACATTGATTTTTAAAAATAACATGAGTAATGTGTCTTCAATGTTGTGTTACTTTTTGTTTCAGCAACAGCTCTTTGGAGAAACTTATAAAAACTAGATTCTAGAATATCAAAATTGAGAGACAATCAATAAAAAGACAAATGACTCCAAAAGCAATACTTGCAAAGCCATTTGTTGTAAACCAACTGAACAACTCATCGGGGGGAGAGAGAAAGGGGGATGGGGAGGGGATAATAAGGGAAGAGGTAACAAATACTACAAGAAATGTACCCATGCCTTACCCCTCTGTACATCACTTTGACAATAAATAATTATTTTTTAAAATCAACCTAGATTCTAATGTCAGGAATGTGTGTGCCATGTTCATTCTAAACAAGTGACTATGACGTTAGACTGAGCAAGCTCAGGGGAAGATAAGTCCTCCCTCTATGAATGAAGACAGGCCCCTCTCACTTTCTTTGTTCACAGAGAACACTACTTTATATGTTAGCTTCCGAGCTTCCTTCACTTGTTGGAATGTAACTCTACTCCTCATCTTCTGGCTATGCACTCAGCTCCTCTTGTGCTTCCCCTATTGTATCTCTGACTTTGTTTCCTTTAACTTTCAATCCACACAAACTCAGTCAGCCTGGGTGTCTTGCTAATCCTCTAATCCTGGGACCATTCTCTTGACTTGCCTTTGAGGCTCTTTCTGCCTACAGACAACTTTCTTAGCTACAAATGGCTCACTCTGCCTAAGTCTCAATCTTTCCATGTTTCTCTCTTTTTGGTGATCACTGTCATAGGGTTTCTCACTTACATTTATTATATAGAGAGGAATTTCATTGTTAAATTTCCACACATGTTTACAATAGATTCCAAGACAGCATTGGTTCTTATTCAAGTCATGAGAAAACTTTGCAGTGTTGATTAGTATAAGAAAATGAAATCCCTATCAAAATCTCCAGCACTCCATTTTAATTACATGTTAATATTAAGCATGTTTGTTTGTTTGTACAGTACTTAAGCTTGAATTTGGATCTGGGTTCTGTCCCTTAGTTTTATTCCCTCAAGGCTGGCATTACACCACTGGAACCATAACTCTACTTCCATTTTGTTTTTGTCATTTAATTGAAGATAAGAATCTCTCTTGGACTTTCTCTGGAAAACTAGCTTTGAACTTTGATCTTTATATCTCAGTCTCCAGCACAGCTAGCATTACAGGTGTAAGACACCAACACCCAGCTATTAAGTAGCATCTCTTATCAGAAGGCTTTCAACTATGATAAAGAAGAGAGAGAATAAAGAGAAGAGAGAGGAAAAAAGAGAAAGAGAGAGCTGTATTTTTCTTCCCAGACTTCCATAGCAAACTACCACAGTCTAGGTGGCTTAAACAACAGAAATTTATTTTCTCATCATTCTGGAGACTACATACAACAGAGTAAGCAAATTCACATTGTTTATAGATAAAACAGGACATTTTATTTTTATAAAGAAGTATATATTCTAAAAAGAGAATTAACTTGGATGCAGATCTGAGAGACATCAGCTAATTTGGGGCAGGAGTGACTTGTCAATAGGGTTCTCTTTCATCTACATGATTTTCTCATTGGTATTACTAATTGGCCTGTATCCATTCTGAATTCCTTTCCAGTTTGTAGAGTAGTCCATTATGTGTATGTACCATGATTGTCTTAGCTATTTCCTCAAGATCAATTAATTACATTATAGCTATAGATCAGATTCTCTTCTTAGGCTAGATTTTCCTAAGAGGGAAATTGCTTAGATATGGGGCAAAGATATTTTAATTGCTTTTCAAAACAGCATCCATTCATCTACTCCCAGTTATGTATGCGGGTGCACCTTTGCACTTTTTAATGATACTATACTGAACGCACATTTTAGAAAGTTTCATCTTTACTAATTTGGTGTGTAAGAATTACATTCTAATTGTATTTCTTTGATTACTAATGAGGTTGAACAGTTCTGAGCTTCATTAGGAGTTAGGCAGCATCATGTACAAGCTGTTCTCTTTTAATTTACCACATATTTATGTTTGGGATGAGCTCTTTCTACATTAATTAAATAAACTGCATTATTTACTCTATGTAGCCTCTCTCATATATATATTTGTTTGTGTGCCTGCTTGTTCTATGGCTTAAAATCAGGAGCTGGCCATTGTCCCTGAGCTTTTTTTGCTTAAGGATAGCACTTTACTACTTGAGCCACAGCTTCATTTCTAGTTTTTTTTTTGTTTTTGTTTTTGTTTTATTGTTGGGTAATTGGAGAGTCTTATAGACTTTCCTACCCAGGCTTTGATTCAAACCATAATTCTCAGATCTCAGCTTCTTGAGTAGCTAGGATTACAGGCAAAACCACCAGAACCCAGCTTCTAGCTATGTTTTATTTATTTTTAGTTTGATTAATCAAACTTTAGATTAAAATTTTAAAATATAGGGGCTGGGGATATAGCCTAGTGGCAAGAGTGCCTGCCTCGGATACACGAGGCCCTAGGTTCGATTCCCCAGCACCACATATACAGAAAACGGCCAGAAGCGGCGCTGTGGCTCAAGTGGCAGAGTGCTAGCCTTGAGCGGGAAGAAGCCAGGGACAGTGCTCAGGCCCTGAGTCCAAGGCCCAGGACTGGCCAAAAAAAAAAAAAAAAAAAAAAAAAAAAAAAAAAATTTAAAATATAAAATTAAATATTAAAATATGAAGGTAGGATTCTTTAATTTCTTATTTATTCTGTTGTCAACCTCACTGGAATCCATTCTCCTATAGAGAACAATTGAAAAACCAAATATATGTTATACCTTTCAAGATTGAATTTAAATATTTTGCTTTGTATTAGTTTTATAATACATTCTGAAATATCATAATACTATACACTTTCTGTTTGTGTAAGTTTCCATTGATTTGTTTTGTGTGTGTGTGTGTGTGTGTGTGTGTGTGTGTGTGTGTGTGCTATTACTGGGACTTGAACTCAGAACCTTGCACTCTTGCCTAGCTTTTTGACTTAAGTTTGATACTCTACCACTTACACCAAAGCTTCACTTCTGAGTTTTTGATGATTAATTGGGAAAAAAAAGTCTCTTAGACTTTCCTGCCTGGACTGGTTTTGACCCTCAATCCTCAGAGCTTAGTCTTCTAACTAGGATTACAGGCATCAGCCACTGATGCCCAGGAAATACTAGCATCAAATCAATATTCTGTAAAATATTTCCTCATTAATTTACATAACTCAATACAAATTACAGCCCTGCTCACATTAGAGTTTTCCTGCAAAGTGATTGTATAATACCAGAGATAAATAACTTAAAGGAGGAAAGGATCAGTTTGACTCATAGTTTCATAGGTTTCAAGTTCCTGGGTGCCCAGCACATTTCTCTAAGCTGGTGTTTAAGCAAGCAAAATCTCATGGTAGGAATCATGGGTGGAGCAAAACTGCTCATCTCAAGGCAGCTGGAAAACAGAGACAGAGACAGAGACAGAGTCAAAGACAAAGACAGAGAGTAAGTAAGAGCTGCAGACAACCACAACCCTACAGGGCACACCCCGGGTGACCTGCTTCCTCCATCTATACCCCACCTCCTAATAGTTCATTTGATATTGAACTCTTCAGTGGGGAGTAAGGTCATTTCTAGGGTTAGCAGGCTCATTAGTCCATCACTTTTCAAAAGTATTACCACTTGATCAATGTCTCCCCTTTCATTATTCTCTCCCATATATCCCAACACCACCCATCCTCTCAATTTTCCTGGTTCCATTTCACACCTGTACGTTGAGTACTATGATTGTATTCATCCATCATTCCTCCTTCTATTGACTAAGATTCCTTATTCTGAAATACCTTCGTCTAACTACTTTAAAATAATGATAAATCAATTACAAAAATTAAAATATTTTTACCACTGGGGAGCATGCCTCACATAAGCCTTCATGAAACATTTCTCATCCAAACCACAACACTGGTAGAATTTAGTTTCATAAACCTGCCTTTTAACTCTTAACTCATTTTATTGGTGTGCGTGTGCATGCGTGCACGTGCGTATGCACGCACGCCTTCTTGTCAAATCCTTGGGATGATCTCAACTTTTTCAAAAGTTTCTCTTTAACAGGATAACAGTCCTCACTCAGGACACTACCTGGGAGCACATCAAGGCCATCTTATTACTGAAGGCAACCACAGGCTTGCCTACATACCCTGCTTTAATCAGCACAGACCTCTATCCTGAAGACCCCAGCCCCAGTGACTCCTCTATGCCCCATGTCTTCAGGAAATTACCACAAGAGACCATGATGTCCCTCAACCCCTTCAAGGTTCCAAATGATGTGAATCTGCTTTAGTCTCATAATTCCACACTGTTCCTGTGGCCCACTGACCACCCTCCCACGGGACCCTTTTGGATTCTCAGGAACGGCCTTACCTGAAATGCAGAATGGCCTTTTCTGAAAGAAACAACTGCTGGCTTCAGGAGGATACCTCCACCACAAAACCTGCAAAACATGGCTGTTTGCCCCAAACAAGGCAGGAGAAAGAATTTCCAAAGAGGAGTCCAACCTCTTTCCTAGTCTCCTCGTCCAGCCTAATCTTGTTATATAGCCAAAGACCCTCTATGAATGATTGGCTTCTCCCCTCTTGGTCCAACAATTTTATATTGCTAAAGTTAGAATTTGATTACTATCTATTATGTTAGATGCATACAGTTACCAGGCAAACACAGATATGCATACATGTGCTTGATGTATAGGCAGAGCAATCCACCTCAGCCTAGCTATAAACATTCCATGTGGTCCCAACAAAAAGCCCCTAGTTCTCTAGAGCAAATGGCTTTTTCAATAACCTCTGCCTCCTTGCTCAGACCCCATAAAAGCCAATCTCTAACCCTACCCCCTTGCACAATCTCCAAGTTTGCTGTTCCTACATGTTATGCTTCAATAAACAGTCCTAGTCTGTTGAGAATTGAGTCCAGTCTATTTCTGTTTCCCTCCTTTATCTTCCATTTTCCTAACAACAGTGAATAGCAATTTATATTCCACAGTTCAAGAGAGAGAGTAGTCTATCACCAAGATTCTGGCCGGTTCAGTTTCTTGAGAGGTTTCAGTCTCTGCTTTTATAAGGGTACCTTAAATCATGTATTCCTCAGGAGATTAAAAATTACCATGTCAGGAGGAAGAGATAGAAAGGACAAAAATGGGCTAGTTCGCTCCAGCCCTTTCATGAGGTTACTAATTCTACTGATGTTTTAAACAACTCTTTTTTTTTTTTTCTTTTGCCAGTCCTGGGCCTTGGACTCGGGCAGGGTCTGAGCACTGTTCTGGCTTCTTTTTGCTCAAGGCTAGCACTCTGCCACTTGAGCCACAGCACCACTTCTGGGTGTTTTCTATAGATGTGGTGCTGGGGAATTGAACCCAGGGCTTCATGTATGCAAGGCAAGCACTCTTGCCACTAGGCCATATTCCTAGCCATAAACAACTCTTAATACTACTGCATTGATGATTATTTCAACATGCACATTCATCTGCCTTTGGCTGTCCTGGGGTTTGAACTCAGAGCCTAGAGCTTTCTTGGTCTTCTTGCTTACAATTAATATTCTAGCTGTTGAGCCACACCTCCAGCTCTGCTTTATGCTTGTCATTTTGGGGAGATATAGTTTAGCAAACTTCTCTGCTTGAACAGGATTTGAAATTTCATTTTCCAGCTCTCATCCTCATGAATAGGAAGGATTATAGCAATGAGCTACTACATCTTGCAACAACATGCATTTTTGAAAGAACAGTCGCATTCAAACCATAGCAGGCAACATGTCAAAGGAGTGACAAGTATATAATGAGAAGTAACAGGACTTAACCAGAAAAAAACAAAAACTACTCTGCATATGGTTTCAACAATAAAAGCTCTGGAAAAACTCAGATGAAGTGGCTGTTTAGTTATCTTCAAATATCAGGGCTATTACCTGAATTACCTGATTTAAAACTTAATTAAGGGCTCTATGTCCTGATGGAAAATGTAGCATTATATTTGTCATCAGATTCATTCTGTGGATTTTTGCATTGTTATTGTTGTGGAAGAGCATGATTTCTGGGTGACTTTGGAACAAGTCTGAAATCATATCTTGTGGGTGAATCATCAAAATTAAGTCATTCCTAAAACTTCCATCTAAGGTACTAAACATTTATACACACTGATTTTTTTTATCATTATGTTCTTAATAGATTGCTTATTCTACCTTAGCAATAAATTCATTTTGGAGTTAGGAATATGCTTCGAGCATTATAAATGAAAGTCAAGATTTTTTGTTTTAAGGCCACGATTTTAAGTGTGTGTGTGTGTGTGTGAGAGAGAGAGAGAGAGAGAGAGAGAGAGAGAGAGAGAGAGAGAGAGAAAGAGAGAGAGAGAGAGATGCTCTTGCTTGAAATTTGCTAACAAAAAAAGTGTAGTGCTAGTACTCTACCACTTAAGTCAGATCTATACTTCTGGCTTTGTTATGATTAAATGAAATTCAGTCTGGGGTATTTGTCTACCTGGGCTGTATTTGAACTCTGATCCTTAGATCTCAGCTTTCTAAGTAGCAAGGATTACAGGTATGAGAGATTAGCTTTTGGATAGATCGATTCAAATAGCATGACAACTTGGAGAAATCACACATTTTATATGTTTCTTCAAGTATCAGCTATATATCTATTCAGGGAGAGTCCAATTGAGCATAACATGGAAAGGTGAAGGGATTGTATGAACCCAGCCACACACCAGAAATGCCAAGGAATTTTTATAATTCAGAACACAAGTCTGTGCCAACCCAAAACACCTTATAGCTCTGGTGTGATTAACAATTTGGTGACCTTTCAAAGCCATAGTTTTTTAATAGATGGCATTCAGTGATTTATAAAGGTCATGCAGGATTTGTTGAACACTGAATAATTTGGATTTATTTGGGTAATTAATTATTAATTAAAAGATAGTTTTTTTTTTGTTTGCTGATCCTGGGGCTTGAGCAAAAGGTCTGCGGCTATCCCTGAGCTTCTTTTGCTCAAGGCTAGCCTAGAACTACTTCAACTTTTTTTTTAGTATCTTACTGGAAGTAAGTATCTTACATATTTTCCTGCCAAGGCTGGCTTTAAACCATGATCCTCAGATCTCAGCCTCCTGAGTAGCTAGGATTACAGAGGTGAGTCACAATTGTCCAGCTAAACATTTAGTTTTAGTATCTTATCCTTTCTTGTATCAATTGTTCTTTTTCCCTGAGAAAAAATTTTTCCCTTTTAATCATTGGGGTTGGAGATGGGCTTTCTGACAAGTGATATGGGCCACTTATTCCATCCTTCAGTAACTATGAAAGAAGGAAAGATTTATTTTTATTAGACTCTGCTTTGATTCAGCACACAGAAGGACAACAAATGAATCAGTGTGTGTGTGTATGTGTGTGTGTGTGTGTATGTGTGTGTGTAGTAGTAGTCGTCGTCATCATAGTTGTAGTCATAGTTGTTGCTGTTTTGTTGTTCTTTTTGCCTGTTCAGAAGCTTGATCTCATAGCCTGGGTGCTATCCCTAAGCTATTTTGACTGAAGCTAACCCTCTACCACTAGAACTACAGCTCCATTTCCAGCTTTTTTGTGCGTGTGTGTCATCAATTGGAGATAAGAATTTCAAGGACTTTTTGCTCCAGCTGGCTTTGAATTTGATCCTCAGAACTCAGCCTCTCAAGTGATTAAGATGTGAGTTTGGTTTTGGTACTATCTGGGTTTGTTTTCTTTGCTAATTAGAGAATTACCAGAGAGGAGAGTGTTTCAGATAGAGTAAGTTAATTTGAAAGTGAAAGGAAAACAGATAAGGACTTTTTTTTTTAAGTTAGCACATCTGGAAGTACTGGGAGGGAATTTCCCAGGCTCTACAGAGAAGAGATACCAAGCTTCTTTGCTCATCCTAGATATTTGGTGCTAGTCTCCTCCCTCTTGGGATATGTATGCTTGGTTTGATTTTTTAAGTGGTGGTCTAGTGCTGCCAATGGTCTTTTGGGGTGGATACGTGGCCCTGGGAACAAGAGCATGTAAGTCTCAATATGGTTGGATTCTTGGTATCTTGGACTATGAGAGCAAAAATTGGAGGGCTTGCCTTCTGCTATATCTGGTCTAAGCACCTACACTGGTCTTGTGCTTAAGGGCACGCCAGGAAAAAGAAAGGTGATTTGTTCCATTTCATTATTCCCTGTCATGTTGGGCTTTGATTAGGATGACTGTCTTCAAGGAAGAGCTTAGAAACCCATTATATTTTAAATTTTAGTTGAAGTAGATTGAAAGTTCATCCAGCTTATAGGTAGTCATGCAAGGCAAAAAAAATCTCCTTTTTTCTCTCTCTTTCTTTGCTTTTCTTCCTATTTCATACATTGGTATTGGGGCTTGAACTCAAGGTGTCAATATAGTTTCTTCACTCAAGGCTAGTGCTCTAGCACTTGAGCCACAGCTCTACTTCGGCATTTTGCTGCTCGAATGAAGATGAGCCTCATGGACTTTTCCGCTCCAGCTTCCTTGGAATCATGACTTCCAGATCTCAGCCTCCTGAGGAGCTAGGATTATAGTCTGAATCATGAAGAGCCAGCAAAAATAGAACATTTCCTTTTCAACAAGAAACATACTTTTTACCAACATTCCACTGAGGAAGACTAGTCTAAGCTGTTAGGAAGATTTGCTAAGCTATTTAACATGTGCTTAAACTTTCAAGGGCCTGCTCAGTAAGAATAGATCATTGAACAGCTCTCTGATGCAAGGTGAATGGTGTTTATTTTGGGGAGTATACAGGAAACTCTTTCCTATGTTCACAAGTTGATACCAAGCAATTCTACTTTCAGAAATTAATCCATGGTAACATACAGGCTAAACAAGAAGACTAATCTAAATATTTCTTAGAATAATAAAAAGCTGGGGGGAAATGGCCCCAAACAGAACTTGGTTAAATCAGTGAGAATAATTTAAAAAATTTAAATCATTTAAATTTTTTTTACAATCTTACATAAATACAAAAATTAGATAAAGTTGCAGCTGTTATCATTGCATTAACACCAAGAACCCAGAATAGAAACATATGCACACAGACATGCATAGATACATGTATGTAATTGTTAACCAACGTAGTTGCATTATATGCAGCCTGCTTGGTGGAATTAAATAGAATACCTGCACAATCACCTGTAAAGCATTCTTTCTTAATAAGTTTCTTAGAGCTTGGCCAATGGGTCAAACTTACAATCCTAGTTATTCAGGAGACTAAGATCTGAGGATTGTGGACAAAGCAAGCCAACACAGAAAAGTCTATGAGATTTTCATCTCTAATGAGCCACTAAAAAGCTAGAAGTGAGGGTTTAGCTCAAGGGATAGTGTGCTATCCTTGAAAGAAAAGCTGAGGGAGCCACATGAAACCCTTAGTTCAAGCCTCAGTACTGGCAAAAAACCAACAGCAACAACAATAAAAAAACAAGAAAACAAATAAACACCCCCCCCAATTTGTGTTATTTTATAGTGTCTTGCCTTTTTATTCTAACAGGTGCTTCTACAGGTCCATAAATGAACTAAAAACAGGAGGAAAACTTGGATTTCTGCCTGCATTTTGTATGCATCTTGGCTCTAAGCCATCTTCTCCATAGTCACACAACTTCTCCAGAATCCTTCCTCAGACAGTAATGATCAACCAAGCCAGACTTTGACCAGACTGTTTAATAATTATGCACAACTGTCCCTCACTTTCCCCTGATTCCTTCTTTATTTTAGCCTATAGCTCATGTCTCTCCCCCAAGATGGCTGTCTTCGCTTTTCCGGCCTATGGGAATGAGTAGCTCTATCTAAACATGGAGCTCCTAGAATTTGGGCCTGCAGTACACAAACTCTAGCTTCATCTTCTAACCTACTCTTTTTCTGAAATTTTACTTCTGCAGCTTTATGTTTCTTAGTCTCCTTCTAATGTTGAGGTCAGAATCTCTAAGACAGTTGTTTTATTTTTTCATTCATTTATCTGCTAGTACTGGAGTTTGAACTAAGGGACTCTAGCTCTAGCTCTATTTTTACAATCAGGGCTGTGTGCTCTACCATAAGCCTTGAGTCAAAACTCAATTAATTGCAGCTAAAGATCTCAGATTTATCTGTCTGGGCTGGCTTTGGGCCACAATCCTCAGATCTCAGCCTTTGGAGAAGCTAGCATTATAGGTTTGAGGCATCCATGCCTCTCTCATAATCTAATTTTGTGACACTATTACTTTTATACTTCTGTATAGTGTGGATTAATAGAAAGCTTTTGTTTGTCAAAAATAACATATGAATTCTTTTCCTCTACAAAGTTTATTGAATAAAACTACTGTTTAGAAATTCTTGTAGGAGAATATATTAAGTGGGACTCAGATCAGGATCTGGAAATCAGTAGTCAGATCAAAATACTGAGTTTCCAAGTGGACTTTAGGCATTCTGTCACTGGACAGGATTCTTCATCTTATGTTTACAAGATAAAAGCATCCCTTGTTTTTTAAAGTAAAAGGGCCATTGTCCATGTTTATGAGATTGAACAATAAACATCTGCATTTGACTAGAACTGTCAAAGCAAGAAAATGGATGGTTTATGAAAACAAACCAAGTGGTAGAAAGACTTCTGTCTCCCCAGACAATACCCTTCTAAACTTAATTCTGAAACCCAAGAAATGTATTAGAGATACAGATTGAAAGTAATCAGAGAAAAATGAACAAGAGACCCAGCTAAGAGATAAACAGAGGCATCTTAGATATTCAAAAAGTATACATGTCCTTTGAAACAGAGAAAATTGTAAAACAAGGCTTGGGAAATGGAGAACAAGCCACACTAGTACTGCTCTGATGCCAATTGGACCCCCCACACCCCCAGGCACATTCATTGCTGCCTGGGTTTCATATTCAGAAAACGTTCTGTCCTAGAAAATGAAGGGATTCTTCTTTTCATTTTTCTGTTCATTTCAAGCCTTGTGACTCTAACTTTTGACTCCTGTATAGGCAGCATTCTCCCTCTGGCCACAGAGGTCACCATCACAAGCCTGTGGTGACAGGATAAGGCACCATTTAAAAGTCATCTTTTTAATTGAGAGCCCTGTCAGCATCCCAGGCAGCCCTGTCATCCCAGGACAAATGGGAGGAGCAGCTTTTGAAGTGGCTGAAAGGTCATAGCTTCTCAGATGAGGCTTTCTGCAGTGACAGTCAAGAAGAAAATGGCTTTGTGCCAGTTTTAATACATGTTCAAATTCAAGGTACAACCTTAGAGGGCCAGAGGACACAAAGGCACGCGCGCGCACGCACACACACACACACACACACACACACACACACACACACGCCTTTGATGATCATTCTTTCTAATCTCTTTTGCTTTGTTATTTTATCCTGCTTAGGAGTCAAAAAGATTCCTTATAACCAGCTAAAGAGGAAATGGAGAATATATGTCTTTGCCTTTTTTCACGCGAGTTTATGAATTTTATTGACTTAAAAATTTTAACTAATAAATAATAGACAACCGAAGAAAACTACAATAATTACATATTAATGTCCATGCAATGCTTTCAAGGACATTATATTCCAGTTGAAGCCAGGCACCAGGGACTCATAACTTTAATCCTAGCTACTCAGATGATTAAGATCTAAGAAGTGAGGTTTGGGGAAACTAGCCCAGGAAGAAAAGTCCATGAGGCTCTGTCTACAATGAACTAGCATTAAAGCTAGACTGGAGGCATGGTTCAAGTGGTAGGATGTGAGTTGTAAGTGAAAAAAATCAAGGTAGAATTTGAGGTGCCATTAATCACTTATAAGTGACTAAGGAACTTCATATCCTAGTAAGGTCCTGGCTACTCTGCAGGAGGTCAGATCCAGCTCTTTCAGTGTTTGGAAAATTAGATATTTCTTTAAATGGTAGCTGGGCATTGTTGGCTCAGACCTATAATCCTAGATACTCAAGAGGCTGAGATCAGAGAAGCACAATTTGAAGCCAGACCTGACAGGAAAGTCTATGAGTCTCTTAATTCCAATTAACCACAAGAAAACTAGAAGCAGAGCTGTGTGGCTCAAAATGGTAGAGTACTAGCCTTGAGCAAAAGAGCTCAGGGACATCACCCAGGCCCTTAATTCAAGCCTCAGTGTCGGGGTCCTTTGCCCCCAGCACTCTCCTGGCCAGCAGAAGAGGCGGGGGAAGTGCGTCCCCACAAAGCCAAGAAAAGGTGAAAGGTCGATGAACCACTCGCACCCAGCCCCCCTTCGTTGGAGGACAATCAGACAGCCTGGGAGAAAGGTCTCGCAATCTTGGTTTATTTGGGAGGTGTCACACTCTTAAAAGGGTCAGAGAGTGGCAGGAAGGGGAGGGGTGTAGCACACCTAGCTAAGGGCTATGAGGGGCAGCCTGAGCTGTCCGTCAAGGGTGGAGAGCCAAGGGACCAACCCTAAGAGGTGGCCTAATTCTACGTCACAGCCAACAGGACTGCCTCCGGGTTCACCACCAGGCGCCATCTTGGCTACATGTGGTCCCCAGGCTGGGAGGCGGGGCCAGCTAGAACCGCCTTTCTGGTTCTGGTGGAACCCAGAAGGCAGGCAGGGCTATCTAGGACTGCCCCTCCGGGTTCCAGCATAACAGCCACAAAACAGGCGGGGCCAGCTAATTGCCTCTTAATGATGCAAGGCGTGCCCCACATTTCAGCTCTCTCTCTCTCTCTCTCTCTCTCTCTCTCTCTCTCTTGCTCCCACTTTCTCTCTTTCTCATAGACATGAGAAATTTCTTTGAAAGTAAAAACAAGCTTACCTGTTACTAGATATTTGTTTTTCCAGCCTTTCTCTTGTATTTTCCTAAAATAAATGAAAGCATATGCTAATATAAAGACTGCAAAACTAATATTCACAACAGTTCAATCCTGAATCTCCAAATTGAAAACACCTCCAGTATTCACTGGCATGAAGATGTCTAAAGTTGTAGTTGTTCAGTAACTGGCACACTGCTCAGCAATAAAAATGAACATATGACTGAAAAATCCATCAAGACAAAACAAAATAATGCCCAGAATGTTTATATTAAAAGACAGAAGACAAGACAAGCACTGATGGCAAAGACTTGTAATCTTAGCTACTCAGGAGGCAACTCAGGAAGCTGAGATCCAGAGGATCATAGCTCAAAGCCATCTCTGACAGAAAAGTCCATGAGACACCATCTCCAAAACAACTAGCACATACCAGGGCAGGAGGCATGCCTCAAGTGAGTCCCAGCTGAGCAAGCAAATTGTGAAATTGTGAGACCCTGTGTTCAAATCAAGTTGTAACAGAAAAACAAACAAACTGGCAGAAGGCTGGCTGAGACAAACTAGATATACTATGATTCTAGCTATGTAAAATTGTAGAACAGGTAGGATTAGTCAATCAAGCATGACAGAAAGCCTTGTTATATAGTAAATTATCTGAGAAGTCACATATTAAAGGATCAAATCTGGGAGTTTTTATTAGAGCATTAGCAGTCTGCAGACATCCATTTGCTACAAAGGACTGCAGCCCAGAAATACACTTAACACTATCAGGAAACAGGCCAGAGAGGGAAGAAAGAACACAAACAATACCAACAAACCAATTCAGCTCCAGTGGAGAGCTGACTTGGGACACCATGGTGACTGAAGATGAGCCAGGAGACAGGACACAGGACCCTAACAGGGAGGCATATGGCATGGTGTAATGACACCTGAGCTGGCCTGACCCTAAATAGGGTCCCAAGTCCCAAGTGCTTGACTGACAGGTTCAGTAACCTATAGCCCATGTGTCAACCCCTGTCTCTTGAGATTCAGGAATACCCATCACCTGGGGATAGGACTTCCCTTCCTCTAGGAATTCAGGCACACCCATCAAGACAAGATGCCAGATAGTACAACTCCCATGTGGCCAATGATGGTGCTGGCCAGACCTGACCTCCATATTACAGCATTAGTAGTTTCCTGTGATCCAAGGTGTGAGATAGATGGATGAGGGATTAATTACCAAGAAGCCTGAGAGAACTTTACTTTTTTGAGAAAATTTCTTTTCTTTAAAATTTATTTCTTTATTGTCAAAGTGATGTGCAGAGGGGTTACAGTTTCATACATAAGGCAATGCATTCATTTCTTATCCAACTTGTTACCTCCTCCCTCATTTTTCGCCACCTTCCCCCATTTTATTTGCATCCCCCCCATGAGTTGTACAGTTGGTTTACATCATGTAGTTTTGTAAGTATTGCTGTTCCATTGGTTTGTTTTTAATCTTTCATTGAGAGAACTTCTTGAATGCACAAATATTCTACCTTGATCCTGGTGACTTGGTCATCATACAATTCAAATAGTACATTTAATTATACTATAAAAAGTATCTTATGAAAGTTGAAAGTTATATTTTGTTGCAAACCACTGCAAACACCTTGTCCTGCCATGGTTGGGAACAGGGCAATGATGGAGACTGGACCTTGAAAACGGTTTTGGGGTACTAGGGGGCCTGTGCCTCATGCCGGCAACAGACATCCAAGGTCCCATTGAACAGGCCTTTTACTGATTATCAAACAGGGAATACATGCAGTCTCTTAGAAGTTAGTAATATCAGAGTGGGGGAAACAAGCCTAAGATTAGTGACTTCCTATAAACAGGAGGTGAAGAGCAGCATTAAATAACTACAATTTGAATAGGCCCCTGCCAGGCTCCAAGGTCTGGGAAAGTACTGAAGCTGAATAGTTTACACCTAGGGTGGAATCTGTGGTGTTTGTAATGCTAAGAGCAATAGATATTTCTTAGGCCATTCTCAGATTTCTGAGTCAGAGAATGACATTCCAATTCTCTTTAGCAGACCTCATGGCTCCACATTTATGGGCTCTCAGAATTCCCCCTTTCTTATTGTTTGTAACAGCATGATCTTAGCTTCCATTTGAGCTAGCATATGCTGGACAAGCTAGCAAATGCTGGATGCTAGAGGACAGACATAGGAACAGGCAGCTAGACAGCAGAATGGTTCCCACTATGGAAGCTATTGGGTCAAGAAAGGGCCAAAGCCAGGAGAACCATTCTGGAGGACCTCAATCATTAATGGTCTTCCACTTAGTCATCTCTTCTTTGAGCTGCTCTAGCTGGCTCAGAATCTTTTGAGAATTATCAGTAATATTGAAGTAGCACAATCCTTCAAATTGTTCATACCCCAAGTGGTTTTTTAAAAAAATTATTTATTAATTATATTTTGTTGACAAGGTGTTGTGCAAAAGGAGTACAGTTACATAATAGGGCAGTGTACATTTCTTGTGATAGCTCACACCCTCGTTTTTCTTTCCCTTCCCTAGATCAGGTAGGCATATATACAATACACAGTGTACCAAAAACATATACAGTAGCCACGTGGCCTATGGCAAAGGAAATTCACCTAGAACTTTAAACGTAACATCAACAATAGAGTTTGCTTATCTTTGTCTTACATGAACATACATACATAGCTTTTGAGCTATTGTGATCCACTGAGAGGTCTATTTTTGACCTTTATATGTTGAGTAGTTGTTTGGTTTTAGTTACATATTGTAGGGTTGCTGACCCAAACCAGTGGGAAGTACCATTTGACAAGAAGTTTTTGGTTTCGAAGATCTGGTCTCTACTGTCTCCCCCTCCCCCCACCTTAACAGTCATATATCAAGGAGATCATGCCCCTTTGTTTTCTATGTTCTAAGCTTGTCTCGCTCAACAAGTTCTAACCATTTCTCTGTGAATACCAATATTTCACCATTTCTAATCGCTATTAATATTCCATAGTGTATAAGTACCATATTTTTTGGATCCATTCATCTGTGGAGGGGCATCTGGGTTGTTTCCATATTTTGGCTATTGTGAATTGTGCAGTGATAAACATGGAAGATGTCTTTTGGATATCTTGGGAATAGTAGAGGGAACATTTATGATCAACAAACTTATTGGCCTGGGAAAAAGGGCCAGGAAATTGCGAATGAACACTAGTGAGATTAAAAGAAGCAAGTTCATCCCTGAGTAGTTGAATTATTGCAAGTACTTCCTTCTGCTGTGTGGATAGATAAGGGGAGTTAATAATTGCTGGAACAATACACCTTTCCTGTTTTGCTCCTGTCAGTAAAATTTGGAGTTTTTAAAATGAGAGCTTTAAACAACTTTTGGCAAAATCCAATGTGTATATTTTAGAAGTGAAAAGATCTTACCTTTTTGATTCTGGACATTTTGAATATGTTGTTATAGCAGTTGCAGCTCCTCCTGAGCCTGACTACAGTTGTTACAGAAGTTCTGTATTTGAAGCAACTTATATACTTGGAAAATAGACATGTTAAACACATATTCAACATATATTGAAGACATATTAAACACACATTAAACCTCTGCTATGGTTTTTGAGAGGCTGAGGAGTTTTGGCTCCCTGATTGGGGCAGCCCCTCTAGGAGCTGTTTGGTAAAGGACTTATCAAATTAGTTTTAGAGCCAAAAAAAAATCAGCATTTTAATTAAAAGATGTTTATCTGAAGGATCTTGACATAATCATAAGTGAACTTTGGTTAAGTTACTATTTAGTTTATGTTGTTAAAACCTTGACAAACTTAGTAGTACATAACAATTAGTTTCATAGGTAGACATAAAAAACGAGATGCTGACTTTACATTAATGTATTAATCTTGACCTTATTTAAATCATGGTTAAGTTAATTATATACCAACTTCACTTGTAGACATACTGATACCATCTGCTACATAATTGAACTTCTGCGGTTTGTCTTCCTTGCTTTTTTCCATTTTTGAACATTTTAAGACAATTCTTATTTTACAAATTCTTTCTTGTTTAGAAGAAACCATTTTATGTTTTTATTTCCTCAATTCCTTTCCCAGGCTTTTGTTACTAAGTTTCCTCTTTCTTTACATTACTTTTTTCTCTCTTAATTTGTAGTTGGATTAACTCTTAGACATGCTTATTTGTACCCAAATCTGATAAGCGTTTTTTCAGCTTGAGTTTAAAACTGGTGTGAGTTTAAAACTGCCTGCTTTTTCCTTTTGGCTGGAAGAGCCAGGTGATCTTTGAGCTGCGTCAAAGGAGATTAACTGTGACTCCACTCTCAGGATGTTATGGGCAGAGAAATTTACTAAATTATTTTTCTAATTTAAACTGTTCATCCTCCTTACCAAAGGAATAGGTTCACATCACCACTGGGTAGGAGAGGGCTGAGTACGAGTGGCTAAGTATTTTATTGATAAAGATTTCTACTTCTATCAAGTAGTATACTTGATAACCCTTTTAACACAAGGTTTACATTCCTCACAGGCTGCTGGTCACAAACAGCACAGATAATGGTTACAAATGCTGTCAAAAATAAATAATTTGGGGGCTAGGAATATGGCCTAGTGGTAAAGTGCTCGTCTCATATACATGAAACCCTGGGTTCAATTCCTCAGCACAACGTAGATAAAAAAACCAAACCAAAAAACATCTGCCCTCATAAAAAAGAGGGTAGTTTTTTTCTGACAAACTAAAGTTCTACTTTAAATGGTAATATTCTTGGTACTGATATTTCCTAAAAATTATTTATTTTTATTTGATTTTGTTTTTGCCAGTCCTGTGGCTTGCGACTCGGGGCTTGAGCACTGTCCCTGGCTTCTTTTTGCTCAAGGCTAGCACTCTGACACTTGAGCCACAGCACCCCTTCTGGCTTTTTCTATATATGTGGTGCTGAGGAATCAAATCCAGGGCTTCATGTATACGAGGCAAGCGCTTTGCCACTACGCCATATTCCCAGGTATGGATAGCATATTTTTAGCATCAAAATATCAGATAATTTGAACATGATTACACACATACACACACACATACCTTTGTGCAAAAAACTTTTAAGGCACATTTAGGTTTTAAAAATGAAAATAGGCCATAAATTCTCTTGGAATTTGATGAAAAATATTGTTTTGCCCAATATGATAAAACTACATAGTCAGTGTTGTACAGACAGACAACATAAACTAGGAGAGAAAGCCCAAAACATATATATATATATATATATATATTTTTTTTTTACCAGTCCTGGGCCTTGAATTCAGGGCCTCAGCACTGTCCCTGGCTTCTTTTTGCTCAAGGCTAGCACTCTACCACTTGAGCTACAGTGCCACTTCTGGACATTTTCTATATATGTGGTGCTGAGGAATCAAACCCAGGGTTTCATGTATACAAGGCAAGCACTCTTGCCACTAGACCATATTCCCAACCCTCAAAACATATTTTTTTTAACTAACATTAAACTGCAATTTGTATAAATGATTAAAACCTAGATGGTAAAGAAAAGATTATGTTTAGACTTTTTGTCAAAGCATTAATTAATATATGAATATCTTTGAAAATTTTTTGTATACATATAAAACATTTTATAATCTATAGGATTGTCGTTTAGAGCCTTGATGGGGGCAAAGCCTCTAGTTATCAAATTAGCATTATCAAAGATAAACATTTGTCAAGGTAAGTTTTTCAAGTCAGTTTGTAGTACAGCTTTACAAAGATTGTCTTTTAGCTGGGCTATGTAATCAACAAAAGTTTCCAAGCCTCCTTGCTGGATTATACAGAAGAGATGGCTGTTTGTACTGACTGTGTTACCTCTTTCCCTGCGCTGCCTATCTGACTAATTAATCACTTGATCTTTGTGCAGTACCTGTCCAAACACATCCAGCCAAGTTTTGAGTCTCCTGAGTCCATCAGCCCAGGTTTGTCTTAAAGCTTGGCTGCAGGCTTGCTTCCTCTTTCCCCCACTCTCTGATTTGTAGACATTAACTGGGTTTTAGGGAGGTTTGGGCCAATATTTACCAATCATGGGGAATTAGATCCTTGGCCTCTTCCATTCCCGAGAATGCGCATAGTGTAATGGGAGGTGGTTATGGCCTGTTTGAACTCCTGAAGGGTCTTCTAAGGTAGTGCTTTATACTGAGCATTTAAGTGGCCTTCCTGGGCATGGCCATCCTCTCCTTGCTTAATTGGTTTTAATTTAATTGGTGCCACCAAAAGCATATCAACATGTTTCCAATTCCCTTTGTTGTTGAGCTTGCCAGATTCCCCAAGGAATAAGGGAACTGGACTTGCTACAGGTAGGGTAGATAGCCTCGCAGGAGAGGACTGAGGGATCTGAGAATGGTTAAGTCTCTTATCCCTAGAGGGGCTGTACGAAGACTCCTCTTCACCACCCTCCCAGACTTAACCTTCTTCAAGTCCCTTGCTACCAGCTCTAAAGCCTTCTTTCACACCTTCCTGCATTTTGCCCCAAGACTCAAGGCATTTAGTCACATACTCTAGCTCTTTGTCACAAGGCCCAAAGCTCTTGGTTATATCTTTCTGCTCTTTGTCATGAGATTCAAAGCTTTTATCCACATTTTTTTTTTTTTTTTTTGCTCCTTGTCGCAAGACTCGTAGCATTTAGACACATCCTTTTGTTCTTTGCCACTAGATTCAGAGCTTTTAGGCACATTCTGTCACTGTAAGGAAACCTCTCGTACAGGTCTGTATTGTATTGGCTGAGGAGCCTGAAGAGACTCCAACACCATTATAATTACATTGCATAAAGACTGAATTTTTGATGGGATTTTCTTCTGCAGGCTTTGAGCCACACAAACAATGGCACAATCTCCCTCCAATTCTGTGCTCGCAGCAATGCCTGTGGAGGCAGCTGATGATCATACTTTTCTATATACAGGGCCAATTTCTTGGCTCAAGATACCTGGCCCATTTGCTTTGAACTAACCTTGTTGGTTACCCCGGCAGTCTTGAAGCATGTCCTGGTGCACATTCCTGGATCACGAACTCTTCAGGGTCCCATGGGTGACCTACTGAATTCTTCCATCCCTGTTGTTTGCTGCTCCTCATCACTGCTCTTCGAGCCCAATGTTTGGGAGCCAATATTTTGGAAAAATTACAGTTATGCCATTAAGAATTTTCCCAGTGATATGATGAAAACAAAATAGAGGTTTCAGTAAGTAGAAGGATTTTTTGGAGTGTGCACTGGGAACTTTCCCTTTGGTTTTTCACTCAAGGTTGTTGCTTTACCACTTGAGAAAAAACTCCATTTCTGGCTTTTTTTGTGGTTAATTGGAGATAACCTGGCTGGCTGTTTTTTGTTTTTTGTGTGTGTGTGTGTGTGTTTTCCCAAGCTGGATTTGAACCATGAGCTCAAGGCTATTGCTCTACCACTTGAGCCACAATTCCACTCCTTGCTTTTTGGTGGTTAATTCGAGTTAACCAAGCTGGCTGGTTTTTTTGTTAGTTTGTTTGTTTGTTTTTTGGGGGATTTTTTTTTTTTTTTGCCCAGGGTGGCACTGAAGTATAAACCTTAGATCTCAACCTCCTGGATTACAAGTGTGAGCCATCAGTACCAGGCTTGAAAACTTCTTCAGAGAGATATTACTGTGGGCTAGGGAGAGGAGGTATTGTCTCTTATCATAAGCCAACTGATCAAGGGCTTTGAGAGAACTCTTCCCATAGCCTACCTTGTGCTCTCTAGAAGCAGTAGGGATACTGACTGTTGCCTGTGACTGACCCAGCTGCAGGAGAGTGCTGGCTAGAGCATCCTGCAAGCCACAGAATGAAAAGGCAAGAATACACATAAAGGGCCTGCATGTTCAAAGCAAGATGAAGCGAGGATGGTTTCAACTTCCTGTCCACCAGCTTTCCTCCTTCCTGCAGGAAACTGGCTATGGGATTTGGAAAAATAACTTGCTGTACCTGTTCTAGGGGCAGCCATGGGCAATCAGTGGCTAGGGAGAACTCCACATAAAGCCATAATCTAGAAAAGACCACTATGTGGGAAATATTCTGATATCTGTGATCTCTCTAAGGAACCCACAAAAGTACCTTTATGCTTTCATACTGACTTTTTCACAAGATACCCGATTGTAGATGTGTCTTGCAGGTAAGATATGCCCTCTTCTCACATAATCTCTCATCCTCCATTATTGAAGAACCAAGAAAGGCACAACATAGGAAGGAGGAGAGAAAGGGAGGAAGAGATGACAAAGATACTTGTGAGCATCAGGCTCAGAGCAGAGATGGTGATGTAAGTAGAGTGAAATGTGGGGCCACAGACTCCAGACAATGACAGTATTTTTTTGTCTTCTTCTGTTATTTTTTTCTCTTACTGGAGTTCTTAGGGCCTTCTGCAGTGAATGTAGCACATTATCTATAAGTACACACTAAGTCAATGAAAGCTGATGGATTGAATGAATTCTGCCTCAGAGGCCATTGGATGTTGAGAGGAACGAAGAAGTAGATGTTGTAAACCACTTCTTGTTGTATGTGGGTTCAAAGATCCAGAAAGGAGAAGTTGGGTAAGAAATTCTACACCAGTCATCAACAGAGCAAGTGTGGATCTGACCATCAAAGCTCACTACAGTGTAGTAAAGTATAGCCCAGTGCCTGCAGCTTGTCCTTGAAAATTCTCAATGTCAACACATACCAGTTCAGGGGTCATTTTCTCTAGGATACAATATCTTCTGTAGGAGCAATTACTCATTGCCGTGTGTGTGTGTGTGTGTGTGTGTGTGTGTGTGTGTGTGTGTGTGTGTGTGTGTGTGTGTTTGCCCAGGGGTAATGCTCTACCACTGGAACCACAAGCTTCACTCTGGCTTTTTGGTGATTAAAATAGCCATAGACTTTGCTACTTCAGTGGCTTTGAATCATGATCCTCAGATCTCCTGAGTAGCTCATCTATCTACTTTAATTGCTACACTGACATAAGGACTCACCTCATCTCCCTTCCTGCTTAAGGTCCCAAATACTCAACATATTCTAGGCAAATATCTTCTACCCTGAGCTTGGACAATTGGAGAGCATTCAAGATCCTAAGTCAGCAACTTTTGAGCTATCCCTTGAAACTTGCTATTGAAGATCTGTTAGAAATCTTACAGGAAGTTATTTAACACCTTGAAATTGATCAAGACTACTGGAGCTAAAAACCAGCAGGTGATGCTGGGATTTTTCATTCATTCCTCCCTCCTCATTCCCATTAATAATTCCCGAATGGCCTTCACTAGTCAACCTAGTTTTAAGAGATTTCTTTGCCCTCCAAAGCCTGCTTTGTATATGTACACACTAACACACATGTAAACACCACAACACAGCAGACACCACATACAACACACTAGTAAGCATACTATGCACACACCACACAGACACACTATACACAGACAAAATATTCTAGCACATATACACCACCTACCATACACACACAACACATATGCATGCATACACCACACATCACACAAACCCACAGACCACACACACATGTACCAAACGCAAACACTTACAACACAGCACACCTAAACCACATGTACACATATATCCATATGCCACAACTACACATCACATTCCCCTACTCACACCATACAAATACACACATTATGCTCACACCACATACCAAACATGTACACCCACATCAAGCCAGATCCCTCTTGCTGGGCCTTCCTCCCTGTGTTATTTTCATCTTCTTCTGCTGGTGTCTCCTAGAGTCGGTGTGGAGAAGGTACTTTCATTATAATGCAATCTGTTAACATGACAATACTTCTCATATGTTTGTAGGGAATAAGAGACTCTCCAGTCAGACACACAAGCTTTAGTAAATAACAAGGATCTGAATGTTAACACGTAGCTTTGTTCCTCAAATCCCATCCCCACAGCTGAATTCCATTCTCACAGCTGGACAACAAAATGGCCAGAACTCCTGCTAATCCCACTTGGAAGTTAAAAGCATTGGGCAATGCTCTTTTATTATATGCCACCATAACTGTGTCCTTTTTTCTATTGGGCTCACTCTGATTTTTAGGACAGCCATTTCCAGAATTTTCCCTGCAGTTCTTACTCCAAATATAGTATATGCCTAATGAGTTTTAAGAGTATTATTTCCTAGCTGAGTATTGGTGGCTCATGCCTGTAACCCTAGCTACTCAGGAGGCTGGGATCCAAAGATTGAGGTTTGAAGTCATCCCAGGCAGACAGACCCAAAAGATTCTTATCTTCAATTAACCATCAAAAAGCTGAAAGTGTATGTTTACCTCAGGCAGTAGAGTGTCAGCCTTGAGTGGAAAAAGCTAAGAAAAAGTGCAAGGACTTAAGCTCAAGTCCCAGTATTGGTACACACACACACCCACACACACCTCAAAACAAACAAACAGAAAAGTATTATATCCTGATCTACAAAAAAATCTGAGTATTTTGTTCCTAATGTGTCAGGTGCTCTATTATAACCTCTGGGTTTCTGGCCTTGTTTAATATCTTTACCGTGGACTAATTACTACTTTGGTTTTCTTACAAAAATTGATTTCTGACCTTTTTACATGTATGAATTAATTATTCTGGAATTTACTTTTGTATCTGGTATGCAAGAGAAGATGTGTGTGTGTGTGTGTGTATTGTCAATCTTGCTAGCACTAATTATTAAATATTGCAATCCCAATGATGTAAAATAGCACATTTCTTGCATGTTGAATATCTGGATCCTTTCCTGACTTTCTATTCTTTTTTGGTTATTCAATTTTGTGTCAATAATTGGCTAGTTTGATTATAGTAGTTTTGTAGTACATTCTGCTATTTTACCTAAATTTCCTATCATAAGTATTTTGAGTTCTTTATTCCTGGGTGTTTTAATTCTGTATTCCTCTAAAAATAATTTTCAACTAATAATCATCTGTTGGGATTTTAATTGCAATTGTATTACACATACATATTAATTATGGAAGTTAAACATGTTTATGACACTAAGTTTATCATGAAGATATCTTGCCAATTACTCTAAACCATCATAAGTTTTAATCATATTTTCTATTTCTCATTTAATTCCTATTTTTAAATGCTCTTATTTTGCTGCTGTTGATGTCATGATGTATTCCCCCATTTTAACATTTACTTAGTATCAGGCCAGCTTACTAAAATCTCTTATTAATTTTAATTAACATACTTTTACTGGAGTTTTTTTAAGGTTTTTGGCCTATTTTCATTAAAAAATACAAATTTCTTCTTTATTTAATACTAATACTTAGCTTCTCACTATTCTCCTCAACTCAGAACACCTAATCCAGTGATGCATAGCAGTGGTAATAAGAATATATTTTGGTAGTACCTAATCAAATTTTCTGTGTATGTGTGAGTCATGGAGCTTAAACTCAGGACTTGGGTACAGTTCCTGAGCTTCTGTACTCAAGGTTAGTGCTCTATCACTTGAGCCACAACTCCACTTCTGGCTTCGGTGGTTAATTTCAGATAAGAGTCTTAGGGACTTTCATTGTCAGGCTGGCTTTGAACCATGATCCTTAGATCTCAGCCTCCTGAGTAGCTAGGATTACATGTGTGTGCCATCTGTGACCAGGTCATCCCTAATCTTAATCCAAATAATTTTGGTGTTTTTGTATTTTTATTTTCATTTAAATAAAATATTTAAAGAATAGAAATTCTTTCCTTCCTATCTTTTATTTGTGAATTTCTGTAAACTGTACACTTGTTCTAGGTTTTAAAAATGTACCTTGTCAGAATGCACTAAATATAAAGTTTTCACATACATATCCATTGACCTATACGCATATTCAAAAATTCATTGACAACATTTAATTTTCTTTAATTTTCTTCTTCAAATGTGGCCAGATAAAAAAATGCCCAAGATTCACTAACAGAGTTATCTTTTTGTGCAGTCAGTAATTTTAATTTATTTTTAATTTACTTTTATTGTCAAGGTGATGGACAGAGGAGCTACAATTACATGTGTAAGGTAGTGAGTACATTTCTTGTCATATTTCTTACCCTCTCCTTCATTTTTCTCCCATCTTTCTGTGAGGTCCACTCCAGGAGGGCTTCCAGCAAGCCGGGGCATCTGCATGGAGCCCTTCTGAGGTAGACCTTACACTTTCCTCCTCCCCAATCGCCCCCTGTCCCTGAGTTGTAGAGTTAATTTCCAGCATACTGCCTTCTGAGTATCGTTGTTGCATTGGTTTGTCCTTTATCTTTTGTCTCACCATTTGGATATTCCTCTTCCTTCCCCTAATTCAGATAAACATATATCCAATGCCCAGGGTACCCAAATCAAATACAGTGATAATAGAGGATAAGCCATAGGAAAGGAAAAAGAAAACCTTTCACATGGTCCATTAACAATAACAACATCAATGAAAAACGTCTTGTTTCCATATCTCGGGGTTCATTTCACTTAGCATCATCTTATATGGTCATATGTACAAAGTCATTGAGCTATTGTGATCCTCTGCTAGGATGATCCTAGACATACTAATTATTGCCAATGAGGGAAACCATGGAATCTATGTTTCTTTGGGTCTGGCTCACTTCATTTAATATAATTTTTTCCAAGTCTTTCCATTTCCTTATAAGTGGGGAAATGTCATTCTTTCTGACGGAAGCATAGAATTCCATCGTGTATATATACTACATTTTCTTGGTTTATTCATCTACTGACCCATTCATCTAGGTTGGTTCCATATTTTAGCTACGGTAAATAATGCTGCAGTGAACATGCTTGTGTTGGAAGCTTCAGTATGGCCTTGTTTGTGATTTTAAAGTACTACTGTTATTATTTTACTCTTAGTGTATTGTATTGTAATTTTGAATAGGTTATGCATAGTATGGAGTACTCATAATGTATCATATTTCAAACAGAATGTAAGCTTTTATTTCCCCCAAAAAATCACTATTACAAGTTTCTTGTGTTTTCTCTTTTCCTAGAGATAATAATAAGAATATAAATGCATGGGGATCATATACCCACCAATTAGCACTTTAAATTTCCCCTATAACAATGTTTCTTGCATATAGAAAAAGGTTGCTTATTTCACTGTCTATATAGTATTTCATCACATTGGTATACCAAAATCAATTACCTAGTGGCTTATTAGTGAAAATTTGTCTTATTTCCATTCTTTTTTCCTTACTTTTAACAGTCCACTTTATTTTATCTTCCCATATTTTTTATTAACATCAATTCCAAATGTGCTATTTCCCAAACATAGTATTTTTTAATTGTGTACATGTCAGTTCGCTCTTATGTAAAAGGATATTTAAAGAATAGAAGCTAAGAAGTAGACTCAGTATGCAAAGCAGGTGGGCTTTTCATATGCTGAACAGCTGATACTAACAGATCTTGTTTCAGGATCAGATATTCACATACCTGTTACTATGCTGTTTCAGATATGGAGAAAACTTTTTCCCTGGTAAAACTGGAATCATAGCTGGGACAGATATCAAGATACATATTATATTCAGATTAGGAAATGACCCCTGCAGAGGCAGACTCACTTCTTCTTATCCTCTAAACACAGGAATGAAATGAGGGGAAGGAGGGAAACCATATCCAGTGTTCCAGCAGGTTAGGACTGGGGTTTGGAGATCTGCTCTCTGCGTGTGGTAGAAATTAGAAACTTTGAATGGTCTAGCTTTTTTGTGCATTGAGGTATTTATGCCTAACAGAAGGAAATTTCCAGATTATTAAAATCAGAATCACAAGAAGAAACACCTACTTCCAGGAGTTTTCTTGAAATCAGATCTAATAACAAAATGAACAAAGAAAAGCTCTACTATTGGTTCATTTGTTTTATTTTTATCTTTTACTCCCTCTCTCTTTATCCTGAAATAGCACTCAGCATTTCTGTTCTGTGTGAGAATATTTGGTTGAATTTTCCTAGGGGAACTAGAATCACCTGTTTCTCTGTGTGTTTGCCTCAGAAGTCCACTCTGAGGTCTTTAGGTCCACATGGTAAGGTGCACTCAATGTCTCTTCCTGGGTTGACTAGCCTGCTGTCAACTGCCACAGAATGTTTTTCTTTAGTATTTTCTTCTACTTGTTTTTCTCTTAGCAGGGATGCAATAACCTTAATGTGGTATGTTTTAATAGTCAATTCTGGCTGGCTATTAAAATAAAATAACTCTCTAAAGCCACTGCATTGATAAGCACCCATCAAATAGATGATCTAAAGGAGAGAGTCTTTTTTCTAAGGGAGAACAGAGCTTAATTGAATAGAGGAGGGAAGGGGATGAAGAAGGAAGGGAGAGCAGAAGACTGACTTGTGTTATCATCTCCAAACCTTGGCTTTGCCTTTCAAGAAGCTTTCTGCTGGCTCAGATTCCAGAATAAAGGTAGCCACTGAGAGATATCACAAGCCTATTTTTGTGTGTGCAGTCCCCTGGATTCTGGCCCTGTCTAAAGAGAAAAGATTTGGAGACACAATATTGCATGAAATCTCTGTATATTTTCTGCCTCTCTGCAAAGCCCTAGTTTGGTCTTTATGTTAAAGCACCTCTAGCTGAGACAACAGCCTTCTTTTCCTGCTGGCTCTAATCAAGAATACAAATCAAAATAAACCCTAAGCAAGACAGAAACATAGTATATTTCCTGCTCTGCCAATTCACTTACTAGTTCAATGTTCATCTAAACCTTTATCAAGTCACACATGGACCTCAACCTACTTGCTGGCTGCTCCCTAAATTATGAGGCTTTTTTCTAGTTTTCACTTCAATAATTGTCTTTAAAAAAACTTGTTCATAGTGGGACTGGGGTTATGGCCTAGTGGAAGAGTGCTTACCTTGTATACATGAAGCCCTGGGTTCAATTCCCCAGCACCACATATACAGAAAATGGCCAGAAGTGGCGCTGTGGCTCAAGTGGCAGAGTGCTAGCCTTGAGCAAAAAGAAGCCAGGGACAGTGCTCAGACCCTCAGTCCAAGCCCAGGACTGGCCAAAAACAAAACAAAACAAAAAAACTTGTTCACAATCAATTATACCCATCTGGTGATGCTTTTTACAGCAAAGACCTCCAGGTTATAATGCTTAAAGATGCAAGCTATGTCCAAGAAGCAATATGAGCATATTCTGGGGAGTGAGTGTGGTCCTGAGAGGGGAATGGCTTGAGCCTCCTGTAATACCACATCATACAGACCTACTCTGCACCTTTACAGAACTCACTCTGCACTCCTGAAACCTCCAACCAAAGACTGAGGAATTATGAATCTTAGGAAGTATTGTTTTATACTCTCTTTATTGTGTTTTGTATTTGTTTGCTTGAATTTTTTTTCAGAAAACTGGAAATAAAAAACAACTCTCTGTACTTATGCATTAATTATATATTTTTTGAGTTTTCAAAATGTACTCAGCAAACTAAGATTTTTTTCATTGGGACTTCAAGAAAACTCAATGTATCAGCACTAGCTGAAATGTTAAGAGCACTTTTTTTTTTTTTTTTTTGGTTCTTAGAAAAGGTTGGAAATTTTAATTGCCTAGCAGATATCAACTCTAAACCAGGTAGAAAAACTAAGTTGGTTTTTATCATTGAGATTCAAAGGATGATAGTCTGAACTGGCACTAATTTGGATACCTCAGGCTATTGAAAATTGCAGCATAGTTTAAGTTTAGAATGGGCTGAACTTCCTATTTAATATCATTTTCCCATTGTGCTAAAAAAAATCTTATAATGCTCATTTTTAAAAAATAATAATAGGAAAGACTTTCTTATTAACAGTAAAGTTTGGCTGTATTATTTAAAAAGAAAATTTGTGATCAGATGATTTTTAAGCATACATAGAAACTAGCATTCCTTAAGTAACTGTGTAGCAGGAAATTCCTTTAGATCATCTCTGTCTGTCTACAAATCCTCTTAAGAGTATGATTAAAGTACAATGCATGTCACACATTTCCTTGTTTTACAGAAGGAGGATATTGTTTCCCAACTTCAGCAAGCATGGAGGCACACACAGCATTCTTCCCACATTAGGCTGTCCCTAACAGCTCTGGGCATGTGTTCTTACCACACCAAAGGACATGCTCAGGGCAAGAGAAACTGTCAATGCAGAAAGGGGGCAGAGAGACGCTGTGGCGTACTTCTGGGTCAGGAAAGTGACCTTCCAAGAAGTTGAGTTTGTTGTCAAGGAAGCATCTGGGGAGTTCAGCTTCTACTCTTCATAAGCCTACTCCTCAATGGGCTGCTGGTAGAGCGTAGGAAATAGTAATCCATGGCTCTCTAAACTTGTCTTTACCGTTTCCTTTATGAAGTTGCTATAATAGTTAATGTGAAAATGTTAAGTGGAGTGCCAAGCCTACAGTAAATTCTGAATAACATTAACTGTTGTTGAACAGTTAGTGAGTTCTTGTAGTCTCTTGAGTATCCTCTACTGCTTATGAGTAGTTGGGATTCACAGAAAACCATGTGCTATCTAAGTGTGAATCATGGAATATTCTTGTGGTGGGTTGTATTGTGGCATGGTTGATATCAATCAACAGCAATTTGCCACCATGGAACTGTGGATTGTCTTGGGATCTGCCTAGGGTGGGCAGACTTAGGCTGAGCAGACCTTGGCTCGACTTGGCTTACTTTGTACCAAATGTGCCTGGAGTCCAAACTGGCACACTCATTTTCAAATTACTTTCTCATATAGTTTGTATGCTATTTATCATCTCCAAACCCCACAGGAGCTTCTTCATTTCTTTTCTGGCAAGAGCTTCAATTCACAAAAAGGAGTATTCTCCATGCTCTTGTTCATTCTTCACAGTTAGTCATTATCCAAGACACACCATTTTCTTTATGATAAAATACGTTTGAATTAGCCATCACTCTTCTGCCTTATGCAAACTCTCTCTCTCTCTCTCTCTCTCTCTCTCTCTCTCTTTCACTGTAGGGTGTGTGTGTGTGTGTGTCTGTGTGTCTGTGTGTCTGTGTGTCTGTGTGTCTGTGTGTTGTACTGGGACTTGAACTCTGAACCTAGGTGCTGTCCCTTAGCTTTTACAAACTGGTCTTCTACGATTTGAGCCACAGCACCTCTTACAAGTTTTTTTATGATTAAATTTTCTGCCTAGGTTAGCATTGAACCATGATCCTTAGATATTAGCCTTCTGAATAGCCAGGTTTACAGAAATGAGCCACTAGTTCCTGGCCCATGCCCTCATTTCTAATCAGTGATATACTTATTGCTCCAGTCTATGCTAGCAGATTCATACCTAGTCATATCACTACAGATTATGCTTATAAAGAGGGATTTGATGATCCATATTAAAATGTGAGCCCTTTTGCTGTTGATCTATTGTGTGATTGGTTAGCTGGACAAGTTGCCATGCCTTGCACCCAGCAAAGGCTGACTAATCACAGGTGGATAGATTCTGTGCTCTTCCATGGCATCTTCCTATCTTAGCAGGTGCACATGCTATAGTCACTGAAATGCTCCTGTTATTCTCTGGAAAACTCTACTATTGGGAGAATCACTTTAGGCTTCACTTCCAAGTTGATTCATGTACTGATTTGTTTAGCTTTGATTAGTTGTTTTTCAGATCATTCTTTGTTTGTTAGCATTCTTCAAGCTCTATACTGTTGTTCTTTTCTGATTTTCTATTTTATTTGTGCACTGAATTACCACTTTCTCATTGGCATGTATTTGTTTGTTTTGGTTTTTTTTGCCAGTCCTGGGGCTTGCAACGCAGGGCTTGAGCACTGTCCCTGGCTTCTTTTTGCTCAAGGCTAGCTAGCACTCTACCACATGAGCCATGGTGCCACTTCCAGCTTTTTCTATGTATGTGGTGCTGAGAAATCAAACCCAGGGCTTCATGTATACAAGGCGAGCACTTTACCACTAGGCCATATTCCCAGCCCTCTCACTGGCATGTATTAAAAGCAGTCACACAATAAGTAATTGTTGAATTAATTATTTCTTTATTGATAAAATCATCAGTGCTCTCCACTGGATAATATATTTAAAGATGTTCACATGCCCTATTATAATTATGTCATTTGTTGCTGTTTTTTTTTTTTTTTTTGCTTTTTTTTTTTCTCAAATTTTTATTATCAAACTGACGTACAGAGAGGTTACAGTATCATACGTTGGGCATTGGATACATTTCTTGTACTGTTTGTTGCCTTGTCCCTCATGCCCCTCTCCCTCCCCCCCTTTCCCTCCCCCCCCCCAGGTGTTCAGTTCACTTACACCAAACAGTTTTGCAAGTATTGCTTTTGTAGTTATTTCTCTTTTTTTACCCTGTGTCTCTCGAATTTGGTATTCCCTTTGAATTTCCTACTTCCAATACCAGTAAACACGGTTTCCAATATACTCAGATAAGATTACAGAGATAGTGTAGGTACAAACATAGGAAGGTGATACAAAACATTATCAATAATAGAAACTACACATACACATAGGACGTTGAAAGTAGTTACAACTGTGATATATCACTTGTTTCCATAACATGGAGTTCATTTCAATTAGCATCATCTTATGTGTTTCTAAGGGTATAGCTATTGGGCCTTGTGATGCTCTGCTATGGCTTGCCTAAACCTGTACTAATTATTCCCAATAAGGGAGGCCATAGAGTCCATGTTTCTTTGGGTCTGGCTCACTTCACTTAGTATAACTTTTTCCAAGTCCTTCCATTTCCTTACAAATGGAACAATGTCATTCTTTCTGATAGAGGCATAAAATTCCATTGTGTAAATGTACCACATTTTCCTGATCCATTCATCTATGGAGGGGCATCTGGGTTGGTTCCAGCTTCTCGCTATGACAAATTGTGCTGCGATGAACATTGTTGTGCTGGTGGCATTACTGTGATTTTGTTTGTGGGCTTTTGGATAGATACCCAACAGTGGGGCTGCTGGGTCATAGGGGAGTTCTATATTGAGCCTTCTGAGAAATCTCCATACTGCTTGCCAGAGTGGCTGAACCAGTTTACATTCCCACCAACAATGAAGTAGGGTTCCCTTTTGGGCACATCCCCTCCAACAATTGTTATTATTAGTTTTCTTGATATATGACATTCTTGCTGGGGTGAGATGGAATCTCAATGTTGTTTTGATTTGCATTTCCTTTATGGCCAGTGATGTAGAGCATTTTTTCATATGTATATTGGCCATTCTCATTTCCTCATCAGAGAAGTTTCTTTGTAAGTCTTTAGCCCACTTGATGAGGGGGCTATTGGTTCTTTGCAGTTTTGTTTTGGAAGAAGGTAATTTTTTTAGTTCTGCATATATTTTAGAGATGAGGCCTTTGTCTGTTGAATGTCCGGTAAAGATCTTCTCCCAGGCTGTGGGCTTTCTGTTTATCTTGAGAGCTATGTCCTTTGCCGTGCAGAAGCTCTGGAGTTTGATGCAGTCCCATTTGTCCAACCTTTCTTTGATTTGTAGCCTTTCAGGGTCTTTGTTAAGGAAGTTCTGTCCTGTGCCAAGGAGCCCAAGTGTTTCTCCTACTCCTTCCTTTAGTGTCTTCAGGGTGCCTGTTTTGATTTCAAGGTCTTTAATCCATTTGGAATTGATTTTGGTGCAGGGTGATATATAAGGATCTAGTTTTAGTTTGTTGCATGTGTTGAGCCAGTTTTGCCAGCACCACTTGTTAAAGAGGCTATCTTTCTTCCATACTATTGTTTTAGCTCCTTTATCAAAGATTAAGTAGGCGTAGTTCTGTGGGTTTAATTCTGGGTCTTCAATTCTGTTCCATTGGTCTTCAGGCCTGTTCCGGTGCCAATACCAAGCTGTTTTTATTACTATAGCTTTATAATACAGCTTGAAGTTGGGTATTGTAATTCCTCCAGCACTGTTCTTTCTGCTTAGGAGTGTTTTTGCTATTCTAGGTCTTTTATTGTTCCATATGAATTTCTGGATTGCTTCCTCTATTTCATTAAAGAATGGTGTTGGGATATTAATGGGTATTGCATTGAAATTGTAGATAGCCTTTGGCAATATTGCCATTTTGATTACATTAATCCTCCCAATCCAGGAGCATGGGAGGTTTTTCCATTTTCTTAGTTCTGACTTAATTTCATTTTTCAAGCTTTTAAAGTTCTCTTCAAAGAGGTCTTTCACTTCTTTGGTTAAGGTTATTCCTCGGTATTTTATGTTTTTGGGGGCTATTGCAAAAGGAGTTGCTTTCCTGATTTCAGCCTCGGTCTTCGGGTTGTTAGCATAGAGAAAGGCCGTTGATTTTTGAAGGTTTATTTTATATCCTGCAACTTTGCCAAAGTTTTGTATCAGCTCTAGTAGCTTGGGGGTAGAGTCTATGGGATTCTTTAGGTATAGGATCATGTCATCTGCGAAGAGAGAAAGTTTAACTTCATCTTTTCCTATTTGGATCCCCTTTATATTCTCTTTTTGCCTAATTGCTCTGGCTAGGAATTCTAGTACTATGTTGAAGAGCAGGGGAGAGAGTGGACATCCCTGCCTTGTTCCTGATTTTAAAGGGAATGGCTTTAGTTTTTCACCATTTAGAGTTATGCTTGCTGTTGATTTGTCATAAACTGCCTTGATTATATTCAGGAATGTTCCCTGGAATCCCAGTTTTTCCAGGGCTTTTAGCATAAATGGGTGCTGGATTTTATTGAACGCTTTTTCCGCATCCAGCGATAAAACCATGTGGTTCTTTACCTTGCTCCGGTTGATGTGGTGGATTACATTAATTGACTTGCCTATATTAAACCAGATTTGCATCCCTGGGATGAATCCAGTTTGATCGTGGTGTATGATTTTTTTGATGACCTGTTGAAGTCGATTGGCCAGAATTTTGTTGAGAATTTTTGCATCTATGTTCATCAGGGAGATTGGTCTGTAGTCCTCTTTCCGTGATGAGTCTCTGCCTGGTTTTGGGATCAGGGTTATACTGGCTTCATAAAATGAGTCTGGCAGTGAACGTTCTCTTTCAATTTCATTGAAGAGTTTGAGAAATATTGGAGTGAGTTCTGTTTTGAAGGCCTTGTAGAATTCTGCGGTGAATCCATCTGGACCTGGGCTTTTCTGGGATGGGAGATCATTTATTGCTGTTTCTATTTCAATACTGGATATGGGTCTGTTTAGAAGGTTTAAGTCTTCATAGTTGAGTTTGGGGGTATCAATTTTTTCTAGGAAATCATCCATTTCTTCCAAGTTCTCGAATTTGTTGGCATAAAGGTTTGCAAAATAGTCCCTTATTATTTTCTGAATTTCGGTTATTTCTGTGGTGATGCTACCTGTTTCATCTCTTATCTTGTTTATTTGAGTGTGCTGCCTTCGTTCTTTGGTCAGGTTTGCCAGGGGTCTGTCTATCGTGTTGATTTTTTCAAAGAACCAACTCTTTGTTTTGTTGATTCTTTCGATGGTTTTTTTTGTCTCTAATTGATTTAATTCTGATTTGATTTTAATTATTTGCTTCCGTCTATTGACTTGGGGTTTGGCTTGCTGTTCTCTCTCCAAAAAATTAAGGTGCTTCCTTAAATTACTGACTTGCTGTTTCTCAAGTTTGTTGATGTATGTACTCAGAGATATAAATTTTCCTCTGAGTACTGCCTTTGCTGTGTCCCAAAGGAGCTGGTACTTTGTGCCCTCAACTTGGTTGAAGTCCATAAACATTTGAATTTCTGTTTTAATTTCTTCAATGATCCACTGATGGTTCAGCAGTGTGTTCTTTAGTCTCCATGAATTGTGGGATTTTCTGTGGTGGCTGAATGAGTTGAGCTCTAATTTTATTCCATTGTGGTCTGAAAGAATGCAGGGAATGATTTTGATACTTCTGAATTTGTACAGATTTTCTTTGTGCCCTAAGATGTGATCTATTTTGGAGAATGTTCCGTGTGCTGCCGAAAAGAATGTGTATTCTGTCCTTGCTGGGTGGAATATTCTGTAGATGTCGATTAAGTCTAGTTGGTCTATGCAATTGTTTTGTTCTGTGGTTTCTTTGTTCAGTTTTTGGCATGTTGATCTGTCCAGAGGTGATAGTGGAGTGTTAAAGTCCCCCACTATCATTGTGTTTGGGTCTATGAATGTTTTTAGAGCCAGTAGTGTTTGTTTGATGAAGTTGGGTGCTCCTGCATTTGGCGTGTAGATATTTAGGATGGTTATTTCTTCCTGTTGGAGAGATCCTTTTACTAGTATGTAGTAACCTTCTTTGTCTCTTCTTACCTTTTTGAATTTGAAGTCAATTTTGTCTGATACTAGGATTGCAACTCCAGCCTGCTTATGGGGGCCATTTGCTTGATAGATTTGTTTCCAGCCTTTCACTTTTAGAAGATGTTTACTTTTGCTGGATAGATGTGTCTCTTGGAGGCAGCAGAAATATGGATCTTGATTTTTGATCCAAGTTATGAGCCTATGTCGTTTGATTGGAGAATTAAGTCCATTAATGTTGACAGTTAGGATTGAGAGGTGATCGTTTGTTCCTTTCATTATCACTGTCTTGTTTAAAGCTGTGTCTTCCCATTTCTTGATCTAGTGTTTACTAATTAGGGTTCATTTCTCTGTCTGTGTTGGGATCTTGATTATTTTCCCTGTATAGTACATCTTTAAGGATTTTGTGTAAAGCTGATTTGGTGGAGATATATTGTTTCAGTTTTTCCTTATTGTGGAAGACTTTTATTTGACCTTCGGCTATGAAGGAGAGTTTGGCAGGGTACAGAATTCTTGGTTGGTAGTTATTTTTATTTAGAGTTTGGTATACTTCATTCCAGGCTCTCCTTGCTTTCATGGTCTCTGCTGAGAAGTCTGGGGTAATTCTGATTGCTTTTCCTTTATATGTGATTGTTTTCTTTGCCCTAACAACTTTGAGTATTTTTTCCTTGCACTCTGCTGAAGCTGTTTTGATCACAATGTGTCGGTGGGAAGTCCTATTCTGGTCTGGTCGATTTGGGGTTCTAAATGCTTCTTGTATCTGTATAGGCCTTTCCTTCTGGATGTTTGGGAAGTTCTCAGCTAATATTCTGTTAAATAGGTTGCCTATCCCATTAACCTCTTTCTCCAAGTTTTCCTCAATACCTATTATCCTTAAATTGGGCTTCCTGATTGTGTCTTGAATCTCCTGTAGCGATCTGTTTTGTTGCTTGGACTGGATTTGTATTGATTTTTGATCTTTCTCCATAGAATCTAAGGAATCTTCAGCTCCTGAGATTCGACCCTCTGCTTCCGTTAGTCGGGACTGTAGGCTAGCTACTTGATTTTGAATCTCTTTTCCTTCTGACTGGTCTTTCCTGATGATTTCCATGTCATTTCTTAGGTCCTGTATGGACTTCTTTACTTCATTAACTTCATTACTTTGGTTTTGAGTGTTGTCTCTCAAATCTTTAAGTTGGGTAGCTATCTTTTCATTTGACTCTTGAAGCTCACTTATTTTTCTATTTGTGGATGCCATGAAATTCTCCATTAATTTTTGCCTTGCCTCCTCACGCTCTAACATAATTGACTGAAGAGATTCAAACTTTTCATTTATCATGTTTATCAGTAAACTTTGTAGAGCATTTTGGGGGTTTTCTTCTATGTTTTTGATTGACTGCTCTGCTTACTGCTTGTTTTGGGTGGGGGATAAGACTTCACTATTTGCCATCTTTCTTGTGTTTCTTCTGCCCATTTGAATTGGGAATGCCAGTCTACCAGCACCTGTGAGCACTGTTTAAGACCCAAAGCAGCCCTTACCAAGCACTGTTGTGTAAATCTTACAATTTCACAATTATATACAGATAACTTGTATACCTGTCTATAAAGTTAGATTTGGTGTTCCTAAAGAATACAATTTCAATATAACATCTGATCCTGGGCCCTGTATTCAGTAGTTACTTATTTACTGTTACAACCTTATACGCAATTCTTGTTTTTATATTAAGTTCTTTTAGGACTGGCTTTCTCTATGAACCCCTTTGATTCACTCGTATTAAGCTGGGATATCCTCTATCCAATAACCAGGAGTCAATGGAACCTGGAGGTCCAGGCAGTAAGTCAGGAGAGTAAGTTGGAGGTAGTAAAGAGAATAGAGTAAAGTGTATTGGGGGGCGGGTGGTGATTTTGGTTTAGTTTCAGTGACGTGGAAATGTGGAGAAGAGTAGAATCAGTAGAAAGAACATTGATAAAATGACAGACACTGGAGAGTTAGCAGAAAAGGGTGTAGGTGTTATTTATAGGAAAGTAATTTTTAAAGGAAGAGGACACAACGAGAGAAATGAAGTAAAAATACTGGAAGACAGATACACAAAACAGAGAAAAATTATTTAACAAGGAAGCATAAGTAAATAAAAAGGAAAATAACAGAAAAGGAACAACCCAAGCAAATAAACAAACACACAAAAAAAAACTTGATAAAACAAACCAGTAAAAATGGAAAACAAGCAAACAAAAAAAAACCAAAAAAAAAACAGCCAATGATGTTTCAGGTGTGAAAAAATTAAAAAGAAAATTTAAAAGAAAAGTTAAAAAAAAATGTTTGAAAAGAAAAAGAAACCAGTCTCTGGTTTCCCTGCAATGGACTGCAGTCTATTTTCCTGATTGGCTGGTTTGACTTGATTTCAGTTGGTAAGGGGTGGTTCTGTTCTGACCTTCTCCCCTGTTGGTGCAATCGTGGGTCTCAGAGGTTCGCACAGCTTGCAGGCAGGCCTTGGGCGTCCTCTGTCGATGGGGACATGGGCAGTCACAGGAAGTGTGGCTCCTCTGTCTGCTGTGGGGCCGCTGCCTTTGATGCCTGGACTTGACTAGACTGTGAACTCAGCAGAGCGTGGCGCCTCTGGCCTGTTTTGCTCCACTAAGAGTTGCTTGCCTGAGGGAGGCGGCCTCTTTGGCATAGGTAGCTATGGAATGCAGCTCCGTTTTGGGCTGGGAATTAGTTTCCTCTGTGACGGGACCATTTAGCTGTCCCCGGAACTGTTTGTTCCTCCGTCTGTTGTTTCCGTGCCCCTGGTAGCTGCTCGCAGCTTTTGCTTTAAGTTTAGAAGTTCCGGCGGGCAGGGCGGGGCATCTCTGGATAAGCTCCGGACTCGCCTCCCACCAGGGCAGGGGGCGTTCTTCTGGGCGGAGCTGATTCTCACTGATTCCGCCCCTCCTGCCCTCTTCAAAGATGGTTTTTTTGACCTCGCTTTCCCCAGGCCCGCTTCAGTTCCAGTCTGGTCTGACCCTATGCCAGTGGCAAAGATGGTGCTTTGCTCTGGCGGTGGGGACAGGGATGCCTTCCAGAAGCTGGACTGTGGGCACAAGCGAGAATAATTTTTTTTTTTTTTGCGGGGTACTCACGCTGTCTCTGCGATGTCAGGTCCTCCGTGCTCGGCTGTCGTCTGGAGTATTTCTCGCTTTAGCTGCGCGGAGTGCGGGGGGCTGTGCCCGGCACTGTGCCGGAGCCGGCGCTGGCGCCGCAGCGGGACGCCGCCCGGAGCTCAAAACTGTGTTTTCAGACCAGCAAAGTCGATTTTTCCTTCCTGTTCAGAATCCCTGTACTGTTAGAACTTACTTTGGCTGTCTATCTCGGAGAAACAGTTTCTATGAGGTGAGAAAACTACGATATCAGAGGGAGCTCTGCAGGGCTCAGCCGCTCCTCCACCATCTTCCCCGGAAGTCCTTGTTGCTGGTTTTGATAATGGTTGCCATTATTAGTATTGTCTGTGATAGATATTTTATTTCTTCGATATTAGTGAAACATACTTGTATGTTCCATATTTTCTTTTTTAATTGTCTGAATTTATAAGCAGTCTTCATTTCTGAGGAGAAATAAGATATCAGATGTTACTAAACATACTTTTACTGAGAAATGTATTTGATTCAGCTTGTATAACATTTGGATTTTGTTTTGTAGTTGTTCATTTTAAATCCATGGTTCATAGGCTTAGACTTTTTGTTTCTATTTTGAATTATAGGGAGTCAGTATTTTGCCATATGGCTATATCTAATCATTTGATATGCTGTTTTTTGTTTTATTGACACCATTCTCTTCTGTTACAATTTTTTTTGCCCAACATTTACTTGAACTCTAGCATAATTTATGTTTATTCTTTAAAAATATTTTTTCAGTATTTCTGACTTATCTACCCTTCCAGATCTTTCTAAATTCCTCTAGAAGAGAGGAAGGTCTATATTCCTGGCCCTCAAAATTAGTGGGTCCTGGTTGGGTGCCAGTGGCTCTCACCTGTAATGCTAACTAAGGAGGCTGAAAAGAAGACTGTGGTTTGAAAACAGCATTGGTAGAAAAGTCTGTGAGATTACATTTCCAATTAACCACTAAAATGCTATATTTGAAGCATGGGCTCAAGTGTTAGAGTGCTAGCAATGGACAAGCAAGATATTCAAGAACAAGGGTTTCTGAGTTCAAGCCATGGTATCAGCACAATACAAAACCAAACAAAAACATAGAAATTAAATGAGTCATTTGACTGTCTCAGGAAATAGAAATGGCAACACACACATTTAAACTGATGCTTGGTTATAAAATAAGATAATTTCCATTTAGTTCCTTCTCTTGGGGTGAGACTTAGATGGCACCGACTACACATTGGAGACCTCAGAAGAGCTGAGATTTTATCCATCAGCTCTATAGAACCTCCAGTTCCCCAATTCTCCCATCATCTTCTCAACCCTACCAAGGACAAACTCCACAGGTTCCAGTACTGGGGCCTCAGCTAATACCACATAAAATGAAATGAAACTTACTCCACCTTAACCCTCCCAACCCATAGATTTGTGAGTGCAACAAACCATTGCTGTAAAGTCCTGAGTTTTAGACTGGTTTATACAGAAAGAGACAACCACAAATTGTTCTAAAAATAAATAATATGTGATATTTAAGAGCAATCCGGTCAATATGGTATAAAATTAAATAAAAATAGAACAAGTATTGAAAGTTTGTGGAAGAGTAACATCTTCATGATGGGAAAACATTTTAGTGGATTCATTGTTACTTAAATGTATATAAGGAAATAGTTTATGCAAACTCACATAATTTATACATTTCAAATTATAAAGTCATAAATCGAACAATCTGGGTTTTACTGAGTATTGTACACTGCCCAAGAAGAGAAATTAAAAAAGAACTGTCACTATTCTTTTTTTTTTTTTTTTTTTTTTTGCCAGTCCTGGGGCTTGGACTCAGGGCCTGAGCACTGTCCCTGGCTTCTTTTTGCTCAAGGCTAGCACTCTGCCAACTTGAGCCACAGCGCCACTTCTGGCCTTTTCTATATATGTGGTGCTGAGGAATAGAACCTAGGGTTTCATGTATATGAGGCAAGTACTCTTGCCACTAGGCCATACTCCCAGCACAGAACTGTCACTATTCTTATTGTTGTCTGGGCTGTGACAGTGGAGAATTTCATATAAACACACTCATCTGATGTTTGACATGGCCATTTGATGTATATTAACCACAAATGATCAGGTGCAGGCCTAATCTAGCTCACTGCCTGTTTTAATAAGTAGAATTGAAGTATTGCATATACACATCCACTCAGGCACTTGACAACCATGGTGACTTGCATAGGAAAATGGTAATGTTAAGTTATTTTAGCAGGTTGTATGCCCTATGAAGGCCAAGACATGGTTGGCCATGTAAGTGTTCACTATCTGGCCCTCCACACACAGTATTTACTCACCTAATCTTAAGATACTCAAGGGACTTCTTGGGAGGTCTCTTAACTAGTTTACCCCAAAGGCAGCTCATTTCTATCATTTTCAGAGTTTCTGTCTCAGAGAAAGGTGCAGTTCTGAAGACTCCCATCCTTAAGTAGTTTCTTATCCCTAGAATGGGGATGGAAGGTGAAGGTCAGGAGAAAGTAGGGAAAGCTGTACATACAAGCCTGATTTAATGGGCAGGTTAGAAGGGGTAACATACCTCAGAATGTTAATTGGGAATATATTGTTTGGCAGGGTGCTAGTAGCTCACATCTGTAATCCTAGCTACTCTGGAGGTTGAGTTCTAAGGACTGTGCTTCAAAGCCAGCCCCAGCAGAAAATAATCTGTGAGACAACATATCTCCAGTTATCCACTCAAAAACCAAGAGTGGAGTTGGGGCTCAAAGTTCTAGAGTGCTAGCCTTGAGCAAAAGAGGTCAGGAATAGCATCCAGGCCTTGAACATCACTATAGTTGAAACCAGGGCTCAAATGATTTCACAAGCACATTGTTCCTTCCTACATCTGCTTTTCTTTGAGCTGGTTTTATCCTCAAAGTTCCTGAGAGCAATTCTGAGTTCACATTGTCTTGACTTGTAGAATCACAATAGATAAAACGCAGTTTCCTTCTCTATATTTTCACCAAAGTCTTGGGAATCCATTGCTGGTTCTAGAATGAATCCAGTGTTTATTCCTGAGCAATCCCTAGGGACAAGACAATGGAGATCTTGGCTTGGCTAGATCTCTGTGAGATGTGGTGTTTTGAACTTAATCATATTGGTTAGGACTTACTCTAGATTGGATTGGATCTAGTGCTGCACACCTGTAATCTCAGCTGCTAAAAGATAAGAGGATTCCAATTCAAATCTAGCTCAGGCAAAAATGATCAAGAACCACATCAGGTAACAAGCCTTTTGAGGCAGGTACAAGTCTGTAATCGAAGCTAGGCAGGAAGCACAAACAGGAGAATCAAAGACCTTTGCAAAAATAGTAGACCCTATCTGATTTAAAAGAAAATTTAAAAAACTAAAGGAGAAAAGAGCTGAGGGTGTGTATGCAGTGGTAGACTGTCCCCAGCAAGTGTCAGACTGAGTTCTATTCCAGTTCACACACCATGAATGATTTTCACTAGATAAATATTGGTTGGGTATTTTCTTCTTTATATGTTCACCACATGTACCCATTGGTACCTGTATGGACTTTTCTGCTGTTGCTTGAGGTGAGCAGAGCATCACAGCTCTTCTGGCTCCATAGCAAGCAGAGACTACCATAGTCATGGCCCTATAGTAGACAATTCCTGCCTTGTATTGACATTCAGCAGCAGACACTGTTAGCTAGTGTTACAGCTTCACTACCAGTCATTACAGTGGCAACTTTCTCAAGTTCTTGTCTCAGGCATTCAAGGAATGAATCTTCTTTATAGCTTATCATGTGCTTTCTGTCTGTCAGGTATTTTAATATCTCTGTCCTAATGGCTCTAAGTCTAGGGTTTCTTATGCTCTGGAATGTGCTCTGATTTGTTGCCCTTATTATAATTAGGTATTAACACTTTACTCTTTCCCACAACAGTTTGATTGGCTCTCAATTCCTAATTCTATCACTTCTGAAAATCCTCTCTCTGGAGTCATGGGAAGGTTAGTGAAACTAAAACAGGCTAGGGAGGGGCAGAGGTAAGATGCTTTGAAACAATGTCTCTTGCATCTGATTTCTGCTTGCTGTCCCTGGGCCTTAAGTCCTAACTTCATCTTACCTTACAATGTGATCATTGCTTTGTCAGATAAAAACAACATGCCTGGCCTTAAAATGAATTTCAGCAGTGGATATCAACACATTTTAATATAAATGGAACCTACATATCGCATAGGACATGCATTTACATTAAAAAGTTCTTCATTATTTTCTAGAAATTCAAATTTAAACATAATTCTCTATTTTCATTTGTTCTATCAGGCAACTCTGTAACCTACTCAAAGTTTTCTTTATTGATCTAACCTAATTTGGGGCTATTCTGGATAAGGCTGATAGATTATTCTGAAGATCAATCAAAGTAAAGGTGGTAAAAGCATCTAGCAAGTTATAGAAACATAAGAAATGATGTTTTCCTGAATTGGATTCCTAAAATTATATCTTAATCTACTAGGAGATAGTCAGTTTTCAAAACTGGAAGATAGATATTCTTCCAGACAAGGCAACAATAACATTGAGCTTACATATATATGATTTAAATTAATCATAACTGAACTTATTTTTTCTTAGAAAAAGTAAAATAAAGCCATCATTATTTCTCCAGAATTCATATAATATTTTTTGGTTTCAAGAAAATCAAGTTTGGTTTTGACTGTCTACAATTTATAGTGAATCTTATACTTTACCTCAAAATATTTCCAAATGGTTTGGCCCATAATCTTAGATGGAGTTTTAAAAGTGTGCTAATGTCCCTACTGCCAAGTTTTAATTACTTCCTTCAGGGGATTTTTCTTCTCTATGGTCCCTGAAATTATTCAGAAGAGAGATATCTGCTTGCTGCTAAACTGAAATGTTACTTCCAGCCACAATTTTCTTTACTCTCCTTTACATTTTTCCCTCTAACCAGTAAGAATAAGGTCTATTGTCTTCCAATAAGAAAAAGGCAACTGCATTTCCCACTTACCTTGCTCTCTACAACCCCCCAAAACCCTTTCTTGTTATTCTCTTATAAAAATGAGAATTTTATCTGCATATAATTGCCAGGGTTAATTAAATAAAACCTCAGGGTCAGATTTCCCTGGAAAGCTGAGGAAATGGTATTTTTTACACTCTAATTTCATTAAAGAGGTAAAATGATAGGCTCTAACAGAGTAGCAAATCAAGCTGGAAATATACTACTTGCACTAGATTTTTTTCCCCTCCCTACCAAGAATTTAAAGAGTCAGGAACAAGTTTAAAGTAGAATCAGTGAAAGGTAAGTGATGTAAGTTAACTGACATACCCTGCCCTAGATGTGGCCTGGGTGGGCAGTGGGTCCCCCCTTCTCTCCAGCCATGCCTCATCTTGGCCATAGGCCAGCAGTTCTGGAATAAACTTTTATCTCCTGCCTGAATACCAAGTCTTCTCTTTCATCGGCTACCTACTTTAATAATCTTACCGTCAGTGGGCTACAGTTTTTATATTTCCTTCCTGTATACTCAGCCACTTGTTTGATGTGGACTCAGGTTTACATTATAGAGTTTGTTGCCTTAAAATATATTTTTCTCGAGTTGCTCTGTTTGAGGGACAAGAGAAAGGGAAAACAATGGTATCACCGTTGCATAGTAGAAATAGTTTTCTTTAGAATTCAATTCATTCTTTTATACCTCCCCCTTACACACATACACATGCATACACACATTAGGGCTTCTCACCAGTTTTTTGTTTTTTTGTTTTTTTTTGGCCAGCCCTGGGGCTTGGACTCAGGGCCTGAGCACCATCCCTGGCTTCTTCCCGCTCAAGGCTAGCACTCTGCCACCTGAGCCACAGCGCCCCTTCTGGCCGTTTTCCATATATGTGGTGCTGGGGAATTGAACGGAGAGCCTCATGTGTAGGAGGCAAGCACTCTTGCACTAGGCCATATTCCCAGCCCTACCAGTTAATCACAGGTCCTTATCTCGCTCTTCGGTCTTTGCTTTAAGTCTGGTGACAATAATATTACTTTATTTGAAAAATGCTCATAGAGTTGGGTGCAGTGGCACATGCCTCTAATCCCAATAAGACAGCAGTAGAGGCAGGAGGATGACAAGTTAGAGGCTACCCTGGTTTAGATAGTAGGTTCCAGGCTAGTCTGAGCTATGTTGTGAGACTGTCCCCACAACCCAAATTATAAAATGTCTGGCATTCCTGTGTTCTAGAAGCAAAATGCTAATGAACCAGAGCCCTGGTGTTGGAATCACACATTTTAGTTACATTTTTGCTGTGCCATGTTCAAACCCCATGTGAGCAAGTCACTGAGGTTCACTTTTCTGAGGTAAAGCGACGGTAGCACTTTCTGTCTCCGGCAGTGCTGGGCTGCAGCATGGGTGGGAAGCATGGCACAGTGTTGGCACAAATCCCTGGTGAGTCAAGCTTGCTCTTTGTTCTGCGGCCCTTTCCTGTCTCAGAGGTCCCTGAAGATGGAAGTCTTCTCCTCCTGGCCACTAGGTGGAGAAAGCAAGCCTTGTAGAGTAGTCAAATCAAACCATCCTGACCTAAATACCAGACGTTTAAAGGGAGATGGAAAAAACAAAATAAAACAAAACAAAAAACCCCACAAAAACTTTTCCCTTTCTCAAAACTTTAGGTGGCATAAGCAGGTGCTGAGGGGAGATGTTTGGGGAATTTTTTTCAGCAGTTCTTAGTGCAAGTATTTTCAGTTTTAAGCATGGTCATGCCTTGAGGCACTAGATTTTACTCAGGGATGAGTCTTAGGCAAATGATGTAGTTCAAAAAGTGCTTTCCAGCATGTCCACATCCTCCAAGCTCTGACTGCATCTGGCTTGCATTTCAAGGAGACAGACATCCAAGATGCTTTTCATTTCACTGTAGCACATCGCTACTGATTCCTAGCAATATTTCTATCAGAAGATAGAATCCTTTGATAAGTCACCTTTGTGAAAAGAGAACCTGTAATGTAAAAGTAAAAAACCCTCATTAAGGCTCCTTTTTGAAGCTGCTGTGAGCAGTTAATACATGCCCAATCTTTTTGTGAGCCCTGGCTCTATTTGAATAAAAAAATACTTACATGGGAGATTCCAAACTGTAAAAAGAAAGTTGCCTTGCTGCAAAGACCTAGGCCATGATGACACAATTAGTTTGGCATTGGTGGCATGAATGGCTTAAGATAAAACCTGCTGATGGAGCCCAAGCTGGTAGAATTTGCTGCCCTATCTCACTTGTGTTTGCCTAATTTTCTTTCTTATATGTAAAATAAAAATGTTATCAAGGTGTTTCATATTCTAGGTTCTCATAGTATAATAATCTTTTCCTGGCATTTTTCTCTCCAGTTTCTGCCTTTAAAGAAACAAGATAAAAAATCCTGGGTGCCAGTGGCTCACACTTACAACCTTCGGTACTCAGGAGGCTGAAATGTGAAGATTCAGTTTCAAGCCAGCTCAGGAAAACAAATTTATGAGACTGATTTAAAAGCCAGGAGGGGCTGGGGATATGGCCTAGTGGCAAGAGTGCCTGCCTCATATACATGAGGCCCTGGGTTTGATTCCCCAGCACCACATATACAGAAAATGGCCGGAGGTGGCGCTGTGGCTCAAGTGGCAGAGTGCTGGCCTTGAGCAGAAAGAAGCCAGGGACAGTGCTCCGGCCCTGGGTCCAAGCCCCAGGACTGGCCAAAAAAAAAAAAAAAAGCCAGGAGTGGAGGTGTGGCTCATGTAGTATTGTGTTAGCCTTGAGCAGAAAAGCTAGGTAAGATTATACCATTGTTTTCCCTTTCTCTTGGTGTCCCCCAGAACAGAGGAACTCAATGCTGTAGACTATAATGGTTTTCAAAATGGAATGTTCTCAAAGGGGAACATCAAACAGTTTGTTTACTGCTGATGTACAAATCTGAAGGAGATACTGCAAAGTGGTATGGAACAATATGTCTACTTTCAACCCAGCTTTGTTGCTTAATAAAAAACACATCCACATGCATACATTCACACACACACACACACACACACACACTACACTACACACAAAACTTAAGAAGATTTGATAAGACTCTTGAGGCTGAATCTAGATTGTGAAGCTGAGGTGACATGAAAAGATAGGGCTCTGATACTTCGGTGTTAAAAACTTTGGTGTTTATCATCCAAACTTTTTCTTGAAGTTTAATAGCTGTTTCTTTCATATTTCTAAATTTAAAACTTTTTCTCCATTACCTTTAATCTACCATTCTCTTCTTTCATTTCTTTGGTAGAGCTATATTTCTCTCTTTGAAAATATTGAGGTATTTGATTTCATTTCTCCAATATTTGTTGTTTTCGACTTACTATCTTTCTTTCTGCCCCTCTGCCTCATTTTTACTTATTATATATTTTAGTATCTTTATGAAGTTGTACAGAGGAGTTGCCATTTAATAAAAAGTTTATGAATACAATTCATCTTGATCAGTGTCAGACCTTTCAACTTTTTTACCCATCCCTCCCTTATACTCCTTGTCCCTCAGTCTTCTTAATTTTGTAGGATAGCATTATTGGCTGCATTATTCCCTTCTTGTCCAATTTATCCATCTATTCCATACCCCTTAACTCCACCCTACCCCTTTCAAGTACCCCTTCCTGGCATTTATTTTAATGAATTTTGTCTTTGCCTTTTTAAGAAATTATACTATGTGAGTTCTACATTTTTAACAGGCTATATTTCAGTTAATATATTCATATATGCTTGCATACCATCCAATGTGTTTACTTGTAAATTTATGACCTAAATCTTTCTTCCACACATAAGAGAAAACATGTAACCTTTTTTTCCTGGGCCTGACTTACTTCACTTAACATAATTTTTCTACATCTTTCCCATTTCTTTACAAATGGTACAATATTTATTGTAATGGATGAGTAAAATTTCATTGTGTATATATGCCACATTTTCTTGAAATGGGGTATAAAATAATAGGAAGTGTAAGAAGGGAAGGGATAGCAGGTAATATGCTTACAGATTTAAAGGCATCCTCAGAACAGTGGATAAAATTGGGTTCCACCCAATTTACATCACTACTGAGCTTCAATTCTTGAAACAAGCATATTGTTCTTGGAGATTATCCACATTCACCACTGCTATATACACACACACACACACAATATTGAATTAAAGACAATGTAGTTTCTCCTCTGAGCTCCTTATAGTATTGTTATACTTCCCTCCCAACTAATATAAAAATATTGCTTTCATTTTCCTTCATGCCTGTAATCACCTTCCCAGCATTGACTCTTCACTTGAACAGATATTAGGAGTTGCAATCCATTCCATTGATTAGTCTCTCAAAAATTATCTCACTGGCTTCAAATTTTCAGTTAGTTCCCTAATTCCTGATCCATTCAAAAGTCTGCATAATTCCAGGGAAATCTACCATGAATCCCTTGTGTATAAAGTACCTAGAATGGAGCCATCCATGTGTTTTTCATTTTTGCAAGCACACAGTTTTCTATTTTCCATGCTATAAAATACTGAAATTTCACATCCACCTTTTATTCTGAAGTTGATGGGATTTTACTGTAAACATAATTCTCATACTTTTTAATAATCTCTGTCTCTCCAAAGTGGTATTTACGAGCATTTTTGTTATTGTCTTGGGTTTCCTGTGTTACTTAAGGAGGGTAAAGGCAGAAGAAGAAATTTTAGTTTATATTCAGTAAATTTCCACTCTAAGACATTAGCAGAAGTTCCCACAGGCAGCCAAAATCAAGGCTGGGACCCTGGAATGCAGTTCCATCCAAATGTGGCTTGAAATAGCACACTTATTTCCACTAAATTTACTTTTAATGTATTCCATTAAAGTATTATTTGTGCATAATCCATATACACACGAAACATGTAGGAATTAAATACAGTGTCTAAAAGTAAATGTTACTTTCTTACAGTAGTTTCTGATTCTCAACTTCTTATACCAATTTTTGAGTATTGGGTTTGAACTCAAGGATTCATGCTTACTAGGCAGGCAATTTACCATTCAGCCACCTCTCTAGTTCTATAACGTTAATTTTTTTTTTTTTTTTTTTTTGGCCAGTACTAGGCCGTGAACTCAGGGCCTGAGCACTGTCCCTGGCTTCTTTTTTGCTCAAGGCTAGCACTCTGCCATTTGAGCCACAGCGCCACTTCTGGCCATTTTCTGTATATGTGGTGCTGAGGAATCGAACCCAGGGCCTCATGTATACGAGGCAAGCACTCTTGCCACTAGGCCATATTCCCAGCCCTGTAATGTTAATTTTTAACCACAATATTTCACATAAATAAAGCACTCATAAATGATATCAAATGTTTTCTACTGGCTCTTTCCAAAGGGTACTGTGAGAAAATGTTTTCTCTCCCTCCCTTCCCTCTCCCTTCCTTCCTTTCTGTGTTTTGGTACTAGGGCTTAAATTAGGTGTCTAGGCACTCTTCCTTAGCATTTTGATCAAGGCTGGCATTCTACCACTTGAGCCACAGCTTTTAGTAATAGTTACCTGAAGATAAGAGTTGTGGACTTTTCTGCTCAGGCTGGCTTGGAACCTTTATCCTGGTATCTCAGCTTCCTAAGTAGCTAGGATTACAGGTTTTAGGCACTGGCCCCCTGCTGAAACAAATATTTGATGTAGGCAGTTTACTAGAAAGCACAGAAATCTAGGTAGATGAGGGGCAAGGAGACTTACAATGAAGAATGTGTTCCAAAACTTCCCCCACAAAGGACATGAGAGTTGAATCCTGTATAGTAACTCTGGAAATGGTGCAAAATACTGTCCCCAGTCAGAGGACAAGGAAATTGGAGTGCAATAGTTCTCCCTTATTTGCAGTTTTGCTTTCTTCCTTTCTAGGTATCACATGAAACATTACAGAATAAGGAATTTGTAAGTTTTTAATAACTTTTATTAAGTTGTTATGGTTGTAATATAGAAGTTAGTCCTTTACTTGATCTAATTCATAAATTGAACTTTATCATCAGTATGTATGTATAAGAAAAAGACCGCGTACCCAGCGTTTGATAGCATCTCAGCCTAGAACATACATCTTTCCTGGCTAAGAGGAACATAAGGAATTTTGGACAAAAGGGAATGTTAATTCTTAGCACTCATCAGCCTTGCTTGTGAGTTTAGTATATTGGTCTCTCAATAGCCTTCGTCAATGATGAAAGTGGCACTTAGAGGACACGCTGCTGTAAAAAGTAATGAAAAAACAGTTCAAATGAAGGTGACAGAGTACTAACACTTCTGTAAAGCCACTTTGCTAGACAAATTGTTACAAGTGTGTCACAGTCCTTATATATGCCTATGTTTCTATCAGATCTCCAAATGGAAAGTCAGCACATGATTTATATAAAACAAAATTCCAGGCCCAGTTCACATCAGTGGAGAATTCCACAAAACATTTTAGAAAGGCAACAACAATAATTTTATAAAATTTCCTACAGAAAATAGAAGCACAAACCCTTACCAAAGCATTTTGCAAGACGATTATTACCCTTAATATCAAGGCTAGACAAAAATAAAGTAGAGATCAATATTTTTCCAGAAATTGCATTTAAAATTTCTCAAAAAAGATAGTAATAGTAGGGCATGCCTGAAATCTCAGAACTTGAGAGGCTAAGGCAGGTGGATTTTTTAGTTACAGATAGGCCTGAGCTGTTACAAAATGAGACTTGGTCTTAAAACAACACAAAACAAACCAGAAAATCCTCAGAACATATTAGCAAACTGAATGTAACAATGAGTAATATGAATTAGCTGTCATTTCCAAGTGTAACTGATTCCCGATACAAAAGATTGTCTCACCATTTGAAAATTAACATAATGGAGAGACAGAAGAAGATGGTGGAGGAGCAGCAGAGCCCTATATAAACTCTCTCCCAGTTTTTCTTCTACAGGAAAACTTCTAACCCTAAAGACATAGCCCAAGCCAGGTATAACAGTACAGAGCTTCAAGTTAGGAAGGGAAAAATGAGAGAGCAGATCAAGAATCCAGATTTCAGCTGCAGGCAGCAGCGCAGGCAACAGCCTGCCACTTACCCAGCAGAACCAAATCCACACTCACCTACCACATGCACCAGCGATGAGGAGAGAAATCCGCCAGACAGCAGCAGATAGTTGGAGTCCACAAGCAGAGCAGGAAAGCTTCAGTGAACCAGAGGAAGCATGAGTACTCCACAAAAGACTGTCTCGCTTGAGTCTGCACCCACAGAACACCATTCAGAAAGTAGCCCTTCCCCCTATCCACCATAGTGAATCTCCATCTTTGTCCCTGGCATAGACAACCAACGCAAACTGGAAATAAAGTATGCCAGGGGAAAGTAAGGTCAAAGGGGCCATCTTTGAAAAGGGCAAAGGACGCCAGAGTAGCAAGCCCCAGACTGCCCACGGGAAGGAGTCCTGGCCCAGACGGGAGGAACAGCTGAGGGGTGAGCAGCCCTGCAAGCAGCCCTGCAACACCAGTAAACACAACAAGAGGCCCGACTCCAGGCTGACATCACTGCTGCTATGGATGAGACAGCAACAGACTGGTTTCCCAGGCCAAACATTGCCTACCAGTGTCTGGGGTCACCCAGCATCTTCCCACAAGCCCCAGCAATGGACAAAGCCAGCCCCACCCAGGAGGGAGGAACTTCCCTGCAGGCAAATCCATCCTTCCAGCCAGAGCCTGCCTCGGCATCCTTCAGCAGCCCCAAGGTCCCACACCCAGGGCCTGCCACAGGCAGTCCAGGAGTCACCTCAAGGGCTTGGCAGGTGCAATTAGGGAGTTGCAGCCTGGGTGCCACAGGCAATTCAGGAGTCATAGCTCGGGCCCAGCAGGCAATTCAGGAGTAGCAGCCTGGCCTTAGCAGGCAACTCAGGAGTCACAGCATGAGGCAATTCAGGAATTGCAACCCAAGCACCACAGGTAATTTGTGGGGGCCTACCCAGAGCTCCACAGGCAGTTCAGGGGGCCAAGTTGGGGCTCCGTGGGCAGGTCGGGAGTCCCACCCCAGGCTCCGCCCCACAGTTTGGGGCACCTCAGGCAACTCAGTGGTCCCAGCCAGAGTCTACCACCCATGGTCACCAGCACAGGAGTTCCAGTTGAGGCTGCCACAGGCAGCTCAGGGGTCTCAGCTGGAGTCTAACACCCACTGTCACCAGCACAGAGATCCCAGCTGGGACAACCGCAGGCAGCACAGGGGTCGCAGCCAAAACTCACCACCTGCCTTTGGCAGCCAGGGGTCCCATCCAGGACCCACTGCAGGCAACTCAGGAGGCCCAGCCAGAACCTGCCGCCTGCCCTCAGCAGCCCAGAGGTACCACCTGAGCACCACAGGCCCCACTGCCTCTGACATAGAATGCTGCTGGCAATGTCTTGGGAGCAACAGACTGGTTCCCCAGGGTGACCACAATCCCCCACTTACTAAGGGCACTCGACTTCTACCAACAATCCTCAGAGAACCAGAAAGTCACCAACACCCAGGACCTTAGGAATCCATTGAGCCCAGGTTAATGGTAGGCAAGATAATAGGCATCCCGGGTCAATCTGAGTGAATCAAAGGGGTTCCTAGAGCAATTGTATCAACCCAAAAAGAAATAACAACAAGATTGTAATAGTATACAATGTAGCTACAGGGCTCAGGGTTGGTTTTTACTTCCAAAGTTTAATTAGTGGGTACACCAAATCTGCTGCTATACCCAAAAAAGAGAGGGAACTTACCTGTCTAGGTCTATGTACCTGTAAGAATAGCACAACAGGAACTGATAAGGTCTGGTTCAGGTCCTAAACAGTGCCAAAGGGGGCTAGCAGACTAGCATTTCAAATCCAAATGGGCAGAAGAAACACAAAAAGTATGGTAAGACAGGGAACCCATCACCCACTCAAAACAAACAGAAAACAGATCATTCAATTGAAATCCCAGAGGAGAGCCTCAAAATGCTCTACCACCTATGCTGATAAAAATGATAAATGAAAAGTAAAAATAATTCATGAACGTGATGAATCCAATTGTAAGTTAATACAGAACAAAGGCCTGATATCTAAAATATAAACAGAACACAAAAAGTTAAATTCCTCCAAAACAAATAAAGAACCAACAGCCCTCTCAACAAATGGGCTAAAGACCTAAAAAGAGACTTCTCTGAAGAGGAAATGAGAATGGCCAAGAGTCACATGAAAAACTGCTCTACATCACTGGCCATAAAAGAAATACAAATCAAAACAACAAGTATGATTCCACCTCATCCCAATAAGAATGTCCATTATCAGGAAATCCAATAATAACAAATGCTGGAGAAGATGTGGCCAAAAGGAGACTCTACTACATTGTTGGTGGGGATGCAAACTTGTTCAACCCTTCTAGAAAGCAGTGTGGAGGTTCCTAAGAAGGCTAAAGATAGAGCTCCCCTACGACTCAGCAGCCCCACTTTTGGGCATCTACCCAAAAGACTACAAGCAAGACCATACTAAAGCCACCAGCACAACTATGTTCATCGCAATACAACTTGTCATCGCTAAAATATGGAACCAACCTAGATGCCCCTCAGTAGACGAGTGGATCAGGAAAATGTGGTACATATACACAATGGAATTCTATGCCTTCATCAGAAGGAATGACACTGCCCCCATTTGTAAGGAAATGGAAGCACTTGGAAAAAATCATACTAAGTGAAGTGACCCAGACCCAAAGAAACATAAACCCTATGGTGTCCCTTATAGGAAATAGCTAGTACAGGAATAGGCTAGTCATGGTAGAAGACCAAAATACCCCAATAACTACACCCATATGACCACATAAGAAGATGCCAAGTGAAATGAACTCCACTTTATGGAAACAAGAGTTATACCACTGTTGTAATTATTCTCAACATGCTATGTGAACTCAAACTACTTTTTTTTTCTCTTTTTCCTTGTCTGTTTGTTTGACTGAGTGGGTTTGTCTAGTTTTGTTTCTCTTGTTGCCCCTTCCTGTGGCTTTACCCTTGCTACCACTGTACTACATTTGAGTACCCTGGATATTGTCTGATGGGGGTAACAGAACTGGGGAAGGGAGAGGGAATACCAAAATTGAGAGTCAAAGAACAAAAAGACAAACCATCCAAAAAGCAACACTTAGAAGCCATTTGGTATAAACCAACTGTACAACTTCTGTGGGGAGAGGGGAAGGGGGAGGAGGAAGGGAGGAAATGAGGGAGGAGGTAACAAGTAGAACAAGAAATGTACTGTCTGTCTTTCATATAAATCTGTAACCCCTCTGTATCACATGTTGACAATAAAGAAAAAAATGCAGAAAAAAATAAAAACTTAAGGAAACAAAGGTTAGCACATAATATATGACAATATAATTAGGACAATAATGATTGAGAATGGAAGATGTAGAGAAAACAACAATTAATTGCTCAAGTAGAAATGAACTGGTAGGATGATTCTTTTAATCCTTAATAGTTATCCTTACTCCAATTGTGTTTCCATTGCAACTAAAGAAACACTTTCTCTGGTCACACTAATTAAAATGTGTCTTGCAATCATTTATCAGTTTTATTTTGCTAAGAATTATCAATTTCCATTTTGAAAAATATTAAATATCTTTCTTCTTAAAAAAAGAAAATTAACATTATGAAGCATGACAAAATGCTAAGCAGAAAAAATCGTATACTCCTTTCAAGTAATACAGAAAAATCATTTGATGAAATACAAATTCCATCCATGAAAACCCCTAAACAAGTTAGGCATGGAGGAGAAGTAGTTCACCTTCATAGAGAATGTAATGTAAAAGTGTTATAGGTAACTTCATGTTTAATAAGGATTGTTTTCCCTAAGATAAAACAAGGACATCCTTGACTTGGACATTTATTCAATATAGTACTAGACATTCTCTCCCATGCAATAGTAAAAGAAAAAAATTAGAAGTCAGACAAGAAATGAATATATAAATATGTCCTTAGACAGAGGATCTGATTGTCTAGGAAAATCACAAGAAATAGGCAACCTCCCATACTCTAATATGTCAACTTTGCCAAATACAAGGTCACCATTAATAAAATTACATTTCTATAACTAACAATAATCATAGAAACTGAAATAAAAATATGTTGTTCAAATCACCCACTAATATTCTAGATCTTATAGACTAGAACCATTTTAAGATTTCCATTTCAATAGTACCAGCAGGGCGAAGACAGGTCAAGGACTATGACATGGCATGAACATGCATAGCTTTGACACTTAAATAAAGTTTAAGAATTATCAACAATGGAAACACAAATTACTAGCCAGTGACAGACATAAAAAATAGATGAAGATTTGCTTAGAAAACTTTCCCTCATCCAAAGATGAGAGGAAAACTGATTTAGGCTCAAAAAAGGAAGGAGCCAGATATCAGAATCTCCTCAAGGCAAAGCTGAGTGCTTCCTGAGTGGTTACATCTGCCCCCAGTGCCTCCTAGATAGCCTTCACTCATTGTCAGTGGCCTCAGTTCTATCATTCAACCTGGAGTGTTCCTCTAGACACCTGGCTTTTCTGTACCATAGGGGACCTTTCAGTCTGGTCCAAAATACCCATAAGCCCCCCAGTGGAGGAAGGGCATCTCTGATATTTCCAGTCTGTAAGCCCCTCTGTGGAGAAAGGGCTTCTCTGATACTTTCAGTCTCAGCCCTCTCAGTGGAGGAAGGGCATCTCCGATATTTACAGTCTCAGCCTCAAGATACACATTTTTTAGGGAGGGAGTCAGTACTTGGATTTGAACTCATGGCTTCATGAATACACTGCTTGCTTGGCTAATGTTCAACCATTTGAGCCATGCCTCCACACCAGCTTTTTGCTGGTTATTTTGGAGATACAGTCTTGTGAATCTTTCTTCCAGTGCTAGCCTTGAACTTAGATTCTCCTGATCGCAGGCTCCTGATCACAGACATGAATGAGCCAATGGTTAATGTCTACAATTTATCCTTCTCAACCTTGTTACATGCACAAAGTGCATTCACATGAGGCTCCTTGTCTTCTCTCTCTGAATTTAGTATCAGATACCAGCAGAAAATTATAGTGTCAGGGTGTGTCCTGCTGGCTTCCTCCATATTGGATGGTAATGGAATAGAGGCAGCTCTACACTAATGGTCCTAGCCCCTTCTCTCTGTGATTTAAAATGTCTCCTTCCTTTCCCTTTAGTAATAGTTCTTCATTACTGTTACACATATCAGTCAAGATCCTCAATCAATATATTTTAAAGGTTCAGTTTCTTTAATTCTTAACATTTCTCCAGTAATTCACTGCTGTTGACCTCAGCACATGTGTGTATACCTATATATTTCATCGCACTTCTTGCTGATCATCTAATAAGAGGAAGTTGCTTCCTTCTTCTAAAATTGACTCAGCTCCAGTGATTAATATATGTTTTCTTTCTTTCATTTTCTGTCTTATTTTTTCTATTCAGCCTAAAAATGCCTCATTCATCTTTATTAATGCCCTTTAATTTTTTTCAGTGCTATTCCATAATCCACAACCATCCATCCATTCATCCATTCATTTAAAGATTATTACACTGTGTTTCCAGACATTGTTGAAGAAATTGGAAATTCTGAGCGAAACGGGCAATAAATAAAGAAGAAAATAGCTAAGGTAATTTCAGAATGTGATCCAATTCTTTAAAGATGGTAAGGTGATGTCATGGTGAATGAGAGACAGAGAGCTTGCCTAGGTGGGATTTAATGATAAACCCTTCCCAAGGGGGTGACTTTTTTGGGCTGATACCTGAGTGAGGAAAATGAGTCTACCTTGTGGAGACTAGAAAGAAGAATACTGCAAGAAGAATGTGAAGAGACACATGCACATTTGCACACACATATACTGAGATTTTTTTTCACCTTGACCTTGAGTTCGGTTATTTCCTGTTAAAAGATTTCCTTTTCAAAATACCCTAGTACTGTGTTTCCATGGTAACTTAAGGCCAAGACTAGCCTGTTTCTTATCATCTTGGGATTTATCTTCCTCTCAGTTGCCCAGGGTGAGCCTGTGAGATCAGGGTAATGGGTGTCCCTGGAAAGCCTCCAAATGGACCTTTTAGACAGGATTATATAGGAAAAAGAAAATGCTTTCTGAACCCAAAGTGGGTAATATATTGCCAACATTATTTCTCCCTACTTCCCACTAAGTGAAAATGAATATCATTGGAGGGAAAATGGAGAATGTTTAAGGGTAAAAAAAAGTACCAGTCTAAACTTCATCTTCATTCTGTTACCCCTGGAAGTCAGTCTCCCATTCCTCCCCAATGAGAAGTCATCATCTTATGATTAAAAGTACATAAGTACTAAAAGGCCCAAGTTACCTCATCATTTTAAAGACATGATAATTCTTGTGTTTTCTACCTTCTGTTCAACTTAAGTACATTTCATGCCATGTTTAAAGTGCAATAATTCTACCTTTCTACTAGAAGAAAGGAAAAGGGTGTGTGTGTGTGTGTGTGTGTGTGTGTGTGTGTGTGTGTGTGTGTATTATGAAGCTTGAACTCAGGGCCTGGGTGCTGTACCTGAGGTTTTATCTCAAAGCTAACACTCAACCACTGGAGCCACAGCTCCACTTTTGGCCTTTTTGATGGTTAAGTGGAATGAAGTCTTATAGGCTTTCCTGCCCAGGCTGGTTTTGAACTGAGTAGATAGTGCAAGTGTGAACAACCAGTATTAGGCTTGAAGTCAATTATTTTATGACAAAGAAGTATTATTGGAAAATTCAGGAGTCAGTTCAGGGCATAAAGTTCCAAGACATATGAATTCAAGTAGCTTGGGTTTTTATCTCTGCCTGGTGAATAAACTAGAAATCCCCAAATAGTCTTTCAGGATACCATCTGTAACCTCTTTTAGTGCTTAACTTCTTCTTTATTTTGTTAAAGCAAGCTACTCAAATTCTCTTTTAAGGTCATCAGTGCCAAAGTATATTTTGCTTAACAATTTCCAATAGCCATCTAGCAAAATCATCTTCTACTGTTTAGCAGCATTTTATGCCTATCTTCATGTAGTAAATAGGATAGCCTTACTTATCTTCCAGAATCTTCCTTTTATGTATGTTCTGCTGGTTTTTTAATGTTATATCACTCCCATTAATATAAGGGCATATGTTTTTCTCTACATTTCTCATTACCTTTAATGTCAACTATTACTTCAGTGAGAATTGTCTCAAGCTCTGAATCCATAACTTTCTCCAATTATGGACATCAAGAGTAAAGTTTCCGGGGCAGGGGATATGGCCTAGTGGCAAGAGTGCTTGCCTTGTATACATGAGGCCCTGGGTTCGATTCCCCAGCACCACATATACAGAAAATGGCCAGAAGTGGCGCTGTGGCTCAAGTGGCAGAGTGCTAGCCTTGAGCAAAAAGAAGCCAGGGACAGTGCTCAGGCCCTGAGTCCAAGCCCCAGGACTGGCCAAAAAAAAAAAAAAAAGAGTAAAGTTTCCATCCTAAATTGACAATATTTTTCTGCCATTATATAAAAATATCTAGTGAAACTTTTGACTATTCATGGACCAGTTCATTAAATTCCCCCCTGACTGGTCAAAAGCATCAGTGATCTGGTTGAGCCTTCTATTCCTACACGTACATGTTCAATGATGCCTTCACTTACTGGCACTCATTTTGCTTAAAAATCTCTGTTAAAGCAGATACTTTTATTTGAGGTTCTGATAGTTTTCCTCTGATTCTTTTTCTCTTGGAAGCCTAGCATTATTTCCTAAAATGTATAATTCCATGCTTCAGTCTCTTGGATCTTATTCTCAGTAAGTTTTAATTTTTCCCATCACCAGTGTAGAATTATCTATCCTCTTCATAACCACACCTAATTTCCTAACCTTTTGATTGACATCCACAACTGCTGCAAATATTTTTGAAAATAGAGCTCTCTTTACATCAGCACAAACTTCAAGAAAAAATATTTGAAGGTCCTAACATGGGTGAACAACTCTAGATGATCAAGCCTCCCAGTTATTTTGCCATAGTCAATTGAAAAACTCCAATAGAAAATTAAAATGCAAAAAGACAATGAAGCAGTCCTTATTCAAGTATGCCCACAAGGATGAAGTTAAAGTTGGTAGAGGAAGGCTGAGAAAGCAAAGCTATGATACTAGTTTTTCCAAGTTATATTTGTGTTCTTTTTTGCAAATTCATTTGTTTTTATTTCTCAACCTATCACCAAACAATATTTAATTGTTTGCATAGCACAGCATTATGGACTGAATTGTGCCCTCCAAAATTCATAGGCTGATGTACAACTCCAGTACTTGACAATGTGCCAGTATTTGGAGAGGGAGTTTTAAAAAATAACTAAATTGTATCGATGGCTTTAAGTTAGGCATTAATCCGATATGGCAAATGTTCTTATAACAAAAGTACTTTAAGACACAGTGAGACTCAAGTGCACCAAGGAAAGGCCATGGGAAGATATATAAAAAAGGGTAAGACCTTTGTGAGTTAAGGATGCTATGATAGAAACATAGAATTATTCCTTACAGTGCTGGAGCTTGAAGAGTCCACAATCAAGGAACTGGCAGATGTAGAGGGCCTCCTTCCCATTGTGTCCTCACATAGTTTAGAAACAGCTTAATCATCTCTCTGATGTCTTTCCCTAAGTTTCAAAGGCTCTAGCCTCATAACTAATTACCTTTCAAAGGCCCAAACCCCAAATACGATCACATAAGGACATATACATTTTGGAGGAATACAAACATTCAACTCTACAGCAGAGGTCGTTTACAAGCCAAGAGAATTTTTAGAAGAAGGCAATGCAAATATCTTGATATTGGATTTCCAGCCTCCAGAACTGGAACAAAACAAACTCTTGTTATTTAAGCCTCTATATCTCTGGCTTTCTAATAGCAGTCACAGAAAACTAATTCAGAAAGAAGGAAAACAATCAGATTTAAACTAAAAACCTTGAGGCTGCTTTTGGGGTAGATAAACGATTATATTTTCTTTGGAAGACATTGGTCAATGTTTGGGGACATTTTTACTGTCGCATTTGGGAGGGGTATGAGGAAAATATACTGGTATACAGTGCAAAGAGGCCAAGGAAGCTGTGAAATGGCATGAAATAAATGAGACATCCCTTTACTCTCACACCTACTACCAATAACAAAGAATTATCCAGCAAAAGTACCAGTCCTGCTGTGGTTGAAGAACCCTGCTATCACAGCATAAATTGGCCTGACGGGTTTCTGATTTGAGAGAGGGGAACACTGTCTCTTTTCTTTCTGGTTGAGCCTGCAGGCATTTCTGCAGCAGTTAATTACCAAGTGGCAGACTCTTTGAACAGTTAGCTAGCATATACTTTCCCTAATGGTCTCCACAAGGCCAGCGTGCCCCATGTGAAGAACATATACTCGCCTGGAGACTTTGCACCATATGATGAGCAGCATGCAAACCTCTCTCCTACTTTATATCCTGAAAAACACAGAAGGCAGGAAGTAATTCCACATGTCAGATCTGTCTCGCTTAAATATGAAGCACAAATAAAGCCATTATTTTTGGTGGCATATAATGGAATTAAATTTATTATATCAATTAATCATTGAAATAGCATTTTCCAACTGTTTATATATCAACAAAGAATTTGGAAAATGTTATTAGGCCAGAATTTTGTTTTGTTTTGTCTTTTGCCAGTCCTGGGCCTTGAACTCAGGCCCTGAGCACTGTCCCTGGTTTCTTTTTGCTCAAGGATAGCACTCTACCACTTGAGCCACAGTGCCACTTCCAGCTTTTTCCATATATGTGGTACTGAGGAATCGAACCCAGGGCTTCATGTATACGAGGTAAGCACTTTACCACTAGGCCATATTCCCAGCCCTAGGCCAGAATTTTGAAACAATCACTGTACAGTTACTTGACATTCCCAATTACATCATTTATGTTGTCTGGGGCTAGTTCCTTTTCTAATTCTCCTTTGCTAGTGTCTGTATCTAGTCATCAGCAAATGTCCAGAGGGGCACAATGAAGTGCTAGATGAAACTGTACAGATGAATGGCAAGAAACCATTGGATGAGATAGCTTTGCTTCTGAGAAAAGCTGGAAGACAGCTAGGGTTGGTCAGTCTTGGAACTGCCATGTCTTAGTTGCTTCCATCTCACAAAATGGGACTTAATTTGGGGCCATAGTGGTCATATTGCTATTGCCTCTCTAAAATTCAATGGAACACATTACAAATCTTGGAACCTGGAGGTTGGAAATGGACACTGACTTAATTTAACAATAAACATGAGGACAATCAGAGCTGCGTGTCCCAGCCTCCACTTTCTGTCCCACAATGATGCCAGTGGCTGAAGAAAATATGAATTTAATGTTACAATTAAAAAAGAAACATTATTCTAAACTAACATGATTTATTCTCTCCTTCAGGAAAGTAATTAGCATTCCAGAGATTTTTAGCAAGTTGCTTACTGACCATAATGAAATTAAGAGTTCCTTTGGGTAATTACCACACATTCAGCAAATTTTTAGAAGCTTAAAATGTTTTAATTAGACATTTCTTTATTATCTATCTTATGTTCTATAAAATGAGATATTATTTTTGGACTATATCTGCTTAGGTTTTTATGCTTTTTAGAATATTTGAGATAAAAGTTTGTCCCTTGCTTGCTTATCACTTTTTCTTATAGCACCTTTAAAAATTGTAGCCAGACACTAGTGGTTAGTGCCTGTAATCCTAGCTACTCAGGAAGCTGAGATCTGAGGACTACAGTTGAAAGCTAGCCCAGGCAGGAAAGTCCATGAGACTCTTATCTCCACTTAACCACCAGAAAAATGGAAGAGATACTGTAGCTCAAGTGGTAGAGTGCTAGCCTTGAGCTGAAGAGCTCAGGGATAGCACCTGGCCTAGAGTTCAGGCCCCACAACCAACCAAAAAAAAATTATACTCTACCCTATGAGGTAGTTACCATCCTTCAACTATGTTAGAATGAACGTTCTGTGAGCACTCAGTAAGTTTCCCCTTATCCAGAGATCTATCTCTGGCCAATTAAGGGATATTGAATTATCTCACCATAAAAACTAGAAAACTGAAGGCAATGCCAAACAACTGCTTGCATTAAATATCAAAACCGTCAATCATAGTAAATTGTAGGATGCCAAGGGCAAAGAGAAAAATCTGAAAGGAGTATGAGAATTACATTTGGCATAAACCAGATTTTCAGAAGATAAACAGAGGATGTCTCATCATGCAGTATGAAAGCAGGAATGCAGTGGAATGAATATTCTTAGTGCAGAAATAACAAAAAAATTGTCAACCAATAGTTCTAACCACAGCAAAGCAGCTTTCAAAGTGCAGAGTGTTGGCCACCAATGACTCACACTTCTATTCCGATCTACATCTACTTGAGAGACTGAGATCTGAGAATCATGGTTTGAATCCAGCCTACACAGAAAAGTCTATGATTCACACTTGTCATCCCACCTACTCAAGAGACTGAGATCTGAGAATCATGGTTTGCATCCAGCCTATACAGAAAATTCTGTGATTTTATTTTCAACAAACCAGCATAATGCCATAAGTACAGGTATGGATGAAGTGGTAGAGTGCTAGCCTTGAATGAAAAGCTAAGAGTGTTCAGTTGGCCCTGAATTCAAGCCCCACACACACACACACACACACACACACACACACACACACACATACACACACACACACAAAATGTTAAGAGAAATTAACACAGATTGAAATAAGTAAAAGCTGAGCATATTCATTAGTAAACCTGCCTTCCAGGAGAAATTTAAAATGATCTTTCAAGCTAAAATAAAAGTCATTAGACAGTCATTTGAATCCACATAAATTAATAAGAGCACCAAAAAAGGTGAATACACAGACAAATATAAAATACAGCATAAATGTATTTTTTAATGTCTTATCTTTTCAAAAGTTAACTTCACAAAGTAATAATTATAAAAATACACTAGTGGCCCTAAAATGCATGGCGATGATTTTTGTGAAAAATAATGCCAGAAAGAAAGTGGAGAAATTAAGGTATATTTGGGCAAAACTTTTGAGATTCTTGTAGTTTAAGCTAGCATTATTTTAAACTTGATTGTTACACTGATCATAGTACTTGAGCAACTGTGAAGAAAATAGCTGAAACATAGAGTAAAAGAGAATTTACAATTGAGAAAGGAAATCTTTAAATAGCAAAAGGGAATTAAAATGCAAATGGCTATTTAGCAAAACAGGACAGAAATAAAGAACTAAAAGACTAGAAACATACAAAACAGTAAAGTAAATAGAAAAATAACAGATGATGTTAGTCTATGAGCAGTAAAAATGTTACTGCAAACATATTCCACATTCTAATCCAAAAGTAGAGATTGGCAGAATAGAATACAAAACAAAATGTGACCCAACTGTATGTTGACTGCAAAAGATATATTTTAAATTCAAAGACACAAGTAAGTTATAAGTAAAATGATATGTTCATCTGTATAAAGCAAATGTTAAACCATATGTCCATAAAGAAAGCCTCAATAATTTTAAAACGTTTGAAATCATGCAAACTGGTAGACTAAAATTAGAAATCAGGCTGGGAATATGACCTAGTGTCAAGAGCTTGCCTCGTATACATGAAGCCCTGGGTTTGATTCCCCAGCACCACATATATAGAAAACAGCCAGAAGTGGCACTCAAGTGGCAGAGTGCTAGCCTTGAGCAAAAAGAAGCCAGGGACAGTGCTCAGGCCCTGAGTCCAAGGCCCAGGACTGGCAAAAAATAAAAATAAAAAAATAACAAGGAGCCCAAGTGTTTCTCTTACTCCTTCTTTTAGTGTTTTCAGGGTGTCTGTTTTGATTTCGAGGTCTTTAATCCATTTGGAATTGATTTTGGTGCAGGGTAATATATAAGGATCTAGTTTTAGTTTGTTGCATGTGTTGAGCCAGTTTTGCCAGCACCATTTGTTAAAAAGGATATCTTTCTTCCAAACTATTGCTTTGGCTCCTTTATCAAAGATTAAGTAGGCGTAGTTCTGTGGGTTCATTTCCGGGTCTTCAATTCTGTTCTATTGGTCTTCAGGCCTGTTCCGGTGCCAATACCAAGCTGTTTGTATTACTATAGCTTTACAATACAGCTTGAAGTTGGGAATTGTAATTCCTCCAGCACTGTTCTTTCTGCTTAGGATTGTTTTTGCTATTCTAGGGCTTTTATTGTTCCATATGAATTTCTGGATTGCTTCCACTATTTCATTAAAAAATGGTGTTGGGATATTAATGGGTATTGCATGGGTATTGCATTAAATTTGTAGATAGCCTTTGGCAATATTGCCATTTTGATTATATTAATACTCCCAATCCAGGAGCATGGGAGGTTTTTCCATTTCCTTAGTTCTGACTTAATTTCGTCTTTCAAGCTTTTAAAGTTCTCCTCAAAGATGTCTTTCACTTCTTTGGTTAAGGTTATTCCTAGGTATTTTATGTTTTGGGGGGCTATTGCAAAAGGAGTTGCTTTCCTTATTTCCGCCTCAGTCTTCAGGTCATTAGCATAGAGAAAGGCCGTTGATTTCTGGGGTTTATTTTATATCCTGCAACTTTGCCAAAGTTTTGGATCAGCTCTAGTAGCTTGGGGGTAGAGTCTATGGGATTCTTTAGGTATAGGATTATGTCATCTGCGAAGAGAGAAAATTTAACTTCATCTTTTCCTATTTGGATCCCCTTTATATTTTCTTCTTGCCTGATTGCTCTGGCTAGGAATTCTAGTACTATGTTGAAGATCAGGGGAGAGAGTGGGCATCCCTGCCTTGTCCCTGATTTTAAAGGGAATGGCTTTAGTTTTTCACCTTTAGAGTTATTCTTGCTGTTGGTTTGTCATAAACTGCCTTGATTATATTCAGGAATGTTCCCTGGAATCCCAGTTTTTCCAGGGCTTTTAGCATAAATGGGTGCTGGATTTTATTGAACACTTTTTCCGCATCGAGAGATAAAACCATGTGGTTCTTTACCTTGCTCTGGTTGATGTGGTGGATTACATTAATTGACTTGCGTATATTAAACCAAATTTGCATTCCTGGGATGAATCCAGTTTGATCGTGGTATATGATTTTTTTTTGATGACCTGTTGAAGTCGATTGGCCAGGACGGAACTTCCTTACCAATGACCCAGAAAGGCTACAAATCAAAGAAAGGTTGGACAAATGGGACTGCATCAAACTGCAGAGCTTCTGCGCGGCAAAGGACATAGCTCGCAAAATAAACAGAAAGCCCACAGACTGGGAGATCTTTACCGGCCATTCAATGGACAAAGGCCTCATCTCTAAAATACATGCAGAACTAAAAAAAGTACCTTCCTCCAAAATAAAACCGCAAAGAACCAATAGCCCCCTCATCAAGTGGGCTAAAGACTTACAAAGAGACTTCTCTGATGAGGAAATGAGAATGGCCAAGAGACATATGAAAAAGTGCTCTATATCACTGGCCATAAAAGAAATGCAAATCAAAACAACATTGAGATTCCATCTCACCCCAGTAAGAATGTCATATATCAAGAAAACTAACAATAACAATTGTTGAAGGGGATGTGGCCAAAAGGGAACCCTACTTCATTGTTGGTGGGAATGTAAACTGGTTCAGCCACTCTGGCAAGTAGTATGGAGATTCCTCAGAAGGCTAAATATAAAACTCCCCTATGACCCAGCAGCCCCACTTTTGGGTATCTATCCTAAAGACCACAAACAAAATCACAGTAATGCCACCAGCACAACAATGTTCATCGCAGCACAATTTGTCAAAGCTAGAATCTGGAACCAACCCAGATGCCCCTCAGTAGACGAATGGATCAGGAAAATTTGGTACATATACTCAATGGAATTTTATGCCTCTATCAGAAAGAATGACATTGCCCCATTTGTAAGGAAATGGAAGGACTTGGAAAAAAATTATACTAAGTGAAGTGAGCCAGACCCAAAGAAACATGGACTCTATGGTCTCCCTTATTGGGAATAATTAGCACAGGTTTAGGCAAGTCATAGCAGAGCATCACAAGAGCCCAATAACTATACCCTCATGATCACATAAGATGATGCTAAGTGAAATGAACTCCATGTTATGGAAACGATTGTTATATCACAGTTGTAACTACTTTCAACGTCCCATCTGTATCTGTAGCTTCTATTATTGATGATGTTCTTGTATCACCTTCCTGTGGTTGTACCTATACTATCCCTGTAATCTTATCTGAGTATATTGGAAACTGAGTATACTGGTATTAGAAGTAGGAAATTGAAAGGGAATACCAAAATTGAGAGACACAGGGTAAAAAAAGACAAACAACTACAAAAGCAATACTTGCAAAACTGTTTGGTGTAAGTGAACTGAACACCTCATGGGGGGAAAGGGAAAGTGGGAGGGGGAGGGGGGTATGAGGGACAAGGTAATAAACAGTACAAGAAATGTATCCAATGCCTAACGTATGAAACTGTAACCTCTCTGTACATCAGTTTGATAATACAAATTTGAAAAAAAAAACAAAAAAATTAGAAATCAACTACTGAATGCAACTAAAATTTCGAATTCAAGGATATTGTACAATACTCCTAAATCAAATACCAAAGAAAAATTCACAAGGAATATGGAAAAATAAATTCATCTAGTAAAATTCAAAACACAAAAATAGCTTACAAGGAAAATTTTAGGAGTTAATATTTGTATTTTAAAAAGAAGAAAGTACTAGCTTAAATTTTTCATTAAGAAATTTTTGAAACAGAAAAAGAAATCCAACCAAGCAACAGAGAGGACATAAAAATGAAAGTAGAAATTAATGACAAAGAAAATAAGTCAGTAGGAAAATTCAAGGTAAAAAAATATTTGAAAAGATCAACAAAATTGATAAATATGCAGCTATACTGGTTTTAAAAACTGAGATTACTGAAACTATCTTTATTGATGAGCATCATGAACAGCATGAACATCACCACTTTACCAGTCAATTTTATTTTATTGTTACTGCACATAGATGGGTAATTTACGATGAATAGGTGTGCACTGACAACAATGGAGGCCAAAAGTCTACAATAGAGAGGCTGCCATGTTACTGCATCATCCCATGATAGACAGCAAAAATGCAAGGAAAGGAAAGAGATGGGCAGAGACAGAGAAAAAAACACACTGAGAAACAGGACGGATGTAATTTAAGAGAGGAGGAGAAAAGATGAGAAGAAAAAAGGAAGACAGAGAGCAAAGGGGAGAGATATGAGTAAAGTAAGGAGAGAAGATGTGAGGGAAAGAAGAAGCATAGGAGAGAGATAGAGATAGGTAAAGAGAGAAGAGGAAAAGAACAAGAGCAGAGGAGGGAGAAAGAGTGATACAGAGAAAAATAAAGAGAGAGGAAAGGGGAAAAAGAAAGATAAAGAAAGGAAAGAAATAAAAGAAAGGGCAAGAGCCAATGGGTCATTTTTATAAGAATCAGAGTTCTGTGGTAAGAAACACACTCTCAATATAATGGCATTCATCTATTGACAAGGACAGAGATTTAGGACCTATCATGCCCCAAAGATTCCAACTCTAAGTACCTCCATACCAGGAAACAAGGGCATTCCTTAAGAGTGCATTACTTACTTGCACATCAATGTGAATTGTTGCACTATTCACAATCGTCACGTTGTAGAAACAGCCTAGATACCCTACCATAGACGGATGGATCAAAAAGAAATGCGCACCCATACACAGTGGAATTTTACACAGCCATTAGAAGGAGTAATATTATGTCATTTTCAGGAAAATGGATGGGCATAGAATAAATCATGCTAAGTGAGTAAGCCAAGCTCAGAGAGACAAGTGCCATACATATTCTTTCATATGCAGAAGCCAGATCTAAAATACACCAGGACACGATACATTATAAAGGTCTCTAGGCATTCACACACAGTGAGAGAAAACTCTTAGCAAAGAAAGAGAAATGAACAATACCTATGTCCATCTGATCAACAAAATAATATTTATCAATGAACCCCAGGAAGTGAAAAATTTTTTTCTTTCTTTTCTTTTTGTTCTGGTTTGTCCACTTATATGTCTTTGGGAATGTTAAGAGGAGGCACAGAAATGGAAGGACAAAGGGTGAGAAATGCAGCAATGGGGCTTACTATATACGATGTTAAAAATGAACTGTAAAGCTTGTGGGTGGGGATTGAAAGGAAAAATTGGAAGAGAGCAAAGGAAGAGATGACATCAAAAAAAGAAATGTAATCTTTATCTGACTTAGGTAGCTCTAACCTCTCTATACATCACCTTTATAATAGCAACAAAAGAAATAGATAATACAGAGTGCATTACTTAAAAATTGTAATTGCCTTCATTTTAATAAGTCAGCTTTAAATGAGAATTATACTAAATATTTTGAATAGATGTCTTAGTCCCTTTAAGCTCTGATAACAAATCTATATTTTAGATAACTTATGAACACCAGAAATTTACTTCTAACAGGTAAGGAGGAAGTTGAAATGTCCAAAATTCAAAATCAATACCCCGGCCAGTTTGGTACTAGTGAAGGTTCAGTGTATTCTTCTAAGAAGGTGTCTTGACTTTGACATTTTTGCATGCAGAAGGCAGAACAACAATTTTGTCTAAGTATTGAATGAAGCCGCATCTAGCAGAGCCTTAATCATATTCATGAACAAGAAACTGTAGTGAGCTAATCACCTCTTAATGGCCTTCCTTCTTAAAACTGGAGACTAAATTGGAGACTAACTTTCAATATGGGTTTGGAAAGGACACAACATTCACAGCATAAGAATGGAGTATCTAACTGAACCTACAATATCCAGTCTATTTTAGCGACGAGACAACAAGATTTAAAGACTTAACAATAGACTGCAATCTCTAAGGCCAGTGTAAAGATTGCAGTCTCTATACAAATTGCCACCTGTATGATGACATGGCAACTGACAATGTTTTCTCTATGTTTCTGCTTTCTCTTTTGTAAAATGGAGATTCCAATAAAGGCTAGCTCATGGAGCTGCTAAATACAATACTACAAGTGATGCCCAGAACATGATAGGGGTTGATAAGAAGTGGTTGTTATAATATGTATTAGTTACAGTTACATAAGTAGCAATTAGTAAAACCAGTATTCTGTCTCAAATATCATGGATCCAGCAAAGCACTTCCAGGGGGAATTATCCTTGTGGTATAGAAATAGACTAAGCAGAAGTCTTGGCTCACATCAACTTCAGAGTCAGCCTTCCATGAAGAGAGAGCTGTCCTGCTCAAAGTCACAGATATCTCACAACCATTCCAAATTTGATATCTGAGACAGGGATGACAATTATAGCTATTTTTCCTGTAGAATAACTTTGTGTGTTACATTTATTTCTGAGTACCTTACTTGATTCACTAAGACTTTTTAAAACTTTCATTATAGGTCAACATCGCCCTCTGCTCAATTCTGCTCCCATCTGCTTTCTGTCATAAGTGTTGATCGCCCATCAATATCTTTCACACAGAACTCTGACTTGCATCTTCCTCAGCCTTAATTATAACTGCAAGTGACACAGAATTTAGGGACATGTGGAAAGAGATTACACTGCATTAGATTCAGGGTTGTTATTAAAGAAAGATGGAGAGTACCTGAAGAGATTCATGCTTCAGAGTTGTTTAACATAGAATTAAGAAAATAAAAGTGCTAATGTCCTTTGAGACTAGAAGACACATCGCAAAAGCAGGTTCCATGAATGTAGTGACATCGAGGGAGAACTTCCAGTCTGGAATATCTGTACTTGGCTCTACAGGTTTATTTCCCTGATTCTGGTGACATGGGAGCACCCTCTGCACCCCTCTATCTTCTCTTCATCAAAGCTCTGGCTTAAATCAAAACCTTAAGATTCCCAATTCATCAAGATGACTTCATAAATGCATCACAAATTGGGAAGCATAGATTTTGCATATTTTTAGCTCTTCTGGCACAGTTTATCAATTTCCCTATTGGATGCAGGATGATAAAACAAATATAAGAAACGATGAGGACGAGGGTAAGATAATATTACTCCAATTAGACAAATGATATGCTGCTGCAAGGGATACCCAGTGTCTCCAGACAAATTTATGAAGTCAAGACAAAAAATAACTACAGTGCAGAACTGGCTGGTGCTGGATGAACTTGCTTCTTTTCTAATGGTGGTTGGCAGCATTCATCCTGATTATCCCATCTGGAGATAATTGTGTGATATCATCCATAAAATTAAATCATAAATCATCTCTGCTAGCAATCAGTCCAGCAAGCTGCTGAGTGAACCACATGGAGAGGAGGTATGAGTTCTTGTTGTATGGAGCCCTCTCTAGCTTTGTAACATTTCTGGTGTCATTTGTCAACGCCCAAAATGAAAGTAATGTTTTCACTTTCTGGTAGAAATGTTATTACTTTGGTAAAATCTGTGAGAACAGAGGAGGAGTTCTTGGCCAAACATAAGGATGTTTGGTAGGCTGGTTGGCTTGCTTATCTATCTATCTATCTATCTATCTATCTATCTATCTATCTATCTATCTATCTGTCTGTCTGCCTGTCTGTCTGTCTGTCTGTCTGTCTGGCCAGTGCTAGCTGTTGAACTTTGGGGCCAGGGCACTACCATTTATCTTTTATTTTGTTCTAGGCTGCTGCTCCACCTATTTGAGTCATAACTCCACTTTCAACTTAAAAAAATATATATCGTCAAGGTGAAGTACAGAGGGATTATAGTTACATGTTAGGTAGGGAGTACATTTCTTCTTTTTTTTTTTTTTGCTTGTTTTTTTTTTTTTTTTTTTTTTTTTTTGCCTGTCCTGGGGCTTGAACTCAGGGCCTGAGCACTGTCCCTGTCTTCTTTTTGCTCAAGGCTAGCACTCTGCCACTTGAGCCACAGTGCCACTTCGGGCCATTTTCTATATATGTGGTACTGGGGAATCGAACCCAGGGCTTCATATATACGAGGCAAGCACTCTTGCCACTAGGCCATATCCCCAGCCCGGGAGTACATTTCTTGTCTAACTTGTTACCTCCTCCCTTATTTTTCCCTTCTTCCCCACCCCCACCCACAGGTTATACAGCTAGTTTACAACATATTCTCTTGTAAGTATTATTGTTGCATTGGTTTGCCTTTTACCCTTTGTCTCACCGTTTTAATGTTCCCCTTCCCTTCTCTAATTCAGACAGACATATATAAAATACCCAGGGTACCACAACCAAATACAGTGACAACAGGGGCTAAATCATAGGGAAGATGGACAAAAGAAAAAAAAGAAATAATTTTGCATAGTACATTGAAAATAAAAACAATGAGAAACCACTTATTTAAATATTTTGAAGATTTTTCTTAGTGTCATCTTATGTGGTCACATGCATACAGCTATTGAGCTATTTTGATCATCTGCTAGGACTACACTGTACGTATACTAATTATTACCAGTAAGTGCAGCCATAGAACCTATGTTTCTTTGGGTCTGGCTCACTTTACTTAGTATGATATTTTTTGAGTCTTTCCATTTTCTTTGAATGAGGCAGGCAATGTCATCCTTTAGAATGCATATTCTTTAGATGCATAGAATTCTATTGTGTATGTGTACCACATTTTCCATTCATCTATTGAGGGACATCTGGGTTGGTTCCATATTGTGCTGGTAGTTTTGGTGTGGCCTTGTTTGTGATCCTTTGGGTAAATGCCAAGAAGTGAGGTTGCTGGGTCATAGGGGAGCTTTATGTTTAGCCTTTTGAGGAGCCTCCATCTGCTTTCCAGAGTGGTTGGACAAGTTAACACTCCCAACAACAATGTTCACCTTTTTTGTGGTGGCAAGTTGGGGATAGGAGTCTCACAGACTTTTTTTTTCAAGAAAGGCTTTGGGTTGCAATCCTCAGATTTCAATTTCATGATAGGGTTACAGGTATGAGTGAGCTACCCTGCTTCTAAGCATATTTTTGAAGAGTTAAAAAATGTAACACAGATTTTACTATAGCAAAAGTGAGCTATAGTCAATTTGCAGTGTGTATTTGAGAGAAATTTACTGTTTTCAGACAGTAAGTTATGCTTTTAAACAATTATATAGGAGTCAAGTCATTAAATCAAGATCAACACATTATTTAAATAGTTCCTGCTGATTGCCAGAAGTGTTTTTGCTGAGACCAAACAGTTGGACCAGGATTAAATGTCATCTCAGATTTCATAACAGGTTGAACTGGATAGCCAAAGGGCACTTAATCAGGCAGAACTATCTGACGTAATCAGCCCCACTCACCTTGGTGATTTCATTGTGACTATAATGAATGCCAAGTCCAGCTGTACATTGAGTCTCTGCATTGCACAGTACCTATAGTAACGGATTTTTAGAAGCTGGGGCTCCTGTGCATCTGCAGGGAAAAGTCACTGTGCACTCAGCATGGATGCAAATACAGAAACAATAATGAGAGTGAATTCCTTCTGTCCTTCCCTTCCCCTTGAGTAATCACAGGATCTAGTACACAAGTCATCTGTTTTCCAACATGCATGTTCTTTGTATTCATTGCATTAGTACTATGCTGAATTTGATTTGTTTAAAAATGTATGGACATAGTTATGGACAATTTGAAAATGTCGGTAAAGCTGTGTGTTGGTGGTGCAATCCTATCTTGCAATCCTAGCTATTAGGAGATTGAAGTCCGAGGATCACAGTTCAAAGCTAGCCCATGAGAGAGGTCCATGGGCCTCTTATTTCCAATTAACCACAAAAAAGGTGGAAGTGGAGCTGTGGTTCAAGTGTTAGAGTGCCAACTTTGAGCAAAACAGCCAAGGGACAATGTCCAGACCTTGAGTTTAAATCTCAGTACTAGTACAACAAAGAACAAGAAAGGAAGGAAAGGAGGCAGGGAGGGAGGAAGGAAGGAAAGAAGAAAACACGGAAAGAAAGAAGGCAGGCAGGGAGAGTGAAAAGAAATATGTATACTACAGAAAACAAAGCAATCTTCATAGAAATTAGTACTGTTTTCTGTTCTTTATCTCCCTCTGTCTATATCCTGCTATGAGGAATGTTTGTCTAAACTAGAAACCAGCTACAGGGACCAATTTAGTAATGATAAACAGCACCACAACTCCATTTTTATCAAGTTTATGGTATTGATCTGAAATCCTTTTTTTTTGCAAGCCTCAGAAACTAACTTTAAATAATTTATGCACAAAAGAAGAATTGATTGCACAAAATAAGTTCATATAAATATCTAGATAGCTATTTCTAGAAAAGGACTGTTATATACACAGATACACCAAGTCTCAAATAATCCTGTCAGCATTCAATTCCCTCTCTCCCTTATCGTGTGTTGTGAGTCTATTTGTTTTCTTTCGACTTCATTCTCAGTGAACGGGGAACATGTTTGTATACTTGTTGAGATCTATGGCTTCACAGAGCAAGAGGACACCAATTTGTCACCGATTTCAACCCAGTGAAAACTGTAACCAGAAACTAAGGCTAGTTGTGTGATTGAGCCAGTAAATGCCATGCATTTAGACCATAATGGCAAGCTTTATAATGTTTTAAAGCTATAAAAATTGAATGTGTAGATCTTTATTTGTTTTGGAAGGATTACTCTGCTAGCATCATGGAGAGTGATCTAGAATTAAAAGATTGTTGAAAGAGAATGTTGAAAAGGAATGAAGGCAGCAGAGGTTGAGGGTTCCATAGCAGACAGATCTGAAAAGACCAAAAATAGATCACAAAACTTCTGAAGAAACAGAACTGAAATATTTTAGCAACCAACTGATGACATCAAGTGAAGAAAAGGCGAATAAACTAGCAAGGTTTCTAGTTTGAGTAGCAGAATTTTAAGTTTGCTTCTTCTGCTTCTTCTTTAATGTGCTGTCTCAGGCTTGAGCTCATTGCTCAGGGGCTATCCCTAAGCTTTTGTACTCAAGGATAGTGCTGTACAACCTGAGCCACAGAGACAGACATCTTATGCTCTTTCCACTCAGCTGGCTTCCAACCACAATTCTCAGAGCTCAGACTCCTGTGTAGTTAGGATTAAGTTAGGACTACAAGTATGAGCTACTGGTGCCTGGCTGAAGGCATTTCTTTTTAATTTAAATTTTATTATAAAGATGATGTACGGAGGATTTACAGTTACATAAGTCAGGTAATGAGTACATTTCTTTTTGAATAGTGTTACCTCTTCCCTCATTTTGTTTCACTTTTTCCCCTCCTGACTCCTAAGTTTTAAAGTTCATTTTTAACAGTGTCTGGTGAGTATCACTGTTGCATTGATTTATCTTTTGTCCCACAGTTTCTGTGCTTCTCCTTCCCTTCCCCAAATCAGATAAAGTTATATACAAGACAAATGGCACAGAAATAAAAATAACAGTGGCAACAGGGAATAAACCAAAGGGAAAAGAAAGAAAGAAAGAAAGAAAGAAAGAAAGAAAGAAAGAAAGAAAGAAAGAAAGAAAGAAAGAAAGAAAGAAAGAAAAAGAAAGAAAGAAAGAAATGGCTGCATCAGTAAAATAAAATCTTGTTTCCATTTCTTGGAGTTCATTTCAATAAGAAGGCATTTTTACTTCATTAATATTTTAAAGAAAGCTCTGTGCTGCAATGTAGAGAACCTACCCAAACTGGAACCTCTTTTCTCCCACTCACAGAAGAGAAGTCTTAGGATTTCTTACCTTTTTAAGAAACACTCATTTAAAAACCTAAAACTTTAAACTAATTCTACTAAAAGATATTAAAAGTTTGAATGCTTCTTGCAATAGTAATACTTACAAAAGCAATTGGTGGGGGGAGGGAAAGAGGGAAGGGGAAGGTGGGGAAGGGGGAGGAGGTAACAATTTGGATAAGAAATGTACTTGCCTTACATATGAAACTGTTACCCCTCTGTACTTCACTTTGACAATAAAGAGCAAAAAAAATGACATTCTTACTGGGGTGAGATGGAATCTCAATGTTGTTTTGATTTGCATTTCCTTTATGGCCAGTGATGTAGAGCACTTTTTCATACGTCTCTTGGCCATTCTCATTTCCTCATCAGAGTAGTCTCTTTGTAGGTTTTTAGCCCACTTGATGAGTGGGCTATTAGTTCTTTGCGGTTTTGTTTTGGAGGAAGGTAATTTTTTTAGTTCTGCATATATTTTAGATATGAGGCCTTTTTCCGTTGAATGGCCGGTAAAGATCTTCTCCCAGTCTGTGGGCTTTCTGTTTATCTTGCAAGCTATGTCCTTTGCCGTGCAGAAGCTCTGCAGTTTGATGCAGTCCCATTTGTCCAACCTTTCTTTGATTGTAGCCTTTCTGGGTCTTTGTTCAGAAAGTTCCGTCCTGCGCCAAGGAGCCCAAGTGTTTCTCCTACTTCTTCCTTTAGTATTTTCAGGGTTTCTGTTTTGATTTCAAGGTCTTTAATCCATTTGGAATTGATTTTGGTGCAGGGTGATATATAAGGATCTAGTTTTAGTTTGTTGCATGTGTTGAGCCAGTTTTTCCAGCACAATTTGTTAAAGAGGCTATCTTTCTTCCAAACTATTGTTTTAGCCCCTTTATCAAAGATTAAGTAGGCGTAGTTCTGTGGGTTCATTCCCGGGTCTTCAATTCTGTTCCATTGGTCTTCAGGCCTGTTCCGGTGCCAATACCAAGCTGTTTTTATTACTATAGCTTTATAATACAGCTTGAAGTTGGGTATTGTAATTCCTCCAGCACTGTTCTTTCTGCTTAGGATTGTTTTTGCTATTCTAAGTCTTTTATTATTCCATATGAATTTCTGGATTGCTTCCTCTATTTCATCAAAGAATGGTGTTGGGATATTAATGGGTATTGCATTGAATTTGTAGATAGCCTTTGGCAATATTGCCATTTTGATTATATTAATCCTCCCAATCCAGGAGCATGGGAGGTTTTTCCATTTCCTTAATTCGGACTTAATTTCGTTTTTCAAGGTTTTAAAGTTCTCCTCAAAGAGGTCTTTCACTGAAAACTAACAATAACAGTTGTTGGAGGGGATGTGGCCAAAAGGGAACCCTACTTCATTGTTGGTGGGAATGTAAACTGGTTCAGCCACTCTGGCAAGCAGTATGGAGATTCCTCAGAAGGCTAAATATAGAACTCCCCTATGACCCAGCAACCCCACTTTTGGGTATTTATCCAAAAAACCACAAACAAAATCACAGTAAAGCCTCCAGCACAACAATGTTCATTGCAGCGCAATTTGTCATAGCGAGAAGCTGGAACCAACCCAGATGCCCCTCAGTAGACGAATGGATCAGGAAAATGTGGTACATATACACAATGGAATTTTATGCCCCTATCAGAAAGAATGACATTGTCCCATTTGTAAGGAAATGGAAAGACTTGGAAAAAATTATACTAAGTGAAGTGAGCCAGACCCAAAGAAACATGGACTCTATGGCCTCCCTTATTGGGAATAATTAGCACAGGTTTAGGCAGTCACAGCAGAGGATCACAAGAGCCCAATAGCTATACCCTCATGATCACATAAGATGATGCTAAGTGAAATGAACTCCGTTTTATGGAAATGATTGTTATATCACAGTTGTAACTACTTTCAACATCCCATGTGCATCTGTAGTTTCTACTATTGATGATGTTCGTGTATCACCTTCTTGTGATTGTATCTACACTATTTCTGTAATCCTTATCTGAGTGTATGGGAAACAGTGTGTACTGGTATTAGAATTAGGAAATTGAAAGGGAATACCAAAATTGAGAGACAAAGGGTAAAATACGAGAAACAACAACAAAAGCAATACTTGCAAAACTGTTGGTGTAAGTGAACTGAACACTGCAGGGGGGGAAAGGGGGAGGGGGGAGGGGGGTATGAGGGACAAGGTAACAAACAGTACAAGAAATGTATCCAATGCCTAACGTATGAAACTGTAACCTCTCTGTACATCAGTTTTATAATAAAAACTTTAAAAAAGAGCAAAAAAATTACATAAAAGGTTTGAATACTTCTTAACTTTTATATGGTAAATACTAGATTTTTTTATAATCAAGCTGTCACAAACTGCTCACATCTATAATCTTAGCTACCTAGGAGGATGAGGTCTGAGAATTACAGTTTAAAGCCAGCCCACTTACAAAAGTCTGTGAAACATTTATTTCCAAATTTCTATCAGAAAGCTGGAAGTAGAGCTATGGTTCAAACAGTGAAAACAGTAGCCTTGAGTGAAAAAGCTAAGAACTAGCAACCAGAACCTGAGTTTAAGCCACAGTACTGGCAATAAGTAAATAAATATTTTAAAAATAAGTTATCTTGACACAGATCAAAATGCATTGTACTCAAACCTGACTTGTTGAATTGAAACTCTTTATACAACTACTTAAAAAAATAATAAAATACATGAGTTATCTTACTGAAGATTGATTTTTTGTTTTTGGCTATAAAGGAAATTAAACCCAAAACCTTGGCCAGGCTTGGCTAGGCAAGAGTCTACAGCAACTTACTTATTTTGCCCAAGAACAATATTTCACTCTATTCCCAATTGAGTTTGTTTCCTTTGTTTCATTTATTTATCTTTTGAGAGAGCCTGCAGAGTCCAGTCTGGACTTGAACATGAAATCCTCCTACCTCCACCTCTAAGCATAGTGCCTATTTTGGAGGCACTAGGCTAAAAAAGAGTTTGTTATCAAGACATAACTCAAGGCACTATATTCATGGAGATGGCCACCAAATGTTGAGAGCCAAAGGAATTTGTCCATCAGGCCACCTGTGTGGAATTTCAGACTTCGGGGAGCCGAACACTGTAGCGTTAGAAGAGACATGGGACCATTTTGTTAAAGGCCATCATCTTCCAAGCAAAGCCAGCTTGACCTTTCCCTGCAGCATGGATGTGAGAAGCTTGGAAGGTTTTCTGTAGCAAGAATGTGCTCTTCCATCCTCTGAAGTGTGCTAAACAGAAGGAGCTTCCCCACCCCCTCGCCAGCACTTGCTTCTGTGTTCTCTTTATGGCTGTCATTTTGACTCAGAAGTGATGAACTTTCAATGTAGTTTTGAGTTGTGTTTCTTTTACAGATGAAGATCTTGAAGATTTCTCTCCCTTTTTTCCCACTTGCATTGCTTTTTTTGAGAACTGCTGTTGAGTTCATTTGCCCAGTTTAATAACTGGATTATTTATTTTCTGCTGTTTAATATTTTTAGCTCATTTTATGTTTTTAGTCCTAGTGCTTTATCTCTTGGATAGCAACTTGTAATGTTTTTCCCCACTTGGTGGTATGCTTCTTAATTCCAGTAGTCCATTCTTTTGATGTAAAGAAAGTTTTAAATTTGATTCCTCAGTATTTGTGATTTCTTAATCTCATTTCCTGGGCAACTGGAACCCTACTCAGAAAATAATTACCTATCCCCATATCCTTTTGTGCACTTATACAAATTAATAGAAACACAAGACCAAAAGTTTTTGAAGATTACTTGGAAAATCACAAGTCTAATATGCAACGTTTTAAAGAGAGGAACAAAAACAAAGGAACAGTAAGCATAGTGGTCAATGATTGTACTGCAATGATAGCATTTGAGAAGCTGAAGGAGGAAGACCTTAAACTCAAGGATAGTATGGGCCACATAGAGAGACCCTTCTCAAAAAACATTTAGAAATATTCTAATTCTCTGGATAAATTTTAAGGATTTTTTTACCTAGTATTCTCAAATCATGATGACTATTATCTATTAAGTAAACAAAATATTTATAAACCATCTAGGAATCTTTAAGTTTTCCTCAAGAAGCTTATTATTTTCCTTTAGCATTCTGTCTTGGAACAGAGAATCAAGTCAAATTCACTATTGAGTGCTTACAGGAAAAAAACACCCAATAAAATAAAAAGTTAGTTAGTTCAGAATTTTACACAATAATTTTTCTAACTATAAATGGAGTAATAATTATCCATTCACTATTTATTATATGGCAATCTTTTTTTGTCTGAAAAGACAATAAGATGCAAATATCATGAGTACTAATATCCTGAAAAAAATGTCCTTCCTTTTGGAATGGGGAAATTCATGCTAAGATGGATGCCATTTCTGAGCTAGAGTCTCCAGTGTAATTAGTGATGCTTTCAATCAACCACTTGGGCTCAGGGTTTGCTTTTTACATGCTTTTTTGTTTCTGTTATCTTTTTTCTCTTTTTCATTCTTTTTTGTCTTTTTTTCAATGATCTTCATAAGTGGAAGAAATAATGAAATATCCATCAATGATTCTTAGAAACATTGAAGTATTGGGGACACCTCTAAACCCAGTTGCTCAGGGGGCTTAGATCTAAGGATTGTAGTTCAAAGCCAATCCAGACAGAAAAGTTCATTAGACTCTTATCTCCAATTAGCCAGTACAAAAACCAAAATTGGTGCTGTTGCTCAAAGAAGCCAAACAAGAACAAAGTAGCCTTGAGTTCAAGCCCCAGAACTAGCATACACACACACACACACACACACACACACTCACACACACACACACAGAGAGAGAGAGAGAGAGAGAGAGAGAGAGAGAGAGATTGTAATGTTACCAAACTTGAGAACGGCCTAAGCATTTCATCAGCAGACATACTTAAAAATGTTTAAATGTATTATTTTCATATAACTAAATGTAGTTCTTAGAGACAACTCAAAAGGCAATTCATAAACTACATTATTTTCTTCTCAGCCTTTGTGTTCTGTATGAGCTGCTTAGGAAAGCTCATTCATGGCCCAGAGAGCTAGTACTCAGGAGCCCATCTTGTCGCTCCTTACTTTGCCATAGGAGTTTCTGTCTGGCAGGCTGTTGTTCTTCTGGGTACATACAAGAATCTTGTTTGTAGATGGCTTGTCAACCACAGTGGCAGATCCTCTTGGCAGGCATACAGCACAGTCCAGATTATATTAAAATCCATTTCAGCAAATTATGCTACTGTGATTGTGAGCACTTATATGGGGCAGTGATGGGAAATTTCTCCAAGAAACCAAGAAAATGGAAAAAAAGTTTTAGCTGTTGAAAGTTAAAATGTGAGAATAAGAGCTACACACAGAGAATACAGAGGTATTGAAATAAAAATTGGTTGTCTAGTCACCTTGCACCAAATTATGAGATCTGTTTAGTTTTCTATGTAAAATAGAAATGTTTACAGGTGGCTCACATCTGTAATTCTAGCTACTCAGGAAGCTGAGATCTGAAGATCCTGTTCAAACTCATTCAGATCTCAAAGGACACTTACTTCTAATTAGCCACCAAAAAGCCAGAAGTGGAGCTGTGCTTCAGTGGTAGCTTTGAGTGGAAATGCTGAGTGACAGTATAAGGCCCTGAGGTCAGGCCTCAGTTCTGGCACAAAAATAAATAAATAAATAAATAAGGACATGTTTATTTACCTTATAGAAGATAAATATGAATATAAGTAATTCATCTAAGACTGCTAAGAACAAGGAAACTACTCTAGTGAAGGTATCATTTCTCTTCTTCCTTCAAACACATTTAGAAGATGGGGGTAGTTGAGATAGATGGAAGAGAGAATGGTGGAGGAGCTAACATTGATCTAGATGTTTTGTATTCATAAACTGACATGTTGAACCAATACTCCCTTTTGTAACTACTCAGAGATTAATTAAAAACCATTTTTTCTGGGCTGGGGATATAGCCTAGTGGCAAGAGTGCCTGCCTCGGATACACGAGGCCCTAGGTTCGATTCCCCAGCACCACATATACAGAAAACGGCCAGAAGCGGCGCTGTGGCTCAAGTGGCAGAGTGCTAGCCTTGAGAGGGAAGAAGCCAGGGACGGTGCTCAGGCCCTGAGTCCAAGGCCCAGGACTGGCCAAAAGAAAAAAAAACAAAAAACATTTTTTCTAACTACTTAAAAATTAAAAAAAATATTAAATTAGTTAAGTCTAAATAAAAAAACTTGTGCAGGAGTAAAAATTAGAGGTAGACCAATTCAGTAGATTAGAAATGTATTCCTTTCCTAATAAACTTTACTATCATTTTCAGTAAAAATAAGTTAAAAAAATATTATGCTGTATCACTCCATCTATATAACCTGAGCTGATTGTGGGCTTGGAAATTAGTTTGTTATTAGATGGCCCCAGAGCAGCTGCTGTTGATATCAACTGACCAAAGTAGTTTTATTCACAAATAATGTTTTTGATTCTTCTTTAGGCTTTGTTTTATCAATAGAGTAAGATGACCAAAATTGGAAGTGGACTGTGGCTCAAGTGGTAGAGTGCTAGCCTTGAGATGAAGAGCTTTAAGTTTGAGGTGGTTTGTCATGTAACTGTAGACATATTGACAATGAGATATTTACTCACCAATATCTACCCTCCTTGATTATAAATCATTAAGTCTTCAGGATATTCAGGCTACCTTTTATGGTTGAGCAAGTTCCTTCATGTAGAGAATAACAGAGATTCAGCCATCACAGTGAGAAGCTGCCAAAGTTACAGTCCCTATCCTTTGCAGTCCTTGTCGCTTGCCGGTCAGTACTACACTTTCAGGAAAAGAAGACCAAATATCTCTATGTCTATTTTACCTTGCGTCAAATAAGACACCTTGTAGGGTGAAGATGAACATGTCAGTTGAGAAGCTGGAATAAGGTATACTCTATGATAGAGTCAATATGGAACATTCTAGCAACATAAAGAAGAGACTTCTCTTCCAGGAATTCAGGCATGAGGATGGAGTCACAGAGGAGGCACTGAGTTCTTAAGTCTCCATTCATCAGAAACTAATGGCTTCTCCTATATATCAAAAATCCATTTTTTTTCTCAAATTTTTATTATCAAACTGACGTACAGAGAGGTTACAGTATCATACGTTGGGCATTGGATACATTTCTTGTACTGTTTGTTGCCTTGTCCCTCATGACCCCCTCCCTCCCCCCCTTTCACTCCTCCCCCCTGGTGTTCAGTTCACTTACACCAAACAGTTTTGCAAGTATTGCTTTTGTAGTTATTTCTCTTTTTTTACCCTGTGTCTCTCGAATTTGGTATTCCCTTTGAATTTTCTACTTCCAATACCAGTAAACACGGTTTCCAATATACTCAGATAAGATTACAGAGATAGTGTAGGTACAAACATAGGAATGTGATACAAAACATTATCTATAATAGAAACTACACATACACATAGGACGCTGAAAGTGGTTACAACTGTGATATATCACTTGTTTCCATAACATGGAGTTCATTTCAATTAGCATCATCTTATGTGTTTCTAAGGGTATAGCTATTGGGCCTTGTGATGCTCTGCTATGGCTTGCCTAAACCTGTACTAATTATTCCCAATAAGGGAGGCCATAGAGTCCATGTTTCTTTGGGTCTGGCTCACTTCACTTAGTATAACTTTTTCCAAGTCCTTCCATTTCCTTACAAATGGAACAATGTCATTCTTTCTGATAGAGGCATAAAATTCCATTGTGTAAATGTACCACATTTTCCTGATCCATTCATCTATGGAGGGGCATCTGGGTTGGTTCCAGCTTCTCGCTATGACAAATTGTGCTGCGATGAACATTGTTGTGCTGGTGGCATTACTGTGATTTTGTTTGTGGGCTTTTGGATAGATACCCAACAGTGGGGCTGCTGGGTCATAGGGGAGTTCTATATTGAGCCTTCTGAGGAATCTCCATACTGCTTGCCAGAGTGGCTGAACCAGTTTACATTCCCAACAACAATGAAGTAGGGTTCCCTTTTGGCCACATCCCCTCCAACAATTGTTATTATTAGTTTTCTTGATATATGACATTCTTGCTGGGGTGAGATGGAATCTCAATGTTGTTTTGATTTGCATTTCCTTTATGGCCAGTGATGTAGAGCATTTTTTCATATGTCTATTGGCCATTCTCATTTCCTCATCAGAGAAGTTTCTTTGTAAGTCTTTAGCCCACTTGATGAGGGGGCTATTGGTTCTTTGCAGTTTTGTTTTGGAAGAAGGTAATTTTTTTAGTTCTGCATATATTTTAGAGATGAGGCCTTTGTCTGTTGAATGTCCGGTAAAGATCTTCTCCCATTCTGTGGGCTTTCTGTTTATCTTGAGAGCTATGTCCTTTGCCGTGCAGAAGCTCTGGAGTTTGATGCAGTCCCATTTGTCCAACCTTTCTTTGATTTGTAGCCTTTCAGGGTCTTTGTTAAGGAAGTTCTGTCCTGTGCCAAGGAGCCCAAGTGTTTCTCCTACTCCTTCCTTTAGTGTCTTCAGGGTGCCTGTTTTGATTTCAAGGTCTTTAATCCATTTGGAATTGATTTTGGTGCAGGGTGATATATAAGGATCTAGTTTTAGTTTGTTGCATGTGTTGAGCCAGTTTTGCCAGCACCACTTGTTAAAGAGGCTATCTTTCTTCCATACTATTGTTTTAGCTCCTTTATCAAAGATTAAGTAGGCATAGTTCTGTGGGTTTAATTCTGGGTCTTCAATTCTGTTCCATTGGTCTTCAGGCCTGTTCCGGTGCCAATACCAAGCTGTTTTTATTACTATAGCTTTATAATACAGCTTGAAGTTGGGTATTGTAATTCCTCCAGCACTGTTCTTTCTGCTTAGGAGTGTTTTTGCTATTCTAGGTCTTTTATTGTTCCATATGAATTTCTGGATTGCTTCCTCTATTTCATTAAAGAATGGTGTTGGGATATTAATGGGTATTGCATTGAATTTGTAGATAGCCTTTGGCAATATTGCCATTTTGATTACATTAATCCTCCCAATCCAGGAGCATGGGAGGTTTTTCCATTTTCTTAGTTCTGACTTAATTTCATTTTTCAAGCTTTTAAAGTTCTCTTCAAAGAGGTCTTTCACTTCTTTGGTTAAGGTTATTCCTAGGTATTTTATGTTTTGGGGGGCTATTGCAAAAGGAGTTGCTTTCCTGATTTCAGCCTCGGTCTTCGGGTTGTTAGCATAGAGAAAGGCCGTTGATTTTTGAAGGTTTATTTTATATCCTGCAACTTTGCCAAAGTTTTGTATCAGCTCTAGTAGCTTGGGGGTAGAGTCTATGGGATTCTTTAGGTATAGGATCATGTCATCTGCGAAGAGAGAAAGTTTAACTTCATCTTTTCCTATTTGGATCCCCTTTATATTCTCTTCTTGCCTAATTGCTCTGGCTAGGAATTCTAGTACTATGTTGAAGAGCAGGGGAGAGAGTGGACATCCCTGCCTCGTTCCTGATTTTCAAGGGAATGGCTTTAGTTTTTCACCATTTAGAGTTATGCTTGCTGTTGGTTTGTTATAAACTGCCTTGATTATATTCAGGAATGTTCCCTGGAATCCCAGTTTTTCCAGGGCTTTTAGCATAAATGGGTGCTGGATTTTATCGAACGCTTTTTCCGCATCCAGCGATAAAACCATGTGGTTCTTTACCTTGCTCCGGTTGATGTGATGGATTACATTAATTGACTTGCGTATATTAAACCAGCTTTGCATCCCTGGGATGAATCCAGTTTGATCGTGGTGTATGATTTTTTTGATGACCTGTTGAAGTCGATTGGCCAGAATTTTGTTGAGAATTTTTGCATCTATATTCATCAGGGAGATTGGTCTGTATTCCTCTTTCCGTGATGAGTCTCTGCCTGGTTTTGGGATGAGGGTTATACTGGCTTCATAAAATGAGTCTGGCAGTGAACGTTCTCTTTCAATTTCATTGAAGAGTTTGAGAAATATTGGAGTGAGTTCTGTTTTGAAGGCCTTGTAGAATTCTGCTTTGAATCCATCTGGACCTGGGCTTTTCTTGGATGGGAGATCATTTATTGCTGTTTCTATTTCAATACTGGATATGGGTCTGTTTAGAAGGTTTAAGTCTTCATAGTTGAGTTTGGGGGTATCAATTTTTTCTAGGAAATCATCCATTTCTTCCAAGTTCTCGAATTTGTTGGCATAAAGGTTTGCAAAATAGTCCCTTATTATTTTCTGAATTTCGGTTATTTCTGTGGTGATGCTACCTGTTTCATCTCTTATCTTGTTTATTTGAGTGTGCTGCCTTCGTTCTTTGGTCAGGTTTGCCAGGGGTCTGTCTATCTTGTTGATTTTTTCAAAGAACCAACTCTTTGTTTTGTTGATTCTTTCGATGGTTTTTTTTGTCTCTAATTGATTTAATTCTGATTTGATTTTAATTATTTGCTTCCGTCTATTGACTTGGGGTTTGGCTTGCTGTTCTCTCTCCAGAAAATTAAGGTGCTTCCTTAAATTACTGAGTTGCTGTTTCTCCAGTTTGTTGATGTATGTACTCAGAGATATAAATTTTCCTCTGAGTACTGCCTTTGCTGTGTCCCAAAGGAGCTGGTACTTTGTGCCCTCAACTTGGTTGAAGTCCATAAACATTTGAATTTCTGTTTTAATTTCTTCAATGATCCACTGATGGTTCAGCAGTGTGTTCTTTAGTCTCCATGAATTGTGGGATTTTCTGTGGTGGCTGAATGAGTTCAGCTCTAATTTTATTCCATTGTGGTCTGAAAGAATGCAGGGAATGATTTTGATACTTCTGAATTTGTACAGATTTTCTTTGTGCCCTAAGATGTGATCTATTTTGGAGAATGTTCCGTGTGCTGCCGAAAAGAATGTGTATTCTGTCCTTGCTGGGTGGAATATTCTGTAGATGTCGATTAAGTCTAGTTGGTCTATGCAATTGTTTAGTTCTGTGGTTTCTTTGTTCAGTTTTTGGCGTGTTGATCTGTCCAGAGGTGATAGTGGAGTGTTAAAGTCCCCCACTATCATTGTGTTTGGGTCTATGAATGTTTTTAGAGCCAGTAGTGTTTGTTTGATGAAGTTGGGTGCTCCTGCATTTGGCGTGTAGATATTTAGGATGGTTATTTCTTCCTGTTGGAGAGATCCTTTTACTAGTATGTAGTAACCTTCTTTGTCTCTTCTTACCTTTTTTAATTTGAAGTCAATTTTGTCTGATACTAGGATTGCAACTCCAGCCTGCTTATGGGGACCATTTGCTTGATAGATTTGTTTCCAGCCTTTCACTTTTAGAAGATGTTTACTTTTGCTGGATAGATGTGTCTCTTGGAGGCAGCAGAAAGATGGATCTTGATTTTTCATCCAAGTTATGAGCCTATGTCGTTTGATTGGAGAATTAAGTCCATTAATGTTGACAGTTAGGATTGAGAGGTGATCGTTTGTTCCTTTCATTATCACTATCTTGTTTAAAGCTGTGTCTTCCCATTTCTTGATCTAGTGTTTACTAATTAGGGTTCATTTCTCTGTCTGTGTTGGGATCTTGATTATTTTCCCTGTATAGTACATCTTTAAGGATTTTGTGTAAAGCTGGTTTGGTGGAGATATATTGTTTCAGTTTTTCCTTATTGTGGAAGACTTTTATTTGACCTTCAGCTATGAAGGAGAGTTTGGCGGGGTACAGAATTCTTGGTTGGTAGTTATTTTTATTTAGAGTTTGGTATACTTCATTCCAGGCTCTCCTTGCTTTCATGGTCTCTGCTGAGAAGTCTGGGGTAATTCTGATTGCTTTTCCTTTATATGTGATTGTTTTCTTTGCCCTAACAGCTTTGAGTATTTTTTCCTTGCACTCTGCTGAAGCTGTTTTGATCACAATGTGTCGGTGGGAAGTCCTATTCTGGTCTGGTCGATTTGGGGTTCTAAATGCTTCTTGTATCTGTATAGGCCTTTCCTTCTGGATGTTTGGGAAGTTCTCAGCTAATATTCTGTTAAATAGGTTGCCTATCCCATTAACCTCTTTCTCCAAGTTTTCCTCGATACCTATTATCCTTAAATTCGGCTTCCTGATTGTGTCTTGAATCTCCTGTAGCGATCTGTTTTGTTGCTTGGACTGGATTTGTATTGATTTTTGATCTTTCTCCATGGAATCTAAGGAATCTTCAGCTCCTGAGATTCGATGCTCTGCTTCAGTTAGTCGGGACTGTAGGCTAGCTACTTGATTTCGAATCTCTTTTCCTTCTGACTGGTCTTTCCTGATGATTTCCATATCATTTCTTAGGTCCTGTATGGACTTCTTTACTTCATTAACTTCATTACTTTGGTTTTGAGTGTTGTCTCTCAAATCTTTAAGTTGGGTAGCTATCTTTTCATTTGACACTTGAAGCTCACTTATCTTTCTATTTGTGGATGCCATGAAATTCTCCATTAATTTTTGCTTTGCCTCCTCACGCTCTAACATAATTGACTGAAGAGATTCAAACTTTTCATTTATCATGTTTATCAGTAAACTTTGTAGAGCATTTTGGGGGTTTTCTTCTATGTTTTTGATTGACTGCTCTGCTTCCTGCTTGTTTTGGGTGGGGGATAAGACTTCACTATTTGCCATCTTTCTTGTGTTTCTTCTGCCCATTTGGATTGGGAATGCCAGTCTACCAGCACCTGTGAGCACTGTTTAAGACCCAAAGCAGCCCTTACCAAGCACTGTTGTGTAAATCTTACAATTTCACAATTATATACAGATAACTTGTATACCTGTCTATAAAGTTAGATTTGGTGTTCCTAAAGAATACAATTTCAATATAACATCTGATCCTGGGCCCTGTATTCAGTAGTTACTTATTTACTGTTACAACCTTATACACAATTCTTGTTTTTATATTAAGTTCTTTTAGGACTGGCTTTCTCTATGAACCCCTTTGATTCACTCGTATTAAGCTGGGATATCCTCTATCCAATAACCAGGAGTCAATGGAGCCTCGAGGTCCAGGCAGTAAGTCAGGAGGGTAAGTTGGAGGTAGTAAAGAGAATAGAGTAGAGTGTATTGGGGGGGTGGTGGTGATTTTGGTTTAGTTTCAGTGACGTGGAAATGTGGAGAAGAGTAGAATCAGTAGAAAGCACATTGATAAAATGACAGACACTGGAGAGTTAGCAGAAAAGGGTGTAGGTGTTATTTATAGGAAAGTAATTTTTAAAGGAAGAGGACGCAACGAGAGAAATGAAGTAAAAATACTGGAAGACAGATACACAAAACAGAGAAAAATTATTTCAAGGAAGCATAAGTAAATAAAAAGGAAAATAACAGAAAAGGGACACCCAAGCAAATAAACAAACACAAAAAAAAACTTGATAAAACAAACCAGTAAAAATGGAAAACAAACAAACAAACAAACAAAAAAAAAACAGCCAATGATGTTTCAGGTGTGAAAAAATTAAAAAGAAAATTTAAAAGAAAAGTTTTTTTAAAAAAAATGTTTGAAAAGAAAAAGAAACCAGTCTCAGGTTTCCCTGCAGTGGACTGCAGTCTATTTTCCTGATTGGCTGGTTTGACTTGATTTCAGTTGGCAAGGGGTGGTTCTGTGCTGACCTTCTCCCCTGTTGGTGCAATTGTGGGTCTCTGAGGTTCGCACAGCTTGCAGGCAGGCCTTGGGCATCCTCTGTCGATGGGGACGTAGGCAGTCACAGGAACTGTGGCTCCTCTGTCTGCTGTGGGGCCGCTGCCATTGATGCCTGGACTTGACTAGACTGTGAACTTAGCAGAGCGTGGCGCCTCTGGCCTGTTTTGCTCCACTAAGAGTTGCTTGCCTGAGGGAGGCGGCCTCTTTGGCATAGGTAGCTATGGAATGCAGCTCCGTTTTGGGCTGGGAATTAGTTTCCTCTGTGACAGGACCGTTTAGCTGTCCCCAGAACTGTTTGTTCCTCCGTCTGTTCTTTCCATGCCCCTGGTAGCTGCTCGCAGCTTTTGCTTTAAGTTTAGAAGTTCCGGCGGGCAGGGCGGGGCATCTCTGGATAATCCCCGGACTCGCCTCCCTCCAGGGCAGGGGGCGTTCTTCTGGGCGGAGCTGGTTCTCACTGATTCCGCCCCCTCCTGCCCTTTTCAAAGATGGCTTTTTTGACCTCGCTTTCCCCAGGCCCGCTTCAGTTCCAGTCTGGTCTGACCCTATGCCAGTGGCAAAGATGGCGCTTTGCTCTGGCGGTGGGGACAGGGATGCCTTCCAGAAGCTGGACTGTGGGCACAAGTGAGGATAACTTTTGGGGTACTCACGCTGTCTCTGCGATGTCAGGTCCTCCGTGCTCGGCTGCCGTCTGGAGTATTTCTCGCTTTAGCTGTGCAGAGTGCGGGGGGGCTGTGCCCGGCACTGTGCCGGAGCCGGCGCTGGCGCTGCAGCGGGACGCCGCCCGGAGCTCAAAACTGTGTTTTCAGACCAGCAAAGTCGATTTTTCCTTCCTGTTCAGAATCCCTGTACTGTTAGAACTTACTTTGGCTGTCTTTCTCGGAGAAACAGTTTCTATGAGGTGAGAAAACTACGATATTGGAGGGAGCTCTGCAGGGCTCAGCCGCTCCTCCGCCGTCTTCAGCCGAAAAACAAACTCAAAAATCCATTTTATGAAGTAATCTGCTAACTGAGTGGGTTGCGATGGAACACACACTGACTCCTAGCTTGCTACCCAGAGAACAGTGTCTCCATTTACACAAAAATTGACTTAATTACCTGCCATCTTTAAGATGGGAAGAGGAGAAGCGATTGGTTAGCTTGGGCTGGGGATATAGCCTAGTGGCAAGAGTGCCTGCCTCGGATACACGAGGCCCTAGGTTCGATTCCCAGTACCACATATACAGAAAACGGCCAGAAGCAGCACTGTGGCTCAAGTGGCGGAGTGCTAGCCTTGAGCGGGAAGAAGCCAGGGACAGTGCTCAGGCCCTGAGTCCAAGGCCCAGGACTGGCCAAAAAAAAAAAAAAAAAAGATGGGAAGAGATACTTGTGATTATTACTGTTTTTTTTACTAAGTAAAGATAATCTCTTATATTGATATTGTATAACCCTTGTTCAATTCAAAAGCTATTGTTATTTATTAAAAAAATATTATTAAAAAAAGAGGAAGACTGTGAAAGCAGGAAAACACCATTATCACCTGGCTCCTGTCTGAATCTAATGCTTTTGTTTTTGTTGTTCATGGTAAAAATACTCTTGCAGCATTATTTATAAAGATAGTTTTTAAAAATCAAATTTTCTATTATTCTAAGGAGGATACATTGAAACCAACAATACAATAAAATTTTTATACTTATATTCAATATATATTATAATCATTTATTTATACTACAGAGTAGAAGTGTAGCAAAAGCTGCTTCCTTTAAAACTCCAGCTCTACCTGGATCAGTTGGCAGAGCACTAGCCAATAAGCAAAAGCAGTACCAAGTTCCAATTCTGGTCTAAAAAACCTTAATGGAAATTTTTTTAAGGAAATGGAAGGACTTGGAAAAAATTATACTAAGTGAAATGAGCCAGACCCAAAGAAACATGGACTCTATGGTCTCCCTTATTGGGAATAATTAGCACAGGTTTAGGCAAGTCACAGTAGAGGATCACAAGAGCCCAATAGCTATACCCTTATGATCACATAAGATGATGCTAAGTGAAATGAACTCCATGTTATGGAAACAATTGTTATATCACAGTTGTAACTTATTTCAACGTCCCATGTGTATCTGTAGCTTCTACTATTGATGATGTTCTTGTATCACCTTCCTGTGGTTGTATCTACACTATTTCTGTAATCTTATCTGAGTATATTGGAAACTGTCTATACTGGTATTAGAACTAGGAAATTGAAAGGGAATACCAAAATCGAGAGACACAGGGTAAAAAAAGACAAACAACTACAAAAGCAATACTTGCAAAACTGTTTGGTGTAAGTGAACTGAACACCTCATGGGGGGAAAGAGAAAGGGGGAGGAGGGAAGGGGAAATGAGGGACGAGGTAACAAACAATACAAGAAATGTATCCAATGCCTAATGTATAAAACTGTAACCTCTCTGTACATCAGTTTGATAATAAAAATTTGGAAAAAAAAAACTAATAAAAAAAACAGATGCATGGAGAAAGAAAAAAAAAGAAAAGTACAGCTCTATGAGCAATTTCTTTCTATGAGCAACTTCTACAATGGTGACCAAACTCCTCAGTTAGGAAGCCCTTCATGTGAACAACAAAACTTCATTCTAGACTTGTTAAATTCAAGATAATTAAATTGGAGGAATTGAAATTTAGGTCTCTATAGGTAACTCAGGTTGAGAACTGTTCTATTTATCTATTGCTGTATTTAAAGCCATTCCAAAATTTAATAAATAAAAACATTCTATCTGCTTTTAGCCAATATCCACATTGAGAAGCTAATGGTGATTAGCCTAGAACTTCTTCCTAGGCTTATAGCAATGCCTCCCTACAATTTCAAAGCACAGGTTGATATCCCCTGCTTTGAAGGCTATATAAGCAAATTATACCTGTGTATCTGTCTTGCACATCACTTCAATGAGAGTCATCTCCCTTGTGTAGAGATGTTTGATTATTTGGTTTCAACTGACATGCATTGAATTTTTGTCTCATAAAAAAAACCAAAAGGTTCAGAGTTATCATCTGACTCTGTACTTCCAGGAAGAGAGAGCTTGTACTTGGCAAAGGACAGAGAAAAGACATTTTCTAAAAATCATTCAAAATTGTATTGCTTTACAGTTTGGGTTTACTTGAGAGGTTTGGCAAGAGTGTCAGAAGGGGAGGACTCTGTCCTCAGATGCCCCAATGTGAAATAGAATCTGTGCTGTTTTATGGTTTCTGAACACGATGTTCAATTAGAAACCAAAAGGCTAGAACTTCAATTCAGAGGACTTCTAGTATGTCTATTCGCTTGCATGATATAATTTGGATACATTACCTGTCTTGAGGATGGAATCTGAGATCATACTTCCTAGTAGAAAACATGTTGGAATCTCTTGATGCAGACAGAGAACTCACTATACCATACAAAAGTAACAGAATCTTCATCTCATTTACTCAGAAAGTAGTGACGTGCTGATCTGAGTGGTCTCAACATGTCTCAATATTTTAAAAATTCAAAACAAAAACTAATCATCTCTCTAGCAAGTTGGTTGCCTATACAGTTTATATTTTCAAAAGAAGCATTAAAAAGACTTTATTAGTAAGTGGGACACTGGACAAGTCTATAAGCTCTGGTTACATCTCATTCTGCTCCTGCTGTCTTAAATCTTTTGCAGAGAAAACCTATGTAACTGTAACCTCTGTGTACTGAAGGGTGACATAATTATCTAAGGCTCAGAGTAGGTTTACTTTGGCGATTTTAATAACTAATAGCCTATTTTAAGACACTTATTTAAATTGAATAGTTTAATGTATAATCAACCATAATAATCCAAGGCACAGAAGTGTTCAAAAATGGTCACCAATATGTATTATGCACTTAATGCATTCCAGGGATTCTACAATAATGATCTCATTTCAACATTCCAATACACACTAGTTGGTGACTCTTTCATGCCTACATTCTAGGGCAGAGGGAAATGAGACTTAAGAGAGATGCTGGTAGATTTTGAGTCTCAAGTGATCTGAGTCTAGAGCCAGTGTTAAAAAAACCTGCATGTTGCATGTCATGTAGCTGAAGGACTCTAAGGCTGCAAAATGGAGGTGCATCTGTACCTGCTTTCTAGGACTCGTGAGATATATAAATGAAATGATTGCCCACAAAGGGCTAAACAGATGTCATGACCATAATAAGGCCCTTAACAGAGATTGGCTATTATTATTAGTGATAGAATAATTAATTTGGGTAAGCTAGTGGGGACATGGCAGTGTTGCTATAGGAGATTATGTGCAGCTTCTGCTTCTTTGTTTTTTAGAAGATTTTAACTAGCATATATCAGTTGCACAATGGAGGTTTCATTGTAACATTTCTACACACACAATATATTCAGCCCCTTCATCTTCCTCCCTAATCCTCAGTTCCCTCTCCCTTCTTAAGCAATCGCAGTAAGTTTTACTGTTCTGTTTTCGTTTTTCTCATCCATGTTCTTATATGGCCTTGAACTCAGAGACTTTTATTCTTACTGGGCTTTTATGCTCATGGCTGGTGCTCTATCATTTGAGACAAAATGAGCTGGTTTCCAATCAAGGTCTTCCAGGGTTTAGCTTCTTGAGAAGCTGGGATTACAGGCATGAACCACCACTGGGGCTTGGTTCACTCTTCTGTTTTTATACATGCATATAAATTACTTGGGCCATATTCACTCTCATTCACCTTCTTTATTGGCCCTCCACCCTCCATATGATATGCCTTATTTTAGCCTGGCATGTCATTCATTTTTGCATTTTTAAAGTGTATTTTAATTGTATAAAAGGATTTCATCATGGTAATTCACATGTAAGCATACTATAATTTAGGCAAATTAACCTTACACTGTTGTTCTCTCTTCCCTCTTCCCTTCTATCTCAATAAGGTTCAATAGATTTCAGTGAGTTTCCTTATGCTGCCTTCATACATAGATGGCCTGTGTTTGGGTGTAATTCATGCTTTAACCCTTGCCAGATTAGATAACCACCTTGAATCTTTTTCTTCTACATCTTGATAGTGAAGACAATCCTCTCTACCTTCCAGAATTTATGTGAAGCAAATGTGATCTGAACACATCAGGGACATTGTCATACAATAAACCTTAGGGAAGCTAATTTCATTCCCACTATTTCTGTGACTTTGGACTACAGGATGGAATTATGGACAACCAAGAAGTTTAGATTTGCTCCAAAACCATTATGTAAACAGCTTCTTCTAGAGAAAGTACTAGCTCCTTCAATAAGCAGGCTGGAGGGTTCAGGTCAGGGATTGGCTGGCTGGCTGAGGATAAGAGCTGATCCCTTATCCTTTAATGGTCATGTATCTGAGAAAATAGTCACATGAACCTTCAGAAATTCTCCTGAGAATCATTTAGGTCACATCATCCTCAACCTGGCCAGTGTGCTTCTGGCTATATTCTCAGGAGAAATTTTCTTTTGTTATTTAAGAGATTAGTCTCTGTAGGTTTCCTGTAGACAGCAGCTAAACTCTTCTATTCATTCTCTAATTTATCTTTCTTCTTTCAAACCAGGAGCTGGGCCTTGGTAGTTTTTTCTTTAGACTCCTTGAGATGATGATATGAACCAGGAAGAAAAGTACACTCATTTTGAGAGTAATATGAACAAATTATCTAAAGCAATTGTTTAAAGCAAAAAGGAAGTTTATTTAAAAGACTACTAACCAGGTGCTGATGGCTGTGCCTATAAATGTAGCTACTGAGGAGGCTAAGGTATGAGGACTGAAGTTTGAAGCCAGCTTAGGCAAGAAAGTCTGGGAGACTCTTTAATTAACCACCAAAAAGCTAAAGTGGAAATGTTAGAGCACCAGCCTTGAGTGAAAATATCAAGTGAGAGAGCATTGCCCTAAACTCAAGGTCTATTACCAGCAAATACATAGATGGATGGATGGAAAGATGGATGGATAGATAGATAGATAAGCAAATAATTTAGTAAGCTAGTACAAGGCTGTTTCATAATAGCGGAAATTCAGTTCAACTCCCAATATAAAAAAGTCAAGTAAAGATTTAGAGGCAAGGAGCAGGGAGGGCTTTATGGATAGGAAACTATTAAAATGAAATCTCTCCTCTTGGTTCAGCTAGAATATGTCTAAACAGACTTGACTGTTGTTGGAGATCAGCTCAGGTGATACTGAGAATAGGAGAGAAGGAATTTGGTCTGAAGTCAAGCATAGATAATTTTTACACATTGATTTAGTAAGATTCTTCTAAACTACACTAACTAGATCATGGAGAGAGCTTTGACCCCATGAAGAAGAGAGTTCAGAGTAGCCTAAATCAAGTTTGGTCAAAGAAGAGAGACTTAGTCAGGAGTGGCAGAAAGAAGGAAGATTGAGTCCACTCTGAGAAGGACAATAGATCACATCTCCGCCATGACAGCAGCCCTGGGGAGGCAGTAAGCTCTCCAGAGCAAAACAGAAAGCAGGAAACAGGAAGTGTATCCTCCAGAGCAGCTGACATTTCTACAGTCAGAGATAGTGGCCAGAAGTCCTGGAGGATGAACCAGCTCTGCACAGGATATCCCACTCGCTCCCTGTGAACCTGCAAACAAGCAAAGACCACTTGGCCGCTGGGACCTCCTGAGCACCGACAGAGGAGTCATGGGGAAGCCTGCACTTAAGGAGATGAAATTCTGTATTATCTGCCTGCTGAGGTGAAGGCTTCGTGCAGGTAATTTAAAAATAGGGAATTTTAGTTCTACCACACCAGATTCTATAGCTAAAAGTTGATACCTTCCACAAATATAAACCCATTTGAGAGCTTGTAGTCTAAAATATATACATAAATAGCATTATTAAATGGCAAAATTTCAATACAAAACCTAAACGTGATGGAAGTGGGGGGCCGGGAGGGGTGGATGAGAATGTTGAAAGGGGTGACATTGATCAAAAGGCACTGTATGCATAAAATGCTCTACTGAATGGCAACTGCTTTGTACAACTATTTAAAGAAAATAAAAATACCCCCCAAATTAAAAAATGAAGTACAGAGACCAAAATACAGAAGGAAGGAAGGGAGGGACGGGAGGGTAGGAAGAGCTTTATACTCCTGAGATCAGAACATAAGGAGCCCTAGTGCCTCCTTAAGGAATTATCTCTGTTGAGTCATGTTTACAGAAAAGGCTATGTCTCTTTGAGCAAGCCAAGTGAAAGAACTGCAAAGAGATTGGATCCTGCTTTGTTACAGGCCTGTTATCACCTCTACATGGGACAGGCTCTACATGGGGACAGGCTTTCAGGCTTGGCTGCCTTCCTACAGTTAATGAAAGCCAATAATGTCACCTTAATCCCTATATACCTGCAGCTTGCACATTTAAAGATGTGAATGGGGTAAGCTCCTGAGAAGGGAAGAGAAGACACAATTAATTGCCCAGTGGTATGCTGTCAAGCCCTGTGGTCCTGTTTGAGCTACAGCTGTGTCCAGGCCATGTGACTATCAAAGAGTAGGTCTCTGAGAAGAAGATATCTGGCTGGGTTTGGGTGTGGATGGGGAGAGAAGTAAGAAGAATGCAGTTTACCCCAGAAAGATACTCAGACTTTGAAGTCTTAGCAATGCTAGGGGCTTGTGTGGAATCTTTCTGAGTCTGATGCCAGAATGCAGCCTGACCTTGCTTGATTTTATTACACTCCTCAATCTTAACCACCTTTGACCACTCTGACCACCATTCCTGCTATTGTATTACTCCTTCCCATTCAATTTTCAATAGAAGAAATTGTTAGAGCTTAAAAGAGTTTCAGTAATCACTCACTCAACCTTTTCACTTTAAATAAGTGGGAATGGAATTTTAAGTGACTAGATATGCTTAGGACAGAGTGGGGAATCATGTCCTCATGGCCCTCCTTTCCCCTCTCCTCAATGCTGCTCCTTTCTCTGCTCAGCTCTCCTCGCTTCTTCCTATTCATCTACTTCCTTCTTCTTCCTTTACCATGACTCTTTTTTCCCTTACATATGATTTCTGGAAGTCAGAAATCAGAGTTCTTTTACTCTGTCACCAAACAGTTAAGTGACTTGCTCAAAATCACTTATCTCAGGACTCTTTTGGAGGCTATCTGTAAACTGAAATTTTTAGTTTGAATCTTAGTGACATTCTATGTGATTAACAAATCCAGATCTTTCCTTTCTGGTACACTAAAAACAAAACAAAAACAAACAAACAAACAAAAAACCACTATATTTTCCAGCACACAGAAGGCTGCTACATTGCAGGATGGATGAAGAGCGACTACCTTGAGTACTTTACCTTCTCTTTTCTCTCTCTTTGTCCTGACTCAACTTTTTTTCTTCTATCATCATCCTAGGAGAGCAATGAACCTTGGTCCATCTTTAAGAACTAGGAACTGATTAAAATACTTTTAGCCACAAGATCCTAAACTCCCATGAGCCATGCGAATGAAAATAAAATTCAAAGTTTGTTGAATGCCTACAGTGCTCAAATCATGTTATCATAATTTGTATTACGCTATAGTTTTCTTGCTCCTTTCAGTGGCCTTCCAACCTGATATCTAAACCAAATAGCAATGTGGGGAAATGTAAAGCACAGCTGGCTTTGATTGCCCCATTTTTATTCTTATTGTTGGCTAAAATTTTATAAATTGGAAGGCAGAGCTTTCAATTGCCATTAGCCAGTATCATTTTCAATAAATCTCAAAGCAAACCTTAGAATATCAATAGATCAGTTACAAAGGAATGGCATACAGAAGTGTGTCTAATTTGGGGGCTAGGTCAAGCCTATTGGAAATGATATAAAGTTGTCACATCATTTACATGCACCTGTATTATGTGAGTTCCTTTGGATTCTTCTGAAAACATCTGAAGCTCAGGCCCTGGAACTGCACTCTGTCTTCATTAGAACTGTCAGTTTCCTATCAGTCATGATGTCCACTACTGCTACCCAATTCTTCAGGCACACTTTTCTTCATGGCACTGCCACCAAGCTCATCCATCTGGTCACCGAAAGAATATAATGGAGCATATTTTCAGGATGACCAATTAGATGTGCACTTCCATGAACAATAATAGGATTTATGCTCCAGATTTTTCTTCAGTAAATCTAGCCTTTCCCCTTATGAGCAACAGATGGGTTTTCCACAATGGCTCATTACTTCCTGGCTCAGTTCTGCTGCCAGAAATGAAGTATAAAGTTCTTTATGGATAGAGAAAGATGCATAAGTCACTGTGCATTATTCTCAGCCTCCTTTCTCCTTTATTCCATTAGAGTGCTCTATTGCTCAAGATGAGCAGGTTAGAGAAGATGACCATGTCCCCACTGAAAATGGAGATATATGTACCTTCAGCTCAGGTATTTTCCTGATGTCACAGGTCTCTGGGTGATTCTGTGTTTCTCAAAAGAAATGGTAATTGTGATTATTTCATTCCTTAAAATGTTTTCTAGCACCTGACAGAGTATCTTTGTAAAGTTTGGTCAGTTGGGGGCACAAGTCAGTGCCCCTAAACAGTACATGATACATCTGAGAAAGAAAAACAATTCTTCTTTAAGGAATTACAGATTTGTCAGGACTTTATATCCTAGCCAGATGGAGATGATTCCATTGTCAACTGGAGAAGGATAAGGAGTCACCTGAAAAGTTTGCCATGATACATACTGTATGGGAAAGTACAATAACAAAAATTCATGAGGAGAGAGGATGAAAGGTTGAGAAATAGTGCCCAGTGCACAATTCTCACACCTGTGAATGCAGAGCCAGCTGTGCTGGCCTTGATTCAAGCCAGTTCTGCCTAGGAAATTCCTTAACAATTTGTACAGGCTTTAGTTTCTTTGTATAAATAAAAAAACAGCAATGGGGATTAATACTTCAAAGCACTCATAATAGTGCCTATAGAGCTTGTAGTAAATCTTTAGCTGTGTGGATGGAGAACCAGCAGATCCTGTCGTAAGTGAGTGGTGCAGAGACACTGGCCAGTAGCTTCAGTGTGGCTAGCAAGTATACAAACTCTCTTGCTCTCAGACCTCAGAGGTGGGCACAGGCAACCCAAACTCATTTTTGGTATTTTTGTATGATCAAAAGAAATGAATTGTCCTTCTCCAATGAAGAAGGATCTGAATTAAAAATCTAGCACTGAATGAGCTGGTAAGTCATGAGCATCAGAAAAGGGGAATATAACTTCTAAGGCAGCAGGCTATGAAATGAAGAAGCAGGCCCCATGTGTTGCTGCAGGCCATGGCAGCACTGGCCTCCAGGGAAGTCACCCCACTTTCTTCCTCCAGTTTGCCCACCTGAATCAAGACATCACCTTGTTGTTGTTGTTAAAACAAGAGAAAGATATAATGAGTTGAATTAAGTTTCTGACATTCCCAAGCAGAGAACAAAATTTACTAAAAGTATAGCTCTCTGTGCTACACTTTCTTCACAAGTGATGAGGCCGGAAGGCTGAAAGAGAGAGAGGTGACTGTGGAGGGGGGAGGGGGAGAATAGAGGGCCACTTTTAGAAAGACATCTGGCAAAGAAACAGTGCTTAGGTTATTTCTACAGTCAAGCATGGAATGATAGAATCAGAGTCAGAAACTGGGAATTAGCCTCACAGAGTACATATAGAATAGTGATGTGATTTTATATTCATCAGGACATTGCCAAGTGCAGGGCAGCCATCCCTACCAGGTGGTCCATGGCTCTGCTGGGGAAGACAAGGCTGCTCTCATTATGAGGACAACCAAACTTCACAGTGCTTCTTTTCATTCATCATCCTTTTTTTTTCTGAGAAATCCTAAGTTCTTTTCTCACTCAGGAGAAAATCACAATAGCAGAACATAATCATTATTATAGTGATTGCCTCACAAATTTTATGTCTTGGGACAAACATCCCTATTAAATTTGTGTTAAATATTAATGGGAGATAAACTATAGGACATTTGATAGCCAACAGGATTGGGAGAACGAATGTTTATTTGAAATCTATCCAGTAATAACCGAGGTTGGGGACTTGTGGCTGCTATGCTATCTACTCAAGAGGCTGTGATCTAAGGACCAAAGTTGGAGGTCAGCCTGAGCAGAAGAGTCTCTGAGATTCTTACCTCCATCCACTTAACTAGCAAAATTCCATTAGTGGAAGTATGACTCAAGGTATGTGCCTGCCTTGAATAAAAGATCAAGTAAGTGTGCAAGGCCCTACATTCAAGCCCTAGGACTGGCACCAAAAGTCTAGTGATATACCAAAATTGGGAGCCTGTCACCTGCAAATTTGAAAAAAAGAAACAAATCAGAACATGCATGAAGCCCACAAAGATCCTCAGCTGGGACCATGTAGGAGCAACACGGGTCATGGCCTAATGGTTCTTTCAGTGATAGTCAACTTGACTTTGGAAAATATGAAACCAGGAACCCTCTGACAATACATAAATCCAACTGCATTTTTTCCTAGTTTGATTTCCTTGAGGATTTGTGATAATGAAGACAGATATTATACTAAATGGCATCCTATACTTGGAAACTAGAATTTTCATTTAAAAGATTGCATTTGGCAGGAAATCTTTTGGAACACTACCTCCTTTACCTATGAAACAGTTTTAAATGTGAACAGCACATTTCTCAGATGGAGAAGGAAGAATGAAGACCCAGAACACAGGAATCTTCTCAGCTCTCTTCAGCACACAGTGCTGAGATCTGAAGCTAGCTGGCATTTCATAGCTGTTTAGAAAGTAGAAGTAATGAAAAATAATGGGCTGATCTTTCAGGAAAATTTACAGTGAGTGGAACAGACAGGCCTCAGTTATAGCTATTAAAATAAAATGAAGAGAAAACAGAAATAATTACCACAGCAATTTCTGTGAACCAGAGAACTCATGCAATTACACTGTAATATTAGAGGCAACAGAAACTACAAATGGACATTCTGAAATCCTAACAGACATTCAAGTCTTTCTGACAGACTTGAACTGGATAATTAAAACATGGATTAGCTTTTACCATTTTATATTTATATAATAGTAGTAACCTTGAGGTTTGAAAAAAACTGTGCAGGGGCCATACCAGCCTAATTCTTTTATATCACATAAGCCTTGACACACACAAATATGTTGCCCAAATTCCATATAGATACCACTGAACATCTTTTTAAATAGCTAAAAGTGTGAGACCTAACCTCATCAAGTCCCACAAGGATAAGGAACAACTGGAACTCCAACAATCTCCTATAACTCTGAAGGTAATGTAAAATAGAACACCTACTTTGGGAAATTGTGTGGTGGTCTCTTATGCTACACAGTTCTCTGTAATTCAGGGATACTACTCATCCTTACCCCCAAATAATTTTTAAAAATACTCATTTGGCCTCAAGAAGCAAAACCCCAAAATGATGCTTTATGTCCTGAACACATCATACTTAGTATCTTTACTTATTATTTAACACGATTATAAAGGTGATATACAGGGGTGTTGCAATTACATAAATCAGGAAATAAGTACATTTTTTAAACAATACCACTTCTTTCCTCTTTTTCTCCTAGTTATTTTCCTCCACACACTGAACATCTTTGAACAGCCTCTGAAGCAGCCTCAGAACCATGGTCTCTCCCATCTCCTCTTGCCCTTCTGTCTCTTGTCTTTCATTCTCCTTAGTAGGTCATAAAAATCAGAATTCCTTTCACCGAAGATATTCAAGTCATATATCCTAACTTTCTGTATAGGAGCTGTCTATCCAGAAATTCCTGTTTCATCATTTTCATAGGAATCCTTTTGGAAGGGTCCCATCCTGTACTTTGGATGCAGGAATGGCATACAGACCAGACAGAGAAAACAGAGAAGTCAAAGAGACAGGCCTTGCTGAGTTTTCCTACTCAGTCTATTATTTAAGTCAGTGGTTGTACTTGCTTCTTTTGCACAAAACCTTTTTTACACAGTTGCCCATGTTTTAAGGAATACAAGTATAAAAAATGGGTCATTGTGTTTACTCTGTATTATTGAGTTCACTCTGCATCTATAGATTTAGCCTGCATCACTGGATTTATTATGTATCATTGGCTTTATCACATATCATTGGACTTATCCTGCAACACAGAATTTACCTATGTCATTGAGTTTATTCTGTAACATCAGGTTTAGCTTGTTTCATTAGGTTCTCATTCTAAAGCCTCCTGTGGCATAAAAAACTTTGACTAAATAGACCTGTGTACTCTTCTCTTGTTAACCTATCATTTGTTATAGATTGTGAGCCATGACTTTAGGAGGAATCAGGAATCTTTCCACCATTACAGCAGCAATTTTATCGGCATTGGCTCAAATTGGAAACAATCCAATGTCTGTGGCTATCAGATGACTAAAGAAATTGTGGTGGTATCATACATAGAAGTTTGCTTAGCAATAATAAGACAACAACAGGAATTGACTTCAAACAAATAACTGTTGGGAAAAGAAGCCCAAAAGTTTCCATCCTGTGTACTTCTATTTATGAAAACCTATGGCTAGCAGTTGACATGTTTGAAAAGGGTATTGGGTGCCTGCCCAGGAGAATGAAGCCCTTTTTGGTTGTAGTGAAAATGGCTTATCTTGTTTGTGGTGGTAGTTACATGCCTGTATATATTTTTTTCAGAATTCATGATATGAGGTACATAAAAGGAGTGGTTTTGCCGGGAAGCCACCATCTTAAAAGTATACACAGCAAGCCACTCCAAAACTTGATGATCTGAAAGGCCCACCATTTTTCAGGAGTTTGGTGGTTCAGTGTGCAAGTGCACAATTGGCTTCTCTAGGTGCAGCTATGGTGATGATGCTTATTGCTGCCAACTTGCTTGTTGCAGGTCCGAGTGTGACCTACCAGGCTCTTTCTTCTTAAACAATGGAATAGCAGAGCCAGGTTCTGATGGTAGAAACACAGCATAACACATAGAACTGCAGAAAAAAGATCTCAAATTTCTGATTTTATTCCATCTGCAAATGTATTTTCAAGAAAGAAAAAAAATCACAGGACTTAGCTTGAATTCAGGAGACAGGGAAGTAAAAATCCACTTTGAGTGGATATCAAATACAAAATGAAGTGTCAATAATCCATTCTATTGCTGTTGGTGGTGGTGGTGGTAGTGGTGGTGGTGGTGGTCCTATAGCTTAAATTCAGGGACTAGGATTTGTCCTTGAACTTTTCTGCTCAAGGTTAGCACTCTACCACTTTGAGCCACAATTCTACTTCCAGATTTCTGATTGTTAATTGGAGATAAGAGTTTCATGGATTTTCTTGCCTGGACTGTTTTTGAACTGTGACCCTCAGATCTCAGCCTCCTGAGTAACTAGTACTACAGGCATCAGTGACCAGCTTCAAAACCAATTCCTATAGAAGGCTCTACATTGTTTACATTTTTGTGGAAGGCTCTGCAATTTACCATCAGTCCTCTGCTTTCTTTAGAAATATCAAGAAGAGCTGGGCTCATGCTGTAATCAAGATACTGAGATAGGTGGATCATAGGTCAAAGCCTGTGCTTTGAACACAGAGAGGATCATCTTCAATTATCCAGGAGTGGCAAAGCACCAGTCTTGAGCAAGAGCACGAGACCCTGAGTTGAAGACCCAGTACCATCACACACACACACACACACACACACACACACACACACACACACACACACACACACGCAAGAAAAAATGATCACAAGAAACCAAGTTTTGCTATTTCTTATTATTACCATTGACAATTTATTCTGTAGCACTTAGACTGAATGTTTTCTGAAGAGCATAGTTGTTCTTATTTGGTGGTTAGAAGCCTGTGATTTACTCCGATTTATTTTTGTGCTGGAAATTAGAAAGCAGGATACCAGTTGAAGTGATCACTTAAGATAACCATGACATGGCATGTTCTTTGCAGGTTTTCCATCAGCCTGTAGGATTTAGAAACTTGTTTTAACCCTCTATGTGCACCTTCCTTATTTTCTTTGTGCTTTTATTACAAAAATCTCAAATATATTTTGAAAACAAATAGAATCTGAGTGGGAATCATAAATAAAGCCAAGCATAGCTGCGGGGGTAGAATATTTGCTCTCCAGTCATTTCTTTGGAATACATTCTTTGAACTATGCCAATCTCTTGATTTCCCCCTGCTGTGCTTTCTTCATCATTTCAGAAGGATAATGATGTCTTTTTTGCTTACTTTTCAACATAATGGAGAAAGCATGTGACATCATAATGTGCTTTTTGGCACAGTGGGCTCTGTGGTTCTCAGTAATGTCATTAAGTGAGTGCACAGGTGTGACTACAGCCCTGGAGGAAGCCCATACTGTTCTATAAATGGAACAAAAACCTACCCTTGACTTCTTGCAGTGGCTTTGCCTGCCAAGTGATTGGGGAGATTTGTGCAAAGCAGGAGTGGTTCCACTGCAGCATCAAACCTGTACATAGGGATGGGAGTTCTTCAGCTGTTGATGGTTGTGGAATGAGCCAGTGTTTCAGGCTGATTTTAAGTAGAAAGCTTACCTTAGTCTTGGCAAGATGTGGAGGGATTTGTGGTGTCAAAGCCAAGGTTGAATGAAATACAAGGATAAAGGAGCACTGAGAAGCAACTTCCAGGGTACAAGACAATGAAATTGGGCCCATGGCAGGTTTGGTGAGAAAGTAGTGTGAGACTTAAAGACAAGTGGTCTTCGTTCTCCCTGCTCTTCACTCTGCCCTTGGGCCTCTCAGTGCAATACAGGGAAAATGCTGGAGTTTCTTTTGGTCATTTTTTCAATCCTGAAAAAAATCGAAAGTAATTAATTTCAATGAACAATTATTATAGACACTTAACCAATAAGATTCTATAGTCTACATGTGGCCAGAGCCAGAGAACATATTTGGTGTGTGTGTGTGTGTGTGTGTGTGTGTGTGTGTGTGTGTGTGTGTGTCTGGTACAGGAGCTTGAACTCAGTGCATGGCACTAGTCCTGAGCTAATTAGCTCAATGCTGATTTTCTGCCACTTGATCCACATATTCACTTTTGTCTTTTTGCCTCTTATGGATGGGCATTCCTTCTTGGGCTGCTTGGAACCATTATTCTTAGAGCTTAACCTTCCAAATAGCTAGAATTACAGGCATGAGCCACGAGTGCCCAGTTGGATATAATTTTATTTTATCAAAGTTGTTAAACTTGCTTTGAGAAGGTGCAAAATTACCCATTAGAGCTGCTTGTCAAAGGGCTGAAAGCAGCAACCTGCAGTGAGTTTCATGTTAATGATCTAGAATCCTTGAGGTGCAGACAGTGCCAAATATGCATAAACTGTATTAATTCTCAAGTATATAAGAATTGTACCGAATTTACATAAGCTGGGTATTAAAAGTTGTAATTGAGTGAGTCCTCCAGAAATATGAACTGGAATTTCAAAAGTAGATCCTACTTAGAATTTTAAACAGTTTCCTCTGCTGATGTTTAAAGATGATATGGTTGCTGGTGTCATTGGCTTAGCTCTGGGAGATAAAAAGTCCTTGCTTCAAAGGCTCCTTACAGTGCTCTCCAGCACACAGTCAGCAGTGAGACCAGGGAGCACCCAGGCAAAGAGAGAATGAATCTGAGGCAGGGAGAGGACAAAGGTAGTAGGGGGCTATGGCACTGGTACAGATGGTCAGGGGAGGTTCCCCTGAAGGAATGCATTTGTGCTGGCATTTCTGAAATGATAAGACTTGGAGCTGAAGAGTTGAAAGTATGGTTTGAATTGAAAGGGAAGACATGAACTCACCAAGTTCCAGACACTTCATAGTGGCAGATATTTTATAGCCATCTTTTGTCATTTCAAACCCAGTTGAATCAAGGTTCTCTTTAAAAATAATCTCCTTAACTTTCCTGACCTTTATCTTTGCTTTATTATCTGTGTTTTACTTGAATTGTAACTGATATAATACTGGTAGTATATTTCGATGTAACCAAGTGTGGTTCTTTTTTGTTTGAAGGGGGTTAATCAGGGAAGCATCCTAGAGAGCCCAGGGTTTAGGATTTCAATGTTCTACTCAGAAACACACCTTGGGATGAGGCTGCTTTGAACTACTAGTCTCAAACAAGCATCAGGTTGGAAAGCTGTGAATCTGCTTAGTGAATATTGATATTCACTTTCACTGGGTACTGGTGGTTCACACCTATAACTCTAGATACTCAGAAGGCTGAGATATAAGGACCACTGTTCAGTGCCATACCAGGATGAAAATTCTGTGAAACTTATCTTTAATTAAACAGCAAAAACCCAGCAGTGGACATATGTATCAAGTGGTGGAGCACCAGCCTTGAGCAAAAAAAGCCAAGTGAGGTTATAAGGCTGAGTGCAAGGCTCAGTACTGGCACTAGAGAGAGAGAATGAGAGAGAGAGAGAGAGATCGATCATTTTTATTTGATTAAGAAATGTTAATGTAAATATATGTGTTGATTAGAAATATTAAATAACAGCTTCAGACCTTGAATGGATCATGCAAGTTATATCAGCTGTACCTACTACATCATCATCTGTGAGACCACATTCAAGGAGTTTTATTGCCCAAGCAGACCCCAGTTAGCTACATCCCTCTGTCAGAAAATGGTACTATGATTCTGTCACTCAGTGGTATTTGTTGAGGTAGTTGGAAGGGTGGAGAGCTACAACTCCATAGACTATCTTCTATATGACCGTGTGTGTGTGTGTGTGTGTGTGTGTGTGTGTGTGTGTGTGTGTGTGTGCATGCTGCCTTTCTAGTAAATGGACAAATGTTTGATACAACCAAGTCTTATATACTTGCTGGCCTCTTCAACATGCCACTTAATAAAGAGTATGTGTGCAAAGGAATTCACAACCATTTTCCACTGTGACTATTCAAAAATAAATGTATTTACCAAAATGGACTAATAATTGTGACTAGCCACACAAGTGTGAATCCACTTGTAGCAAGACCCTTCCTGTATGCATTCAAATACACTTTTCCTGTGCCCTCCATACACACATCTCTCCATACACACTATCTCTCCATACACACATCTCTGACATCATTGTACTCTGTTCACTTCTGCTTGTTCTCTCCACAATGGTGAGTCTTTTGAAGATACACAATGATCTGCTCAGCTGATTCATGTGTGCATATGTTTTAGGTGCTTTTTTGTAAATATAGACAGACTTCTAAAATTATTGTACCTGTGAGATTTTACTAGCTCAAACTGTAACCAACAGATATTTATCATATTGGTAAATATTAATAGGTCAAATATACTGGAAATCAAATATACTGGAAAAGTAAAACATGTACATCAGATCCTTCATTGATATGGTCTTGAAGAACAAGTCCTTAGGCACAGAAAAGTAAATTGAGAAATATTTATTGAAAAGAATTAAGCAGAGCTCTTGTTCGACAGGAGATGTCCCAAAGGAAGGCACTCCCTGGGAGATGTTGGGCAGAGGTTAGTAAGGTTTCTGGGAGAGCTATGTGACTCTTAAGATTATTGGTCAGCCTGTGGGCACAATCAGAGATTTAATAGAGCCTACACAAGCTCTTCACATGTAGTTTAGCACTTCTGACTGGGTGCTTATTCATGCCCATACATTTGGATACCAACCACTTTGCTGTCCATGTGCAAGTCTTCTAGGAGTAGTGGGCTACTGTGTGATGTACAAGGGCCTGCATGTGATGGCTCAAGGCCATGCTGATGTGCTGTCTAGAGACCTGCATACAAGACTGCTCAAGGTCATGGTGAAGGATGCAGAAGCTCTATAGGAGAGAAACTCTGCCTCATTTCCCTACTCGGGCTCTTTATCTACACTCAAATCCATATAAATTGTTTCAAAGCTTTTAGTCTTTCCCATGGTCTCCCACTGCCATGACTGGAAAATATTCCCTAGAGGTCATCCTGCTCACAGGAGGGTAAGCTCTGTCCTCCTCTGAACAGTCCTTGGAAACTCACAGCCCTGAAATCCACAGCCACTGAGAACTATGGTCCCATCACCATTCAGAGCTATGGTCACATAACTCGCTGCTTTCTTACATTGGATTCATATTCTTCATATTCTCACCACCAACACCAAGCTATTTCTTAATATTCATCCCGCTACCAATATGTTAACTTACAAAAAACCTCATTTATGACTACTACTACTATGCTGGTGCCAGGTCTTTTGCTTGGCTTTTTTGCTGAAGTTTGGTGCTCTACCACTTAAACCACACATTACTTCCACTTTTTGCTGGTTAATTAGAAATAAGAAGTTCTTGGATTTTTCCATCCTGGCTGGCTTTGAGCCATAACACTCAGCCTCCTGAGGAGCTAAGGATTACTGACTTGAGCTACTGGCATGTGGTCACTATGCTTATTTTAAGGCTTTGGTGCATGGAAGAGGTCAGGTTATCAGGTATAACTCTTCTTGCACAAAGCCATGTATGTTTCCTGAGTTGAGAAATCAGGGCCTCCAGTTTTCACAGTTGTTAGAGCCTGTTGTTAAGACTCAAAAGTTTATTTTTCAGAATGTTAGAAAAGAAACTCACAAATACACAAACAGATGTGAATATACACCAAAGTTTTTCTCTGGATCATTAAAGAGAGCACTGGCAGCACAATGAAGCTACTTCAAAGCTCTCAGCCAAAAGGATAGTAAAGCCAGTTAAGATAAAATGAATGCAGATTCACATATTTCTCAAAAGTGAAAACAAATGCAGTTATTGAAAGAAAAAACCCACACAAATGTTCAAGTCATATTTGTAAATGAAATAGAAAACCAGTTAATGTCCTGCAGCAGAACACAACATCTGTTACCTGATGGAATAGAAAAAAATCATTTTCATTGCTAACAGATAAAGTTTCTTTTGCATATCTACAAGATATAAATAATTTGCTTCCATTTGCTAAAATTAGTATCTTTACAGAATTGCAATTTATCAAGTTTCTTTGACTACATGTTCTAATTAATAGCAATAGTGATGTATGTTTCTCTAGAGAATCAAGTTGTTTGAGTGTAAAGCCCATGTCATGGCAATGACATAAAAAACACAAAACACTATGCTTTTGGCTTAATGTCCTTCCTTTGGAAATTTTTGTGTTGGTATTGGAAGTTGAACTCAGGGCCTCATGCTCTTGCTTGGCTTTATTCAACCAAGAACTATGTTCTACTACTTGAGCAAAGCCTCCATTTCTGGCTTTAGTGGTTAATTGGAGATAAGAGCTTCATGGAGCACTAGAATGAATTCCAAATGGATGAAAGACCTCAAAGTAAGAGCAGATAACCTAAAAACATTACAAGAAGGTATAGGGGATACACTAGGGCTCCTTGGCACAGGTCAACACTTTCTAAATAAAGACTTCAGAAACACAACAAATCAAAGAAAGTCTGGATAAATGGGATTGCATTAAACAGTGAGAGCTTCCACTTGGCAAAGGACAGAGCTATCAAGATAAATAGAAATCCCACAGATTGGGAGATCTTCATTGCCATTCAACAGACTAGGGCCTCGTATCAAAAATATACCTAGAGCTCAAAACATTAACGCCCCCCAATAAAAAAATCTTTCAAGAAACAACCACCCCATTACTAAGTAGGCTGAAGTATTAGAAAAGAGACTTCTCTAGAGATGAAATAAGAGTAGCCAATAGGCACATGAAGAAATGTTCTACATTTCTGACCATAAAAGAAATACAAATCAAAATCACCTTGAGATTACATCAATCCCTGGTTAAAATGGCCATTATCAAGAAAACAAATAGTAGTAGATGCTGGGAGGGATGTGGACAAAGGGGAATGCAAATATACTGTTGGTGGGAAGGGAAACTGGTTCAGCCACTCTGGAAAGCAGTATGGAGATTCCTAAAAAGGCTAAACATAGAACTACCCTGAGATCCAGCAACCCCACTCCTGGGCATTTACCCAAATGATCACAAACAAGGCCATAGTAAAGCTAGCAACACAACTATGCTCACTGCAGCATTATTTACCATAGCTAAGATATGGAACCAACTTAGATGTCCCTTAGTAGATGAATGGATCAAGAAAATGTAGTTATATGCACAATGGAATTCTATGCTTCCATCAGAAAGAATGGCACCATCCCATTCATTATGAGATGAAAAGACTTGGGAAAAATCATTTTAAAATCATAAGTGAAGTAAGCCAGACCCAAAGAAATATAGGGTTCATGTTTTCCCTTACTTGTAATAATAAGTATATGTCTAGGATAGTCTTAGCAGAGGATCACAATAGCTCAATAGCTATGTACATATGATCACATAAGATGATGTGAGGGGAAATGAACTCCAAGATATGGAAACAAGTGGCTTATTATTGTTGTTGTTATTTTAATGCAGTATATGAAATAATTTCTTTTTTTTGTTTATCTTACCTATGAGTTAGCCCTTGTCACTGTATTTAATTTTAGTACCCTGGCTATCATGTATTTGTTTGTCTGAATTAGGGAAGGGAAGGGAAACATCAAAATGGTGAAACAAAGGGTAAAAGAAGAACCAATGCAACAGCAGTACTTACAAGACAATATGTTGTACAACTGTGGGGGTAGGGGAAGAGGGAAGGTGGAGGAAAAATGAGGGAGAAGGTATCAAGTTTGACAAGAAATGTACTCATTACCTTTTGTATATAATGGCAAACCCTCTGTACATCACCTGACAATAAAAAAATTAAGAATTTCTATCACTTCCTAAAGTCAACACTTACTCATTATAGAGTTTTTCCCTTGCTATTGAACACAATAGATTTCTGAATCTTTATATTATTCAGTGTTTGCACATTTTACAATGTTCACTTTTGAGAACTTTCCTAGTATTTTGTGTTACTAGTTTGTCCTATTCTCTACTTTTCTTTGGCTAAATAGTTTATTTCCCTTTTGTAAGCAACTTCCTTTTAAACATTTCTGTTATTTGGTGTTCTGACTTATGTATATTATATATATTTTCTGACTATGTATATATACATATTATATATATCCTTCTTATATGATTTATCCATACCATTATATATAAATAGCTCTCAATGTTATATCTTATGAAAAAAATTTCTTTATAGATCTACAGAGACAAATATTGATTGGATATATTTCCATTGTTTACTAGACATATGGCAAACTTAGTGATTTACAATAAGTGAAAAAGAAGAATTTTTTCAGTTTTTTAATATAAAGATATAATCAGTACCTTTTCTGCTGAGACTGACTCTTTTAGTCCAACATTATGTCCCATTTTTTTTCACGTTGCTTTCTGCATACATATGTGTGCAGATCATGATGAAAGTTTGGGAGATGGTTGTTGTTTTTTGTTGGTTTTGTTATTGATATTTTTAACAACAAAAATAACCTGAGCTGAAAAACAGTGGCTTACACCTTAGTCCTAGCTACTTAGAAGGCTGAAATCTAAGGATTGAAGTTTGAAGCCAGCCTGGGCAGGAAAGTCTGTGCGACTATTATCTCCCAATTAAACAGCAAAAAGACAGAAGTGGAGCTTGGGATCAAGTGGTAGAGTTCTAGCTTAGAGAAAATAAGCTAAGGGACAGGGTCTAGCCTTGAGTTCAAGCCACAGAATATGTACAGTAAAAAGATAAATGAAAAGAGAGGAGATGGGAAGGGAAGGGAGAAGAGAAGAGAAGAGAAGAGAAGAGAAGAGAAGAGAAGAGAAGAGAAGAGAAGAGAAGAAAGAGAAGAAGAAGGAAGAAGGAAGGAAGGAAGGAAGGAAGGAAGGAAGGAAGGAAGGAAGGAAGGAAGGAAGGAAGAAAGGAAAGGAAGAAGAGAAAAAGTCCTCAGATCTCAGCTTCTTAAGTAGCTAGGAATTCAGGCATGAGCCACTAGCTCCCAGTTATTTGCTTATTTAAGAAAGTCAAATATGCAAAATATTCTAGAAAATTTCAGGGAAACAAGCCATGTTAACATCCCTGTAATTCAGAGCTTAACTCTAGATATTGGTTGTGTTTATTTACTTATTGAAGATAAGATCTTGTTATGTAGCCCAGACTTGCCTTGAATATTTATGATCCTCCTGCCTCAGTCTTGTAAGTGCTGAGACTGCAGGCATACACTATGATGTTGGGCTCAAACCTCTCAGTCCTCTAGATCTCAGCCTCCTGAGCAGCTAGGATGGAGTCACCTGGGTCCAGTGAGGACTTTCCTTTCTCAGGTGAAGGTCAGAAAGTTCTTTGTGGATTTTATGTCCATCTTTAGGAAGGTGTTCCAAAGGAGGACAGACATGTCTTCCTACTCCTAGTTATTTTTTCAAATGTCAACATACCATATTTTGGGGGAATTATCACCTGAACCCTACCACAAGAGTTATTCTTCCCCAGATCAAATGACACATGCTCACAGCTCCACTTCTAGAGATCCATCACTTTCTCCTGGTTCTCTGTTTTGGTTCTAGATTCATGTGGAAGTGGCGCAGCCAGATTTTGTAACAGTATTTTGTATCCCACAACCATTGGTTAAGCTCACATCACTTCTGAGAATTATCTTTACCTCTCAGATGCAATTTTTTGTTCACTGTGTTTGTTTCAAAACTCTATCTTATTTTTTTCTAGTTTTTCTTTCTCAATAGTTAATTCTGCCCTGTGGCTTTTTATAGACAATGAGAGAAAATATGAAGTTCTGGCTCTTAACATTATATATATATATATATATATATATATATATATACACACATATGTATATATTTCCCCTAAAATCACTAATTTAGTCCCCAAATTAAAGCTAATATTTGTCAGCTAATACCCCTGCTTCATTATCTTAGGCAATTCAAGCTGTAAACTTACATGGATTCTAAATAATAAAAAGTATTTTCTAATTCACAGTAATTACATTAAACCTTGTAAAACTGCCAGATTTTCAGTAAAATATGTCTGAGCTGTTAGAACAAAAAGAGGAAGTTTCTGATGGCACAATCTAACAGTTTTCACATGCTGCCATCTGTTATTTACCATAGCACAGCAATTATTTTGGAAGCCAGTGAAAAGACTACTTGTAGAACATAAGATGAAGGATGGAGAAAGCGAGCTCTCAGGGAATTTCCTGGTGCTCCTCACCCAGCTTCATGCCCTTGACAGCCATGAACAAGAAAGCTTAATGACTTTTGTGTTCCACATCTCAATATACTTGACTATTCCTTGATCAAAGTCTATAGTCCTATTAATTATGCACCTACAAGAAAACAGCCTCTCAGAATTTGGACAGATTTTGTATGTTTACAGAGACATTTAAAGATGAGGTATTTTCCCCTTTCCCATCTTCTTCAAAGGTCCTCCCCCACACAACTGTGTCAGCTTCTGATGCTTCCTTAGCAAGAGTTTGTCTGAACACTTGCCATATTTTGTTTCTCTAAAAGCCCAGGGCCTTCTTGTGGCTGCTTTCATCTGCCCAGAAGTCAAATCCTACCTGCCCACTCCTTTTCTACAGGTTTTGATCTGAGCATACCCTTGCTTAGGATCATCTGCCCAGCCCTTCCTACATCATTTTCTCTTTTCTCAGAATGAAAATAAGTATCTTTTCCTGCATTGAAAGCAAAAGAAAAAACTCATACCCATGTTTTGTCTCTCTTTTTTTCTCTCTGACTTTCTCTGTTTCTACCTTGCTCTCTCCCTTCTTCTGCTTCTCATTCGCTGCCGTGTGTGTGTGTGTGTGTGTGTGTGTGTGTGTGTGTGTGTGTATTTCTATCTTATTTTTGGTAGTATGTATGAAGTCAAGACTTCATACTTGTTAGGCAGGTATAGTACCACTTGAACCATGTCCCCATCTCTTTTTGCTTCAGGTTATTTTTCAGTTAGGGTCTCTCTGTCTCTGTCTCTGTCTCTCTCTGTCTCTGTCTCTCTGTCTGTCTCTCTCTGTCTCTGTCTCTCTCTCTCTCTCTTTGTCTCTCTCTCTCTGTGTTGTTTTTCTTTTTTTGCTTAAGACTTGCCTTGGACTAATCAACCTATCTATGACTCCCAGATACCGGCACAACTTATTAAGATAGTAATCTTGTTAACTTTTTAAACAAGGCTGATCTTAAACCTTGATGCATGTGACTCCACATGCAACTCTTATTTTTTTATCAATTATAAGATTAAATACTAAATGTTTCATTTAAAGATTGATCATACCATTTCTTAAATAGGTTTATTCCAGTTACTAATTTTTATGAACACATATTTAGTTGAGCCATTTAAAAATGTTGTTTTTATAGCCTTCACTAAAAGGTCAAAGATCATGAATTTAATCTGACTCAGAAAAAGATACTATATAGAAAGAAATACTGAAAAATGAGAAATCCAGAAACCAAATCAATGCAGGATCCTGAACGTGGAGATTTTGTGGTAGCTGTGTCTAAAAGTGTCAGACTTCAGGTGAAGAGGCAACCAATGTCTACCCTGATGCAGAGGCTGGGACCCGTTGAGTCCCACAGAGGGAGATCAGCTGAGAAGGACTTACTTGTGTTTAAAAGGATGGATAGAATGACTGACTGTGTTTTAACTTGATTAATTGGAGTTAAGTTTGAGCTATAATGATTAACACCAAATGGAAGGCTCTCGTATCAAAGCCAGAAGAGGATGGTCCATTGACTATTTTTGGAAATAATGTTTTCTTGGAATACTGTCATACCCATTAGTTTGTTTATCTTCTGTGACTATCTTTATACTAGAGTGGTTGAGTAATTAAAATAGAAATTGTTTTATCCCCAAAGTCTAAAATACTCTTTACAGAAAAAGTTTGCCAGACTGTTCTAAAGGGAACTACTCACTTTTAGTCAATCTAGCACTATTAAAAAAATCTGTCTACACTTTGTAACCAGAAAGAAAATGAGGATTTTGTAGTATGTTCTATGCTAGCTAGGATAAGCTGATCTTTTGTCCAGAATACTTCAGTTGTAGTTCTTAATTATTCATATTCCTGGAAAATGTTAAACTCTGTGCAGAACAGATTACCCCAGTCTATATAACAGGCAGGCAAAGTTGGAAGAGGAACAAGCCAGGAACTACAGACAAAATAAATCAGGACCACACTGGTAAGTAAGATCTAGCAAGGGTGTTTTGGAGAGCCTCCATGGTTAAGAGTAGCTATCCCACCTATAACAGCTATGAGGTACAGAAAAACCAGAGCTCAGGTGAGGCTTCCCTAGACCCACGAGCTTATGCATCAATGTATGCCACACCCACAGCATTTTATAAGGAATGAGTTGTTTTACAAGGTTCTCTAAGCCAAAAACCAAAAGCCTGAGATCAGTCTCAGAATTCTAGGATGCTGTTGTGACTTTTTATAAAACAAAGAATATATATTACATCTAAATGTAATCTATGCACAGATATAAAATTACCATCAATAGTGCAGACACAAATCAAGTGAAGCACACAATGTTCAAAGAATAAGTATAGAATAGGGCTGGGGATATAGCCTAGTGGCAAGAGTGCCTGCCTCGGATACACGAGGCCCTAGGTTCGATTCCCCAGCACCACATATACAGAAAACGGCCAGAAGCGGCGCTGTGGCTCAAGTGGCAGAGGGCTAGCCTTGAGCGGGAAGAAGCCAGGGACAGTGCTCAGGCCCTGAGTCCAAGGCCCAGGACTGGCCAAAAAAATAAAAAAAAATAAGTATAGAATAGCCTTCACTGTAGTCTCTCCTCAGAGACACCTGACTTCTTCAGAACCCACTTTGTTCTTTCACAGCCAGCCACTGGCTGGAATCAGCAACACTTATTTGCTGATCCCTCCGCTCACTTTCAAGGGCCAGGGAGGTGGGAGTGAGGTAACACAGATGGTGGAAGATTGATTTAGTCATCAGTAACACCAGGGCTTTGCTTGCTGAACTGGATAATAATTTTCAAATATTAGAAGAGTATTGACTCTATTTTTGTGAGCTGTCAGCAATTATGGCTACAGGTATGTCACATTCAAATTTAGTACATTATTTTATTTATTTATTTTTGCCAGTCCTGGGGCTTAGACTCAGCGCCTGAGCACTGTCCCTGGCTTTTTTTTGCTCAAGGCTAGCACTCTACCACTTGAGCCACAGCGCCACTTCTGGCCGTTTTCTGTATATGTGGTGCTGGGGAATTGAACCCAGGGCCTCATGTATAGGAGGCAAGCACTCTTGCCACCAGGCCATATCGCAGCCCTAATTTAGTACATTATAAACATCACTTTCTTAAGTTTTTAACAGGGTTTGGTCACTAAGGCCCTTTGTCCAAATTTGTCATTTTTGTAAATAAACTTTCACCCAAACACAGCTGTGCTCATCATTTACATATTACCTACGTATGACATAATGTTATAGTTAAGTAGTTGTGACTAATAACTCATGACTCCCAATTGTAAAAATATTTCCCATCTAGCTATTTACAGAGAATATTTGCCAATGTCTTGTCTAAAAGAACATAATGGAATAAATACAAGATCAGGGCTCATATTTTTAGTTAAAGAATATAGAGCTTTAATGTTTTGGGAAAGATCTCAGTATACTTGAGAACAGCAAAGGTAAGTTGGCTTTGGTTTGTCTATGCATTGTTTTAGAATTTTATGGGTGTTAGCCTGGCAGAGGATATTCCTATTTCTCCTAGCTGGTGATTAGAATGTAATTATAAATAGAAAGAGATATTGAAGAGAAACCATGCCAGCCATGGAAGGGTACAAATAGTCCTTCAGTCTATAATTTCATTATTTCAGCTTTTGAGCTTCATAGAGTGTGATGCACTGGGCCAACTGCAAGAAACTGAGCATGAAAGAATTGCTAAAGAAAACCTCAACTAATAATTCACCTTTTCTCCTCTAAAACACAAAGGGTTTAGATTTTAAGGGCAGCTGCAAATCTATTCCAAATTCCACAGTTCTTATTAGGTGTTTATTGAGCTCAGTAAAGGTAAAAATAAAAGATTACAGGAGCAAATGCAGGAGTGTATGAACTGTAGTCATAGCAGATGTCTTGATAAGACAAATGAGGTTATGGAAAGAAAATGACTAAGCACTCAAATGCAAAAGGTATGAACAGCTCTGGTTTTTCCCAACATCTCCCTGCTAAACTAACAGAGCATCTTCTTATGTCCTTACATGACATTTCATTCTTCTTATAAGAATGTCAGTCCTACTGGACTAAGGTCCCATCCTCTGGACATCATTTAATCTTAATTACCCTTTTAAAGGACTTGTTGCAAATACAATCATTGGAGGCTAGGGATCCAATACATGAACCATAAATGTAAATACATTTATGATTCAGACAATATCACTTTATAGGAACTATAGATGCTCCAGCAACATCAACTCATTGATTAAGACCCATTGTATTCATGAACTGATGTGTTGAATGGTAAATCCCTTATACAAAGTACTTAAAGATCATAGAAAATGAGCAAACCATTTTAACTTTCTAATACTGATGAATAGCAACTGAGGTACAAGCCATTAGGCACATTGCTCCAACCACTGGAGAAATCACTAGATTGATTGAAAAGGTGATGAATAGATTTCCACCCCCAAAATAGAATCATACCTAATTTATTTTTTTAAATTAAATTACACAAATGTTGGTGCTGTACTATTTTACTTGAGTTTCATTGACCTAAAACCATTGCATGAAACCAATATTTTTCCTAACAATGGTTAAACTAGCCATTCAATAGGATACATTTATTAATGTGTAACGGCTATGTACTAATTTTTATAAATATCACATTTCAGACCCTCAAAGTTAGCTTACATAAAATACTAAGAAAAAAGGAAAAGTTTTAATGTGTGTGTTCCTAGTCATTTAATACATGCAGGAAGAATAAAAAAAAATTATGAAGGGCATCTAGGTTGGTTCCATGTTTTAGCAATGACAAGTTGTTCTGTGATAAACATAGTTGTGCTGGTGGCTTTAGTGTGGTCTTGCTTGTGGTCTTTTGCTTAGATGCCCAAAAGTGGGGCTACTGGGTTGTAGGGGAGCTCTATCTTTAGCCTTCTTAGGAACCTCCACACTGCTTTCCAGAGGGGTTGAACAAATTTGCATTCCCACCAACAATGTAGTGGGGTACCCTTTTGGCCACATCCTCTCCAGCATTCATTATTATTGAATTCTTGATAATGGACATTTTTACTGGGGTGAGGTGGAATTCTCAATGTTGTTTTGATTTGCATTTCTTTTATGGCAAGTGATGTAGAACACTTTTTCATGTGACTTTTGGCCATTCTCATTTCCTTTTCAGAGAAGTTTCTTTTTAGGTCTTTAGCTCGTTTGTTGAAAGGGGTGTTGGTTCTTTGATAATTTGTTTTGGAGGAATTTAATTTTTGAGTTCTGTGTATATTTTAGATATCAAGACTTTGTCCATTGTATGGCTGGTGTAGATCTTCTCCCAATCTGTGGGCTTTCTGTTTATCTTGAAATCTATGTCCTTTGCCCTGCAGAAGTTCTGCAGTTTGATACAGTCCCACTTGTGCAACCTTTCTTTGATTTGTTGCATTTCTGGGCCTTTGTTGAGAAAGTTTCTTCCAGTGCCAAGGGGTCCTAGAGTTTCTCCTATTTCTTCTTGTAGTGATTTCAGGGTACCTGATTTTATTTCAGGGATGAATGGATAAGGAAAATGTGGTACATATTCACAATAGAATTCTATGCCTCCATAAGAAGGAATGACACTGCCCCATTCATAAGGAAATGGAAGGACTTGAAAAAAATCATATTAAGTGAAGTGACCCAGACCCAAAGGAACATAAACCCTATGGTGTCCCTCATAGGGAATAGCTAGTATATGATTAGGCTAGTCATGTAGAAGATCAAAATACCCCAATAACTACACCCATATGACCACATAAGACCATGCCAAGTGAAATGAACTCCACATTATGGAAACAAGAGTTATATCATTGTTGTAATTATTATCAACATGCCATGTGAAACCCTACCTTTTATTTTTATTTTTTTTGCTTTTTTGTCTTTTTATTTGATTGTTTTGTTTAGTTTTCTTTCTCTTTCATTCCCTTGTTGTGGTTGTATCCCCGCTACCATTATATCTCATCCGAATACCCTGGATACTGTTTATGTGGGTATTAGAACTGGAGAAGGGAATGGGAATATCAAAATTGAGAGACAAAGGACAAAACAACAAACCATTCCAAAGCAATACTTACAAAGCCATTTAGTATAAATCAACTGCGTATTGGAGGGAGAGGGAAAGGGGGAGGGAGGAAATGAGGGAGGAGGTAGCAAGTTGAACAAAACATGTACTCACTGCCTTACATATGAATCTGTAACCCCTCTATACCACACTTTGACAATAAAGAAAGAAGTTTTTTTTTTTTTTTTTTTTAAAAAGACGAGAAACTGTGAAAGGTCTCTGTTACTTACAAAGGTTATTTCCATTTGTTTTCCGAACAATCTGTAGTCATTGGTTTATTGTGCTAATTCTTAAGCCAAATAATACTGAAAGAACCATGCATAGAAGCATTAAGAGCTTTTCATAGTACATGTTCAATAAATATTTGTTGAATTAGAATGTAAATCTTGCTTAATCAGAGCCACCTGTATTCCAATTTTTTTAAATTGTATAAAAACACCAATTTGACATATTATGTTGGAGTCAGATTGAATAACTATTGCTCTAATAGCTGTAGATTTTAGTCTAGTGGAGTGGCACTTTATAAAGTTATGTTCTATACCCATCCATAAGTTAAATGGTGTTATTCTATTATACTAAATGAAGCAGAAAAAAACCTATTTCAAATGCAATAAAGCACTTTTAAGATCTCAGATCAATATTTCTTAACCTACATGCCTATTATATCCTAAAACATTTATCAGGCTTTGTGAAAAAAATAATACGAAAAAAATAAACTTTTTAAGTAATTTCTATACTTTAAAAATAGAGTTAGACGCCAGTGGCTCACACCTATAGTCCTAGCTACTCAAGAGGCTGAGATTGGAGGACTGCAGTTTGAAGACAGCCTAAATAGGAAGTCATGAGACTTTTATCATTAATTAACTAGCAAAATGCTGAAAATGGAGTTGTGGCTCAAGTGGTAGAGTACTACTAACCTTGAATGAGAAAGCTAAGGGACAGTACCCAGACCCTGATTTCAAGCCCAGCACCAGCACCAATAAATATCAATGGCAATGAAATTGGTCTTTAGCCTTTTTAATTGCTCATATTATTCTTCTTGGTAGTTAATTTTATGGTATGTTGGTGTATATGTATGTGAGTGTGTGTATTTGTACATTTATTAATGTGTGCATGATATTCATATGTATGTGTGTATATATTTGTGCATGAATGTGTATTGGAAGAATTATTTTTGTATTCTGCTGTGGGGTGATGACTCCCATTGTACTTTAATCTATTTTTCTACATTTTTAATACCCACCAACAGTCTTTATTTGCATTTCCAAGTTTACCAAGTGTTCTTTCTTACTGAAGACTAACCAAATTCTATTTTTTAAATAAAAGAATTACTTATTTATTGTCAAAGTGATGTACAGAGGGATTACAGTTTCATTCGTTAGGCCATGGGTACATTTCTTGTACTATTTGTTACCTCCTCCCTCATTCCCCCCTCCCCCTTCCCCCTTTCCCTCTACCCTCATGAGTTGTTCAGTTGGTTTACACCAAATGGTTTTGCAAGTATTGCTTTTGGAGTCCTTTGTCCTTTTATCCTTTGTCTCTCAATTTTGATATTCCCTTTCACTTCTCTAGTTCTAATACCAGTATATACAGTATCCAGGGTACTCAGATGAGATACAGTGATAGCACTAACCAAATTCTTTCATGCTGTAAGAGCTCGATTAGTCCTTATTGCTACAGTATAGGTCTTGCCTGCTGAAACATGTCTGTGACTTTTATTCTGGAATGAAAATTTGATTGGACATTAGTATTCATGAGCTACACTTTTTTCTTTTAGAATTGTGTAGACATTGCTCTTCTGGCTTCAATGACAATGTGGAAAGTTTAAAGCCAGGCTGGCGCCTACCTCTTCTACACAATGGATGTCTGTGGAATTTTTTTTCAATATATTTTAAAAGCTAAGCCAGGATAAGTTGCCATGTCAATCATTCTGAATCTATTTCTTCCTCTAAAAGAAATTGTTTCCCTTTCCAACTTGAAGATCAAGTTCTCTTCACTTTTTGATGCATGCCTTTTAATGCCTTTCCGATCCACTTACATTTCTTATCTTAAGTACACCCTGGAGTAGACTTTCCTGGTTGCTGAATTCATTTCTTCATCTACCACAATAGTTTCTCTCCAGATTGATCATATTTTTAAATCATTTTCTTTGTGATTAATCCAAGCCTTTCCTTAGGTCAGTAACTTTATTATCAATCATGGTTATTGATGTTCCAGTTATATACAGTTGGTTTCTTGTGTATATAATGAAAATTTTTTTCTTTGCAATCTATTGCCTCAATTCTGCAATTCCACTTTGATTTGATTCAACTGTTTTCTAATTTAAAAGTTTGTTCCTATCAGGTCCATATTATTATAAAGCATTAAAACATTTGGTAAAAAAATGACTTGTATCCTTTTATTTGTTTTTGTTTTGTTCCATGGAAGCTTCTTTATTCATTTATTCCCTGAAGGATGGGGAAGCTATCTACCATCCAGCAAGAGAATACAGCCCACCTTCACTCAACAGAACTTCCACACTCAGAACCTCCTCCTTCACCCTACAAACACCATCTGATTGTTCATCTCCATCCTTGTAACATCCCTTAAAATAAATAAACTAGGGATGTGTGAACAGAGGCCACATAGTAAATCATTAAACACAAGAATGAGGTGTAGAATTCCCCATTTGTAGCCAAATCACCTACAATTATGAATAAACTGGATACTTAGTGCTTGTGATTAGTGTCTGAAATAGAAGGTCAGTCCTTGGGGTGTGTGATAATTTCTAGTAGTTAGTATTAGGCTCAGAATTGAAATTAAATCATGGTAACTGATAGTGGTACACACCTGTAATTCCAGCATTAGGAAAGCTGAAGCAGGAGGATTAGAAATCTGAGGCCAATTTGTACTACATAGTGAGTTCGAAACAAGTTGGAATGTAGTAATATCCTGCCTCCCCTCCCCACCACCAAAGGACTGGCACTGATGGTCCAAGCCTGCAATCCCAGCTACTCAGGAAGCTGAGATCCAAGCAGTATGGTTCAAAGTCAGTCTAGGCAGCAAGGTCCATGGGACTCTTATCTCCAATTAACGAGCAAAATGCTGAAAGTGGAGTTGTGGTTTAAGTGGCAGAGCATTAGCCTTAAACACAAAAGCTAAGAGACAGGCCCAAGCCCTGAGTTCACATTGCAGGATTAGCACAAAAAAATTGTAAGACACCAGTTGGAATATTGGTTGTTGGTGGGACAGAAACACACATGTGATACCACAGATGTGATAAGAAAAATAACAGTTTCCTTACCTTTGCCAAAACTTCTATATCTAGAAACCATGCTGCTACTCTATCTATATTAATCTATAAATATAGTACATATTTATATAAAGTATATATATATATACTATGTAGTATATACTGTATAGTATGTATATTTATATAGTATATATTTTTGGTATATACTATAACTATATCATATATATCTAACATATGATATATGCTATATAAATCTAGATATACTATATGTAGTATATATATTTATATGTGAATACATGTATTTATATTATATATACTATATACCATATGTATATACTTATATATTGTGTAAATAATATAATATAATTATTATATTATTATATAAATATTATTATATAATATATATTATATAATATAGATATATAAATATAATAATATATAAATATATGGTATATAGTTTATATACTATAAGAGTTTCTCAGATTTCTCAACCTACAATGACTTCAAACTTTGATCCTCACATGCTCCTGAGTAGCTAGGATGTCAGATGTGAGCCACCTGGATTGATATGTATATATTTACAAGAGTACTCAGACTATGCTTCATTGTTGATTAACTTTTGCTTTTTCACCCTTTAGTTTCCTAAAAGGGCATTTTAATTTTATATTCATTTCAGTCACTAAGTTCTTACAGGGAATAGTGTCTGACTTAACCTGAATCTGGTGTCCTTACCTGACAACCATCAGCCCTTAGGCTGCAACCCCTCCAGATCTTACAAGTCTGCCATCTTCATCATACTCCCAGAGATACTGAATTTTGCCAAATGTAAACTGTTTATAAATATATCTTTGTTGGTATTTATTGTGGGAACTGGAGCCTGATTGTACTAATTGTGTAATAGCACACAGGTTGGACTGAATGCTGTAGCTCATGTATATAATCCCAGGTACCAAGGAAGCTGAGATCTGAGCATCACAGTTCAAAGCCAGCCTGGGCAGAAAAGTCCGTGAAACATGTATCTCCAAGTAACCACCAAAAAGCTGAGAATGGAGCTATGGTTCACATGGTAGCGTGGCAGTCTTAAGCAAAAAGGCTAATGAACAACATATAGGCCCTGAGTTCAAGCCCCAGGACTATCACACACACACACACACACACACACACACACACACACACACACAATTAGCAATGATATCAAAAAGCTTCTGGGGAGAGACAGCAGTCACTGCCATATTTTGCAAATAAGGCAATGTCTCACTCAAGTTTATACAGCTCTAGAGACCACATTTGAACTCCTATTAGTACTCAGTATGTGTTTTGTAAGAATTTCTTAGGAAAAAGGTCTTCAACAATTCAGGCACTTACCTTTTGATGGTGCAGATTAGAAGGCTGGGAGCCATGAAGAGAAGCACTGTAGAGTCGACAGGTGACCCAGATGGATATTTCTAGCCCTAGTAATCAATCAGTATTTTATTGATGATCAAGTGCTGTGCTCATAGAAGTGAGAAGAATTTGTCTCTTTTTTCTTTGGTAATATATTTCCTTCTTTCATGTGGAATTACACTGACTAGAAACAAGCAAATTTGAGTCTCTTGAAAAATTCAGCACACGCTCCCATTTAACAGAAACCCTGTGGATCCCTCCCTGGTGAATGTTAAGAGATGATTGAAAATATCCAAAGAAATAGCTGTAAATGTTAAGCCTTAGTGCCTGGGATGCAGAGAGGAAGGAGGCCCATCAGAGATCCTCCAAGGTGGCAGGAAGACTGGAATACAAGAATTCACAATGGGACCAATGGCTCTTGACTGACCACCTCCTTTCCCAGTCTCAAACCAAATCATGTGTTTATGTTGATGAGGCTAGCATTGAGTTTTTCTGAGTGGATGCTTTAATCTTAGACTAGGTTCCCTTTACAGTAGAGAAAAGGATTAAGAAGTGAATATTGTGATGGATTGAGTAGTAAAAGTACAAAGATATTCACATGCTAATTCTCAAAACTTGAGTATGGCACCTAATACAACAAAGAGACTTTGAAGTGATGATTAACTTAAAGATCTTGAGGTAAGGAGATGATTCTATTTTATCCAGGTAGGCCCACTGTCATTATACATAGAGAAGCAGGAGAGTTAGTCTCAAAAGAGTTGAGATGAGAGACCCAGAGATCAGAGAGTCTTTAAGATGTCACACTGCTGCTTTGAATACAGAAGGAATACAAACAACATCATGAAGCTGTAAAAGCTCAAGGCCTGAATCTTTCTCTAGAGCCTGCAAAAGGAACTGAGTATTTTTGTTCTCCTATTTTAGAGTTCTCCTCTTATGAAGTATGGGTAACAAATTTGAATTGTATTAAGCTATTTTTTGTGTGGTAATTTGTTACAATACATATAGGAAATGGGGCATAGATTCACTAGTGAAAAATGGCATACAGATTTCAGTATGCGGGGCTGGGGATATAGCCTAGTGGCAAGAGTGCTTACCTCTTATACGTGAAGCCCTGGGTTCAATTCCCCAGCACCACATATACAAGAAAACGGCCAGAAGTGGCGCTGTGGCTCAAGTGGCAGAGTGCTAGCCTTGAGCAAAAATAAGCCAGGGACAGTGCTCAGGCGCTGAGTCCAAGCCCCAGGACTGGCCAAAACAAAACAAAAAACAGGTTTCAGTATGCATGAAACATGGCTACTGCAGGCACTTAGGTGTAAATGGAAGATGTGCTAACTACCATATAATGAAACCCAGGGTTGCTTAGAAATTGCAGGAAGCAGATGCTAACTTGTTATAAATAATGAAGGAAGCCTTTTTATGGGATGGGGATCTCTTTCTTTTGAAGGGCCTCCATTGCTTTTCAGGAGCTGGTAGAAGAATTATTAATATGCATTTCCTGCTAGATATATTGAATGGACAGCTTCATCCTAAACAACCAGTTTCCCTTTCTGTATGATCAAATTTTCACTGAGCATGACAGAGACACAATGCTTCTGCTTGTGTTGTTATTTCCATTGACTGGGAAAGTCATTGTAATTTCAAATACAGCCCTACAGTCTGTATGCTAGAACACAATTTGATCAAGACATAAATAATGGCCTGTATTTCCTCAGTGACCTTGAATGCCTGTTGTGAAGAATTCTTGGGCATTTGTCTACATTCATCTTTATTTCTTCCTTTAAGAAAGTCAACAAGATTAACAATTACTGCTTAGGCTCTGTTGGTAGTGATATCAACCTCCCTGTCCAGTGAAGCCTTTGTGAATATGCCCATCTAATTGGCTTATGATGCTGCTCTCATTCTGTCATTTCCAGCACTAGACCCTTCCAAAGAGACTGTGGATGCCTCTACCCTCTTTTGTCAATCTCCTTGACTTCATCTAAAGATTTCTTCAAAAATGACCCCTTCTTAGCAACATAATCAAACCTTGGAAGAGACCTTTATTTAAGAAACTGTGTTTCAGGAGCTGTGTGTCATGGGGCAGGCCTATAATCTCAGCTAGTTAGGAGGCAGAGATAGAATAATCACAGCTTGAGACTGACCTTGACAGAAGTCTAAAACCCTATCTGAAAAACAAACTAAAAACAAAAGGACTGAGAATATGACTCAAGTGGTAGAGCAATGCCTAGCAGTTAATAGAAAAGTCAGATTGCATTTTCTCAAAGAGACCACAGTTTCTATCATTCTAACATGACAGAACTCACACTACCTTCACAGCACATTCTTCTTCCCACTGAGCAATGCCAGTAGGCAGTCTCACTTGGGTTGGCACATGGGTTTCTTAACCATTGAGTTACTTCTTGGTGATAAAGATAGATGAAAGGTGATCTCCCAAATCAGTTCAGAAACTCATAATTGGAAAAGAATTGGAAAGTCATATGCCCCCTCTATCTCATTAATACTATGTAGGCAGCCACAATGGTCTGGGTATCTGCAAACTGGTCTTGATATGAGTTTAGGCAAGGACATTTCATAGGCAATAGTAACTTGGCATTGCACAAAATAATTGCTTCATGGTGAAATACAAAAAGGTATGGCTTGAAACTAACCACTTACTGTGTGATTAATAATTAAAAGACAATTGATTTTATCTCCCCTCTGCAATGAGAAATGTCTTTAGAAACCTTCTACTCATCCAGATTTCTCTCCAACCCTTCCAAACTTCCTTCCTCTGTGCTGATTTTTATTCTTCCATGTATGGTTTTAGAGTTACCCAATAGTCCTTTTCCTGTATGTGTTCCATTTCCATACACCTTTCTGAACCTATCTCAGGCCTCCAAAGGATGTCCTCCTTTCTCTAGCAGCAGAACACAGCTACTTTCCTGTGAACCCATTGTTTTGTGGAACGAGGGCTCTCTTTCTGTAGTGGAGCTCCATATATTCCCACTTTCTTTCTCCTATTACTGTTATTAGTGGGAATGCATATGTCTGTATCTATGGACAAGATGAATAGAACCTATCTTTCTAAAGCCTACAGAACTCCTACACAATCCTCATCACTTTGCTTAATGACCAGTTTATCTGTGAGCAATCTCTTCCCTAAAAGTTATGAACTGAGATAAGCTCTTTCCTTTCTGTCCACCACCTATGTGTCTGAGCCTCTTAAATTGCCAGAGACTAGCTGTGGAAGGTCACCCAACTTGTTCTGGAAAGCCAGCCTGCAATAGATTATGAGAGAATGAAAAGCAGAGAGAGGAAAGGATTAGAAGATGCAATACAGACTCATTCCTAGAAGCAACTTTCCACCAATCATTGCACTCTGACTGAAAGAAATCCTTATGTTACTAGAGTTCAGTATTTGTGCATTGCAACAAGAGTCCTAGCCTCCTACAAACCTTTTAGGTTTGCACATCAGCTATATCATTGATTAGCATTTCTATTTGTATTAGTCTATGTAAAAGGAATGGCTCTTTCTGTGTTTATTATGTTCTCTAGGTTATGTGATTTGAAGGCATGTCACCCAACTTGAATTTAGCAAAATAATTAACATCACTTTGGAACAAAGCACAGAAACACCAAGAAATACTTGGCAGTTGATTAATGGGAGAACTTTGTGAGCAGACCAGTTACATGTTTAGCATGCATTATCAGATATTATCAGTGTGGTAGGATACATACAAAAAGAATAACATTCAGTAGACTAAACACCTCTATCTGTCTCTCTCTCTCTCTCTCTCTCTCTCTCTCTCTCTATCTATCTATCTATCTATCTCTATCTCTGTCTCTGTGCTCTGACTCTTGTTTTCTCACTATATTTCAGTTGAGGAGTAACAATGTCTTCATCATGAAATTTTGAGATGCAATACAGAGACTCATTATGGAGCAAAGTGCTTTTAAGTCTTAGCTAACTAAAGAGTAAGGTTAAATCTCTAGATACAGCTGGGTGGAGTAAGAAAATAACGCCAATCTCTCCATCTGTTGGCCCAGGTTTTCCCACTGTAATACTAATTTTCAGGTCAGTTTTCCTAATTGAAAACAATCACCAGAAGCTCTAAGCTTCTATCAGTGACCTAAATGGAAACAAATGATTTCCGTCCCAATTATTCCAATATAAGTCTTGTTAAGTCTGTTGAACTCATATTTTCTAACTTGATCTGATCACTGACTTCAGGAAAGTAGGTGGCTCTGATTGGTCACCCAGGAGCCAGTGAATGGGGCCATTCTCTTTGGCACCATATGTATTATGAATGTGATTCTTCAACAGGCAGAATAGTGGCTCCTCCAAATGTCTGTTTTCATCCCTGGAACGCATGAATGCTGCCATCTAATCCAGAGCTCACGTAGTACAGATATGATTGAACATCCTGAAAGAGATTCTACTGAATCTCTCTCTGGAGCAGGGGACAGGAGAAGAAATGGTGGAATAGTTACAAATATGCTTTCCAGTGGAAAAGAATATGTTTCTTCTTCCTTGTTCTATGTCTGAGGACCTATGAACTAAAATTACAACAGACAGATTGTTAGGAGAAGAGGCCTGGGCTTTTAAAAAACTGTATGCATATGAGTTTCTCAGGAAAGAAGAAAACCCAAAAAATGGATAGGCTCCTGAACTTACCTACAATTTTAACAAAGGGGCATATACTGTGAAGTGACTAGACACAGGAAAGGGCTTTGGGCTTTCAGACTTTTCTAATCCCAGTTGATTGACTGAACAAAAATATGCATAAAAAGACAATTAGACCAGGAAAATTACTAGGAGCACAAGGTCTGAGGACCACACAGCTTTCTCCATCTTGGGACAGTGAGAAAAGTATAGTACTATTAAGTTGATACAGGAATGGGAATCTCCGCCTCTAAACCTCAGCTCTGTGGATTTCCTCCCCAATAAACAGACAAAGCAGCCCTGTGTATGATACAGAAATTGTGACCTCAAATTTCTGGTAGACAAATGTAAATTCAGTATAATTTATATTTCCATGGCCTCATGCCATAGCTTCTGATGACTGACTGATAATAATAATTATTTTAATGATAATATTTAAAATGACTATGTCGTGTTTGGAATCTCTACCTCAGAAGATGGCTTTTTGCTGGGCTAACTCTATACCTCCTTCCATGTAGATCCCGGGCCTATTTACCCCTCCGTGTGTTCCCCTTTCGCTCTCATGCAAGCCTCCAGCCAGTAGGAAGTAATGCGGGAGTGAGGGCCATGAGTAAGCTCCAGACTTCATGTAGCCACGAGAATGCCCTCCCCCCCATACTCACCAAGTAGGCCAGGTATGCATGGGCATTTCAGAGTAAGCTTCAGGAGCTTCCAAAGTTTTATTCAGGGGAAGGGTTTATATAACAGTAATGGCGGCAGGAAGAGGAGGGAATAACAGTATTAACCATTGGCTGATGAACTGTCCATCATGGTGATGTCACGGAACTTCCCTCAGAGGCGGAGATCACAGTCCACCCAGGACCGGCCTCCTGGGCTCAGGCCTGCGCCATTATGAGACATGTGCTCCAAGATGAGAGGCAGGGCTGGTTTGGCCGACTTTCCGGTTCTGGAGGGGTGGGGAAGGTAGGAGTGGATAATAGCCACGCAGTCCCAGGTCTTAAAGGTATAGCCATCCCCGACAGCTTTTCTCTGCACTGCTGCACACCTGTAGGTACTTATCAGATCTGGTGGAGGATGGTGATGGTGCATGAATCATGATTTAACTTTAGGAGAAGTGTGGAATGAAGGAGGGGTTTCCGTTTTACTTTTCTGCAAGCTCTTGTGTCCTTGAGGAATTTATGAATATCACACACTCCTGAAGAAATATATTTGGTATTTCTGTTTGTGTATAAACCGATTTGGTAACACAGTGGGAAAGAACTTGAAGAGGGGCACTAAAGAGAAGGTAGGATTACATACTTTGGATAGGTTTCTTCTATTTATTTATTTACTTGTTTATTTATTTATTTAAGTACTTGTACAAAGGGGTTTTGATTCAACATGTCAGTTTATGAGTACAACAAACCTTGATCAAAGTCATGCCATTGATCATTCTCTGCCATCTCTCCCAAACTCGCCCATCCCTTCAGGTTACCTGGTTCCATTTTTACATAGGCAAATCAACATTATGACAGCATTCATCTGCCCTCCTCTTCTTGACCTTCCCATACAACACATGCTTTAAGTAATTGTATAAAGACATGATAATTAAACATGTCAGTTCATGAAAACAATGCATCTTTACATATATCATCCTTTCATTCCCCCCCATCTCTCCAAATCCTACCCATCCCCTCAACTAATATTCATTTTCTTAAACTCTAAGTTTGTCAATAGGGTACACAATTAAAATCCTCCCCTGCACAAGCCATAATTTAGTTAATATGTGTGTATATAAATGCATACGACCCTGTATATGTTTTCATATATGTTTATAATCTGGGCATAACTTCCACTTATAAACCAAACATGTCTAGATGGGCTTATTTGGAAAGCCTAGGCAAAAAGGCCAAAGGACTTACTATTCCCAAAGTGTGGTGGTTCATGTTTGTAATTCCAAATGAGGCAGAATCCACAGGATTGATAGTTCTTATTCAGGCTGAGCTATATTGCACGACTCTTACTACAAGAAAAAAAAAAAAGAATGAAGAGAAAAAAGAAAAGAAAGCCAGTATACCTGCCACAGTAATCTTTGCAAATCATGTCATTTTTGAGCTAGCATTTTGGAATTCCCAATGTGAAACATTTCTCCCTTTTCACTGTATATGAAGCCAATTAATAAAGCTTTCCATCCAGTTGCACATTTGGCATAAATCACCATAATCCACAGTGAAAAAGATATCCTTCTCTTGGTGCACATTTAAAAGAGTCTTCCAAATCTTAAAGTATGGGCAAATGCAGCAGTGATATCCACTAGATCTTATGTTTAAAACTATATAACCTGTGGGTGGGGCTGGGAGGGAAAAATGGAGAAAGCGAGGTAAGGAGTGATATTGTTTACCAGGAAATGTATTCTTTATCTGACTTATATAAACATAACCCCTCTGGTCATCACCTTTAAAATAACAATAATTAAAGTTAAAAAGTCTTCCAAGTCTTTATGACAAATAAAATGAGTGTTTTGAAATTTTAGACAATGGAAAGCCTTTCCAATGTGGTATCAAAAACAATGAAGCTTTTCTTGGATTCTTATTGAATCCATTCCAAACTTCTTCGATTACAAAAAGTAAATAAATGCATAATAATATTAATAGCATTATTGAAACGAGCCCTGTGGCTAAGTGCATATCTGATTTCCTACTCTTTTCTAACAATAGGTATCAATATCCTTGTTGATAACAGAGCTTCTCACACAAAGAACCACTGCTGCATACATTTATCTCCATCACGGGTTTGTTATGTCTTTCAATTCCTCTATTAGTCCTTTTTGTCAGTTTAATTATGGAAATCTCTACTCATTTTGGCCCAAGATCTAGGATTGATCTTTGAATCCACAGACAAGCCTTCTTTCCTCATTGTACTTTTCCATGCTGGAAAAAGAATGAGATGGTTCTGTGCCAACTGGGAGATGACTGATGATATGATAAAATTGGAACCCTGCCAAATCTTGCTATTTCTTGCTGCTTTGGTGACAGTCATTTGTTCCCCAAACTGGGAAGACTTAGAGTAAAATGGTTCCTCTTTTGTCTAAAGCAATGTTTTTTACTCCCTGTTGGAAAGTTATAATCATCTTGCAACAAGTCAATTAACAACAAACAATAAGAATGACAAGCCCTGCATGGACAGCACACACATCAGAATATGAGAGGCTGCCTCCATGAATAAAAACCACTGAGGTTTTAACTAGTCACATTGTAGGCTTGTGGCTAGTGGTTCATGCCTATACTACCCAGGAACCTGAAACCTGAGGATACTATTTCAAAGTCATCCCAGGCAGGAAAGTTCATGAGATTTTCAGCTCCAATTAACCACCACAAAGCCATAAGTGTAGCTATGGCTTATATGGTAGAGCACTAGCTTTGAACAAATGAGTTAAGAGACAGTCACCAGGTCCTCAGTTGAAGCCCACTACTGGTACACACACACCCACACACACATTTCAAATAAGCTACAATGCAACGGTTCACTATATTTTCATGTCACTCTGTATGTTTTGCATCACCCTATATCATCTATAGCATCCAATATCTTACCTATCACCCTGTATCATTCACATCACCCTGTGCCCGTCACATCACCCCATGCCCTTCACATTACCCTGTGTCCTTCACATCACCCTGTGCCCTTCACAGGACCTTGTATCCCCTGTTTCCTTCACTGAACCCAGTAGTCTCCACATCACCCTGATTCCTTCATATCATCCTCTGTTCTCCATGTCACCCTGTATCCTACCCAGTGTCCTGTATTCTTCACATATCAGTATTTCAAATGTGCTTAATTAATCACCAACAATTGAGAACATTGAAAATCTAACTGATTTTGACATTCATTAAAGTCTGTCCTTGGATTCAGCTTCATAGTGTTCTACATGCTAATTCTCTAAGTAAGTCAGTAAAACTTTCTAGTCAGACGTATGATTCATAAGGTACATGATATGTGATTCTGTGTTGTCTACCTTTTATTCAGCAGTTGCTACTAAACTCACCAAGGAGTTCCATGTAAGTATTTTCCTCTATGAATTCTTAAATGTTATTCAAAATTAGTTAATTACTCGGGAGAAAAAAAGTGTATCTCCACTGGCTTTAGTATAAATAATAGTTCAAACTTACAAAGGAATTAAGGAACAGTGGAAAGAAAGGAGACAAAGCACAATCCTCAGCAGGAAGAACAGTGCTAAAGGAATATTAATACCAAACTTCAAACTCTATTACTCTCATTACTCTATTACTACAAACTCTAGTTATAAAAACAGCTTTGCATTGGCACAATAGTAGGCCTGAAAACTAATGGAATAGGATAAAGACCCAGAAATGAACCCATAGACCTATATCCACCTAATATTTGATAAAGGAGCCAAAAAGGCAGGATGGAAATAAAGACAGCCTCTTTGACAAATGGTGCTGGCAGAATTGGCTGTACAATACAGAAGATTGAAGCTAGGTCCTTATATATTATTCTACACCAGAATCAATCCTAAATGGACCAAAGACATCAATGTAGGGCCAGTTACCATGAAAATATTGTAAGAAGGGATAGGAGAAAAACTAGAGCTCCTTGCCACAGGTCCAAACTCACAAAGTAATGACCCAGGATCACAACAAATCAAATAAAGACTGTATAAATGAGACGGCATCAAACTGAAGAGTTTCTGCATGGCATAGGACATTACTAGCAAGATAAATAGCAAGCTCACAGAATGGGAGAAGATTTTAACTATCTATACATGAGACAAGAACCTCATATCTAAAACATACTTACAGCTTAAAAAAAACTACTCACCCCACCAAAAAAAAAAAAAAAAAAAACACCCAAATCCTCAAAGAAACAACAACCAAATTAATACACAGGCTAAAGATATAAAGAGAGACTTCTCCAAAGAAGAAATAAGAATGGCTAATAGACATATGAAGAAATGTTCAACATCTCAGGCCATAAAAAATTGAAATCAAAACAACATTGAGATTTGACCTCATCCCAGTTACAATGGCCATTATCATGAAAACTAATAATAACAGATGCAGGTGGGGATATGGCTCAAAAGTAAATCCATTACACTGTTAGTGAGAATGTAAACTTCTTCAACCATTCTGAAAAGCAGTTTAGATGTTCCTCAAAAGACTCAGAGCTTCCCTATAGTGCAACAATTCCATTCCTGGGCATTTACCCAATTGAGCACAAAGCAGGCTACATTATAGCTACCAACACAACCATGCTCACTGCAGTGTTGTTTATCATAGCCAAGATATGGAATCAACCCAGATGGCCCTTAGTGGATGAATGGATCAAGAAAATATCATATATATACACAATTCTATGCTTCAGAAAGAATGATATTGCCCCGTTCATAAGGAAATGAAAAGATTTGGAAAAAAATTATATTAAGCAAAGTAAGCCAGACCCAAAGAAACATAGGGTGTATGATTTCCCTCATTTGTAGTAATTAGAATATGCCTATAATTCTACAAGTAAACACAATGGATAGTCAAAAACAAAAACTTACATTTGGAAATCATAAACTAAACAAAACTCTTAACATTCACATATTGAGACCAAAGGAGGATATTCTTAGGTGAAGATCATAAAGGCTATTCACATTTGATTATACACAATGATGCTTATTGAAATGGACCCCAAGAAATGAAACAAGAGGTTTTCTAATTTTATTTTGTGTGATTTTTGTTTTTTTCCTCTTAGGTCACTGTTTTTGAGTTCTGTCTTTTTGTCTTGTATGTAAATTTATTTGGGGGAGAGTAAGGGGAAACACCAAAATAGTGGGATAAAGGGTGAACTAATTCAATAGTGATACTCACTAGACTATATTGAAAACGAACTATACAACTTGTGGGTGAAGGAATTCAGGAGGGAAAACATTGGGAGAAAGCAGGGAAGAGGTGACACTGTTCATTCCCCTAGCCATGTAACTGTAATACCTCTAGGCATCACCTTTAAAATAGCAATTAAAAAAACAAACATTTATTTGACAACTACAGCAAAAGGAAGGAAGGAATGGAGGGAGGGAGGGAAGGGGAGGGAAGGGGAGAGATAGAGAAAGAAAGAGAGAAGGAAGGAAGGAAGAAAGAAAGAAAGAAAGAAAGAAAGAAAGAAAGAAAGAAAGAAAGAAAGAAAGAAAGAAAGAAAGAGAGAGAGACAAAAAGAGACATGGATAGGTGAATTGTCACACCTTCACAGCAGTACAAATCCGCTAGAATGCTGTACCATGGAAGGAAGGATATGGTTTGGTGCTTTTCGTAATGTATTATAAAACATGTAAGCCTAGAATCATATGGGAGATGAGGTACTATTCTAAGTACTTACAGAACAGAAAACTATATGGGAAACCAGAGAATGATGACAAGCTGGAGAGCAGGTAGGAGGGTACTATAAAATTCAAGTATGCTAGAGCTGTTAAGGATATGGTCTATGGTTCTGGGTGATAATTTCACAGTGTGCATTTCATCATTATTCTTTAAATCATTCAAATATAATATATGTTCACTTTTAATGATAGTTTTCAAAATACAGAAAATACAAAGAAAGTAAGATAGCAGGCTCCTGGCAGGTTTCACATCCTAAGCTTCTGAGCCTTTTTGTAAACCAGGATGCAGGATAAAATCCATTCTCTTTCGTGTCAGAATGGCATTGAGAATTAGCCAGTTTCTGCTTACATGAGAAGAGCTCCATATCCTGTTACTGAAGCTATAAATAGATCAGCAAAGTTATGTTAAGAGGAAAACAATGTGAAGGCTTGAGATATTTATTTAAAACTATGCTCCCTTGACTTTTTCCTTTCCAGAATAACACTGTCCCAAGCATTCCTAGAGGAGAAGGTCTCCACCAAAGTCATTCCCACACAGCCTGCATGCCTGGCAGTCACGCTTGCCCTTGCTTTCTCCTGGCTAGTCTTCAACATATTGTTTAGTTACTATTACTATTTTTGTTGCCTTTCCTTTCATTAGATGTCACCAAAGTGAAACAGTAGCTTTTAAAATTTACTTTCAGTGAAGGCCTTCTAAAGTATCATCCACAATGAAAGCATATTCAGAAGTCACTAACCAAACCACATTTTCCCCTGAAGGATCTTACCTCATGAGACTAAGGGATAAAAATTAGTAAGAAACTATCAGATGGTGGGCCTTGTTGAAAAGCCCACTTTCCTTCCCTTTTCAGTAGGCACCCCAGCTCTTCTTACACCCTGTTTTGCCAGTTTTATAAGGATCAGCTGATTATTAGTTTTCATATAACTGAAAGCACATAGTATTTATTCTTAGTAGGAAGGAGCCTTGCTTCTCTCACTAAGCATGATGATGTTGGGTTTAGCCATATCAATTTACCTCTGTGTGTGTGTGTGTGTGTGTGTGTGTGTGTGTGTGTGTGTGTGTGTGTGTGTGTGTGTGTACATGTGTGCTGGGGCTCAAACTCAGGGCCTCCTGCTGGTTAGCTGGATCCTTTGCTCTCCCTAAGTAGTATTTTACTATGTGACTGTACTATAATGTGTTTATCTGTTTGAAAAAGAAAATAATCTCTTTTTTTTCTTTTTGTGCTCGTCTTAGAGCTTGAACTGAAGGTGTGGTACTGTCTCTGAGCTTTTATGTTTAAGGCTAGCGCCCTACCATTGTAACCACAACTCCATTTCTGTATTTTTGGGTTGTCACTTGGCTAGAAGAATCTCATGGACTTTCCTGCCCAGGCTGGCTTCAAATTGTGATCATCAGATCTCATCTTCATGAGTAGCTAGGATAATGGGCATGCGTCACCAGTACCTGGCTTAAAAGGAAATAATCTTAATCAGTTTTACAGTGGTTGGATGACACTTTAGCAGTAACTACCTGACTGTATTTTTCCTTTGCTCTAACCTGCCCTTACAGTGTTTCCAAATTCTTTACTGCTATCCTTCTTTCTCTACTTCTGTATAATCTCAGTTTCTTCCACAAGTTTATGTACATTTCTGTTGAATGTCTGTCTGAACAAAATCTTCTAGACATCTCTCGTGGTCCACAGGGCAGCTACCTAGCACAGCTATGGCCTTAGATCTAAAAAAGTCCTGCACTGAATGGAATTCCATTTGAATTGGGGCAGTAGCATATGCTGCTTAGAAAGTCTAAGCAAGGCTCTAAAAAAGCTTTGATTAACAGCTTTCTTCTCATTTTGTTTTCTTTTACTCTTCCTTTACTGTAGTTTTCTAGAAAATATAAAATTATTTTGTTTGCCATTAATATGCCATGGCTGACATAAATAAATATATATATATATATATGGGTATATATATCTTGCAATTTACAGGAAGCCAGCACATTTCATGTACCAGGCAAGTTCTGTACCATTGAACTGTATCTTCAGCCCTTTGTTTTGTGAGGCAGAAGCTCACTATGTAGTCCAAGCTGGTCTCAAATTTAAGAACATCCTTTCTCTGTTTCCGTAGTATAGGTACTACAGGCATGCATTACTATGTTTAGCTTTGGAATTATTTTCCTTCCCTTCCCTTCCCTTCCCTTCCCTTCCGTTCCCTTCCCTTCCCTTCCCTTCCCTTCCCTTCCCTTCCCTTCCCTTCCCTTCCCTTCCCTTCCCTTCCCTTCCCTTCCCTTCCCTTTCCTTCCCTTCCCTTCCTGTCATCTCCCCACCCCTCCCCTCTCTTTTCTTTTCTTTTCTTTGTGCACCAATACAGATCTCAAACACAGATTCTTCTACTCTCATTCAACTTTTTTTGCTCACAACTAGTGCTCTACTACTTGAGATATCTTGCTAGCCTTTTGAAGATACAAGTCTCACAGGCTCTTCTACTGGAGCTGGATTTGAACTGAAATCCTTTAAGTTTCAACCTCCTAAGTAGCTAGGATTACAGGTGTGTGTCCCAGTACCTGCCCCAGATGCCAGATTTAGAGCATTTCAAAATTCAGTTTTTCAGTAGGGATTTTTCAACCTGTGGGCATTTGTGTGGCCCCTTCAGCTTCAATGTGCAATAGCAACAACCTGAAGATCTCATTCCAGTTACTGCTTAGCATCCTCTGAAGTGTTACAGAATACCCAGAGAACAATGTGGATGGCCATACATTCTATGGTTAGCTTCAAATTCCCCCATTCAACATAAACACCAGGTGAAAAAAAAAAGAAAACATTGTTGGGGAATTTATTATGCTATATTTACTTCATTTTCCTGGAAATTATGACCCCTTGTTATTCCAAACTCTGAAAAATTATACAATTGTGAGGAAATAAGATAGAATTAAGTTGTAAAGCTAGAGTAAAGTTAAAGTTTTTCATTTCTCTGTCCCAGATTTTCAGGCATTTGCTTTAAGAAGGAACAAGAGGCTATGTGGGAGATAGTATTGAAAAGCATGCTTCTGACATTGGGACTCATGCATCCTTCATCACCCTAGCTGCACCTCAGCTAAGACCTACTAGTAGAGGGACATGACTGTAGATAGAGATAAGCCTGTGCATGAAGTGACTATCTCTGTAGTTCTCTATGTATAACATAGTGCATAATGTTACTTGTTGCTTGACTTGCATGGATGCTAATTTGTGCATTGTCCATTATTTGAGAATGACTAAACCATGGGCCATGTGTTCCTGTTTTTATTTCCAAGCACCTACTACCTGGTCCTTTGGTAATAGGTATTCTAACAAGACCTGTCTTCTGCTGCTGCTGTGATGTGAGCATCATGGTTCCTAAAACCCACTTTCCCACTTGCCTTGCTGCTAGGATCAGCCAATGAAAGATCATTCTATCTATAAGTGATGATGTTCTTTACATACTGCCTCACCTGTGCACAGTGTTGTAATATTTGGGTAGGCACATTATGCCCAGATCTGAATATGAGTCCAGGAGGGTCACAAATGGCTGTACAGCCACCACCCCTAGCCTGTGAGCCAGCATCAGTATCTCTCTATATCTTAGTTTGTTGTAACATGAAAAACAATACAAAACAAAACTCCTATCAGCTTCAGCTAATGGGAGTTTCTGTTTCATGTATCCATTCCTGATCTTGAATGCTAAAACATTTATCTGAGAAGGAAACTGAGAAAAAAAAAGTCATGAAACTTAATCACCCAAATGGAAATTCACATTTGAGTTGAGAAAATAACCACTGTTTTTCTCTTTTTTCAGTATCAATATTTCCAGTCTGCATCTGTGTGAAATTCTCCCCAGGTGTGCACGTCAGGGAAGACAGAAAGTGAGGCTGTGCTGGTATTTCACTCAGAAGTTCAGGAATGAAGAGAGAAAAATGATCCTCCATGGAAAGGGAAAAGCCAGGTTTAGATTTCAAGTAAAGTCTGACTGTGGAAGCTGGTCCGGATGCTGGGTTTGGGGAGCTACTTTATGCTGCAATATGAGGCTGCACAATGTATGTCTTTTAGGTATTTAAGTGATTACATATTTCTTCATCAAAAGTACAATAGCTATGCCACAAAATTAATGGGCTAATACACTTTAAAGAGTTATGATCTTATCCAAAATAGGTGGACTTTAAAGCATCTGGTTTTTACAGATTTTTCAGTTTTCACTAACAGTTTCAATTAGTGAGTAATCTCACTAACAAAAGCTCTGGCAGTGGATTCAGACAAATTTAATAATGCATTTTAGTTCTACCATTTATAGTGTGAGTTACTTGCTAACAGTATACTGATGACTTAGTAATATTGTGATTTTAGACAAGGAATTAACCTATATGAATCTGTTTAGTCATCTGGAAAAGGAACTACTGAGAGCTATCACCAATTGCTGGTAGTGGAGCTCTGTGGTTGTACACTTTCCCAGCATATGTGGGGCCCTGGGTTCAAACCCTAGCACTGAGAAACCGAAGGGAGCAAGAAATTCCAACAAAAATCATGCCACCAAGATTTGGCTAAATAAACTCAATATATATTAGCTGTTATCATTGTGGGGTGTGTGTGTGTGTGTGTGTGTGTGTGTGTGTGTGTGTGCGCGCGCGCACGCGCGTGCACCTGCATGCCAATCCTTGGGCTTTAACTCAGGGCCCAAGCACTGTTCATGGGCTTTTTTGCTCAAAGCTAGTACTCTATCACTTGAGCCACAATTGCAGTGCCAGCTCTTTTGGTACTTAGAGAGAAGAATCTCATGGACTTTCTTACCTGGACTGGCTTTGAACCTCCATTCTCAGATCTCAGATTCTTGGGTAGCTAGAATTATAGGCATGAGCCACTGTTTCCTGTCTATGTTATCATTGTTAATGAACAATTGGGAATCAAAAGTTCTCTCTGTTCATATATTTGCAAGAACTTTCCAGAGTATCATCTCACCTGGAATTAAATGGAAATAGAGTAATGATACATTGAACTACTACCCCAGCTCCTCAATTTGTGCTAAACTTTCTTGGGCAGTACTTAAGACATTTTTGGCAACAGTAATTTAGAAGGACACAGATTAATCTGACTAAGATGGTCTTTGTTGCCCTTTCTGCAGAGTGCCAGAGGCTGGTTAGGCTGAATGATCAAGAGGTCAGAGCTAGTCCCTTTGTATCTATCTCACAGCGCTTATTTGGAGAGGCCTCTTTCTCCATGGGGGAAGGACTAGATGCAGAGCTGCCCCCAGTCCCTCAGCTTTTGGGCTTAAAGGTGTCAACATCTGCACTTGGTCACTTGACCTTGAGTAAAGGAACTCTAGACATGTTCTTCATAGGGTTCCACTTGTCCAGGGAGTGTAAAACATGTAAAACGTTTGCTCCAGGTCATCCCACTTAATTAAAAGACAAGCTGGTTTTCTTATACTGACAGTCACAACATGGCTTTAAACACTGGTGATCTATCTTAGTGAATATAAACATCAGGCAGAAAAATTATAGGGTTTTCTTGTTTGTTTGTTTCAATGGCAGAGGTTTTCTGAACTGGGAGCTTAGCCTCAGGAGCTGGTGCTCTCTAGAGACAATGTGGGCATAAAGTAGACCACCGCGAATCTGCTATTATAAACAAGCATAGTCTCTCAGTATGTCATGCCTATCCATCTGTTACCATGGCTTGCTTATGATAAGGTACTGCCAAGGATACTGCCCAGTCACTTTCTGGGCTTCTGAGGCTTAAAATGGCAGATTGCAAATTTACTGATAAGTGTAATAGCTTAATATTTGTAACACCTTACCTGGTATCCATGAAGATATTTAAAATTCATACTGTATGTTCCTGGGCTGGAGTAACTGACTTTCAGTGAACACAGATTTCGCCTGTCCACTTATCCATGCAACTATAAGCCTCTAATTTTTCTGGTGGTACTTTCTCTGCCACAGAACCATTTGAAGCAGCTCACACTTACTATTGGTCCTTGGGGTTTCTATTTATTAGAAAGGCTTATTCGACTATTTCACTGGATCCTGTTATTTCCGGTTGAAGAAATAGAGAGAGGTCTATTACTTTACATAGGCAGAGACCATACTTTGTGACTGGTTGATGTAGACCTGCAGCGCCACCTGTTGGCTATCACAATAATTACCACTGAGCACTGAGCTTTCAAAAATCAGTGTTATTTTTGTTTGTTTTGTAACAGGATATATTAAGAAAAATTTTAAGTTAATGTCACTTCCAGTAGACATTGGAAAGGGAAAAGCAAGGTCTTAGAAAATTTTTGGTGCTACTTAATTCTGGATGGCCATGAGGTGGCAGCTGTGTTTGCTTGCTTTCTTCTTAATGGAGTGCTGGAAGAATGTGGAAAGGTAGAATGATAGAATTTCAGGACTGAATAGGCTTTAATTTATAGCGTTTAATTCATAGCTTTTTTCATCAAAGAAATGAAATACTCAAGCTGCTTGAAAGTTATACATTCCAGGCCTATAGAGTTTTGTGTGCGTGTGCCTGGAAGAGAATTCACTTGATCAGAGGTAAATTCAAGGTCTTTCTGGGTAACTTTCTGGGTAATGAATAATCCATGTTTCTATCTACCTATGTTTCAACAACTGTTAGGTATTAGGTCTGCCCAGGAGAACAGGCCCTCCCCCTGGACCATGTGGCTGGTTTCCTTTCTGGCAAACATTATATCTGTTGCCAAAACCCAGGATGGGACAGAGTCAGGAGTCAGTGGATCCCCTCCTCCCTCTTCTCTTCTGAGGGTTAATCTGCCTTTTAACCACCCCTCCCCAGACCAAACTGCCTAAAGCCAGAGGAACCTTACCTGGGACTTCTCTCCTTTACATTGCTGGCTACGCATCCACCACATCATCTCCCCTGTATTCTGGTGAGTGAGTCCTATCTACCGGCCCTCTGTTTGTTTGCTATCTTTTTCAATGTGGTACCACACCAGAGGGACCCTTTATGCCTTTTTGGCCAGTTTCTTCTCATTTTGGGGATGACTGTATTGAGAATTTGACTTTATCTATCCCCCCCTACATCCTTGCGGACCCCTATCTATGTCCTTGTAGACCCCCTCTTCGTCCTTATGGACCCTCTCTATGTCCTTATGGATCACATCTACATCCTTATGGAAGCCCCCCCCCCCCCCCCCCACACACACCCTTCATCCTTATTGGACTCCTATGTCCTCACCAGATTACTACATTAAGTCAAAACACCATATAGGCTAGGAAATTGGTCTCAGTGGCCCAACCTTTTGGCTTATGTCCTCAAAAGTGTAATGCAGGCAGGGTCCCTGGGACACCCCCCACCCCCAGGTTCCCTCTCAAACGCTAGCCATTCTGGGCTTGAAACCAGATCTAAAATCAAAAGAAAAGTATCTATTTAGAAATTTGGCCTCAGCATCAATTACAAAATTAAAAAGAAAAACTAACTGGTTAGAAATTTGGCCTTAGCACCAATTGGGTTATTGAAATCACTAACCTAAATATAGTACTTTTGACCCCACAATATTGTGAGATTTAGACAATTTCTCCAAAAGCAATGGTAAATGGTCATGTTCATGTTTTCTTTGTCTGTCCCTCTCTATCTCTCTAAACCTCTGCTGCCCAGCCATCTTCTCTAGAAAGTAGCTTTCCTTGTTTTACAGCTCAATCTCTCTCTCTCCTCTCAGTCTTTCCTCAAGAGCACCCACACTCTGTTAGAGTGTGCCCCTTCCTTTCTGCTTGATTGTTTGTTTGTTTGCTTGCTTACTTACTCCATACCTTCCAAGTTTTCTTAGAACCATGACTTGTTCAAAAATTTGGCATCTTGGGCTGGGGATATAGCCTAGTGGCAAGAGTGCCTGCCTCGGATACACGAGGCCCTAGGTTCGATTCCCCAGCACCACATATACAGAAAACGGCCAGAAGCGGCGCTGTGGCTCAAGTGGCGGAGTGCTAGCCTTGAGCGGGAAGAAGCCAGGGACAGTGCTCAGGCCCGGAGTCCAAGGCCCAGGACTGGCCAAAAAAAAAAAAAAAAAAAAAAATTTGGTATCTTGACCACGTGGTAGGTAGAGTCACAGTTAATCTTCCTTGAATCACTTCTAAGATCATTTTACTCCACAGCCAAAGGAAAATGCAGCCAATTTTAAACTCAATCCACAAAAAAGTTCATCCAATTTAAGTGCAAACGAGTATGTTTAATATATTGATGTAAGATCAGCATCTCACTCATTATATCCATCTATGAAAATCATTGTGCACTATTAATTTTGTCAGATTTTTAATATGTGCTTTTCCAAGTTTGTGAAGCTACATTGGATACAGACTTGACAAAATGGTTTATTTCAATTTTCAGTAGTAAAGTGCTAAATTCAGTTAAACAGTCTTGAAATTCTCATCATGTCCACTGAGTTTTGTTACAGATTTCTCCCCTTGCAGTATCTAGCCAGGCCCACAGAGTAATAACTGACAAGTATTTGTTGGTCAATTCTTAGCAAGTTACAGGTAAACTCTGGTCATTATTTCTATTGGTCTCCTTGTTGCTTTGATTGGAAATAAAAAGGGTATTGGTTGCAAAGACTTGTTGAGGACTACAGTTCAATACTAGGCTGGGAAGAAAAATCCCTTTGAGACTCCATTTCCAGTTAAAACAGCAAAGAGCTAGGCTGGAATCAACCAGTGGAATGCTGGAAGTGGCACTGTGGCTTAAAGTGGTAGAGTACTACTCTTGAGCAGAAGTGCTCAGGGACAGTGCCCAGGCCTTGAGTTCAAACCCACTGACTGCTAGCAAGTACCTAGACCCCAGGGACCCAGCAAGTCCAGGGAATGAGGGACCCTGGTGAGGAGTTCAAAGAGATGGTGCCACATCCTAAATGGGGCCACTCTACATTCTCCCTTTCAAAATTAATTAGAGCCAGGAGATAAAGAGAAATATTTAATAAGCTGTCCATCTAATGTCCATACTTAAATGAGCTTAAGACTCTGGAAAATTTGCCTTGGCACCTTCCTAGGTGTCATCCATCTCTACAATCAAGAAATCCACCAAGTGCTCCTACTGGAGCCCTTAGCCACTCCAATCCAGCCCCAGCTTCTGACTGCTTATTCTTAACCAGTAAACCATGCTCTCCCCTACTCAGTTGACAAATGACATTTTCCAACAATCTCAGGACTTCTTGGAACACAGGATATAGGTACTAGCCAGATCATCCAAATTTTAATTTTCTGCCCGGAACCCTTCCTTTTGCTATTTGTGTGCTATCTAATTTTTTTCCTTATTGCTCAGCCCCTGTCTTGCAAAATTAGTTTCAGAGTTTATCCAAGGATACATATACATGTTCACCATCAAGGAACAATTGATGCTTGCTGCCTTCTCCTAGACTGGACAACAACTCTACCTTCTACCCCTAATGTCAAAGCACCTTGCCAACAGAAATTACCCAAAGAGAATTACCACTCATTTATAACTATCAAGAGACTAGAATGTTAGGTTTTCCCAGGAGAACAACCAGTCCTCCCTTGTTCACATGCCTAAACCAGTAATCACCTGACTGTCAATCTCCTGATTGTGAGTCAGCAAAGGACCCTATTCTGAGATAACTTTCTCATCTGCTGAGGTCATTTCCTGAACTGCCCTGATCATGCCTTCCTTGGACAGTGAGAGGTTCCCTAGATTCTGAGATTACTTTGGTATCTGCTGTGGTCTTCTCTCTCATCTTACTCTATATAATCTGGCTCAACACAAGTCCTCTTTCTCTTTTTCTCATCTTCCTTCCCCCCTGTCTCTTTGTACCTCTATCTTGTGCAGGCCACAGTTTGCTCTCCCTCACAATAAACTCTTTGCTGACTGAATCAGGTGGTGGTAGGTTTCTTTTTCAGTGAGCCTTTTATTAGGTTGTTTTAAGAATCTACAATTATCAGGAATGATTTATTTTCTTTTGTTTTGTGTGGGGGTATCATTTTTACCATTTATTACAATAACCTCATTTGGAGAGCCACAGAGCACTTCAGTTTTACATGACTACAGATATTTCATGTATATTTAAAGAAAAAGCTTTCAAGACATCTGAGTTATTTTGATACCAGACCCTAAATATATGGGAACTACATATATTTTAATTCATGGACTTTCTGTTCTATTATCTTTTTAAAATAGAGTACATCATAAATGTGAATAACCTTTTGAAGAAAATTAGTCAGATGGAGCCAGGATGGAAAGCATAAGCCATGGAGGCCCAAATGGCTGAGTGAATTTTGTTCACTCTACATCATTTCCATATTGTGCAGGTTAATTCTATTGTCCCTCCAAACCATTTGTAGCATGACCTTATACATTCCCTTTTTATGCTGGATTACATTTGAATAAGAACAATTTCTTTTCCCCTCTCTCCCCCTTCATTCACTTCTCAATTCATTCATTTTCTCCAACTCAGTTTATCTTTAGAATAAATGCCAATGTTGGCCCTGGTTCTGCTGAGACTTGGTATTTTTACACAATTCTTAGGCATGGTTCCTAGAAAGGCCACCTACTAACAATCAAACCAATGTGACAACTACTCCCAGCCTTGCCCTGTGGGCTACTCACATCCTCTTTTTTTTTTTTTTTTTTAATTTTTATTCTCAAACTGATGTACAGAGAGGTTACAGTTTCATATGTTAGGCATTGGATACATTTCTTGTACTGTTTGTTACCTCCTCCCTCATTCCCCCCTCCCCCCTCTCCCTCCCCCTTTCCCTTTCCCCCTCCCCCCTGAGGTGTTCAGTTCACTTACACCAACCAGTTTTGCAAGTATTGCTTTTGTAGTTGTTTGTCTTTTTTTACCCTGTGTCTCTCAAATTTGGTATTCCCTTTCAATTTCCTAGTTCTAATACCAGTTTACACGGTTTCCAATGTACTCAGATAAGATACAGAGATAGTGCAGGTACAACCACAGGAAGGGTATACAAGGGGGTCATCAGTAATAGAAGCTACAGTTTCACATTGCATGTTGAAAGTACTTACAACAGTGATATAACGGTCGTTTCCATAGCATGGAGTTCATTTCATGTAGCATCATCTTATGTGTTCATAAGGGTATAGCTATTGGGCTCTTGTGATCCTCTGCTGTGACTAGCCTAAACCTGTGCTAATTATTCCCTATGAGGGAGACCATAGAGTCCATGTTTCTTTGGGTCTGGCTCACTTCACTTAGTATAATTTTTCCAAGTCCTTCCATTTCCTTACGAATGGGGCAATGTCATTCTTTCTGATAGAGGCATAAAATTCCATTGAGTATATGCACCATATTTTCCTGATCCATTCGTCTACTGAGGGGCATCTGGGTTGGTTCCATATTCTAGCTATAATAAATTGTGCTGTGATGAACATTGTTCACATCCTCTATCTGAAAGGGATGGGAGCCTAATGAAAACAAGGTCAGACATGAGAAAATGGCTAATGATTGCTGTCCATGATTAAACAAGGTCACTAAAGTCCATGAGAGCTTCTAGATAACATCTTGGACAGAAATCGGGAAATGTACACCACAAATAATATTTGGAGCTTTAGTGTGGTCTTGCTTATACTCTTTTGGATAGATGCCCAAAAGTAGGGCTGCTGGATCATAGGGGAGTTCTATGTTTAGCCTTTTTTTTATAATCCAGATTGTTTTATTTTAAATTATGGTAATCTTAAATTAACTATAAAATAAGACAGTCAAGCTCTAGTTATACAGAATCAATAGCGCATAGTATTAATTTTTTTATTCTTACCTAGTGTCTTAAATTATTAAAAGGAACTCCTTGGCAGGAAAGGTGGGATATGAAGATCATCTTATAAAATAAATTTTTTTTTTAATTTTCTCCCTCCTGTAATTTACATTAAACTTATCCCTTGTGTGCCTATACCTTTAGTTATAATCAATCTTTTGACATATATATTTTAATTTTTATATATTTAAAAATGTAAAGGGGATGTAGCCTTTTTCAGAACCTCCATACTGCTTCCCCTTTGGCCACATCCCTTCTAATATCTGTTGTCATTAGTTTTCTTGATAATGAACATTCTGACTGGGGTGAGGTAGAATCCCAATGTTGTTTTGATTTTCATTTCTTTTGTAGCTACTAACTCGGTTTTGATGAATAAGACAGTGCAATGTGACCTTACTTCTGTATGTATTATTGAGATGCTAAAACTTCAAAGTTCAGGTTTGATTATGAAAATATATTAGAACTATAAGCTTATTAAATGTAATGATATTTTCAAATCCTTTAAATACTATGGCCTTTAAAATATGGTACTTAAGACTACATGGTTTTGTTGCCAAGTGAAAAACACAGTCTTAAACACAAATCCTTAAATACAAATACCAGTTCTAAAGTAAGAAGAGAAAAAATGGACATATTCACTAATACCAATCAACACACACAGACACACACATCCAAGAGTGACTATAATAATATTAGGGTAGGGTGCATAACAAAGGATATTAAGAAGATTTTTAAAAAGCAAGTCAAAATGGTAAAAGATTTTAAAAAATAAATAAATAAAATAAATAAATAAATAGAAGCATAATGATAAAAAGCCAGTTTATCAAAAGAACAGCGAAATCTTAGTTTTCCACATGAACAGGGCTTCAAAGGAAAAATAAAATCACAATGAGAAACAGATGAATTCACAATTACAGGCTTCAAAGGAAAAATAAAATTATAAAGAGAAACAGATAAATTCACTGTTATAGTGGAGAATGCAAACTTACTCTGGATAAATAACAAAACAGCAAACCCAAAGTGAGAAAAGGTATTGAATATGTTTAAAAAGCTACCAACTACTTGACACTAATAGAACAAACCAACCCAAACCACAAGATATATATATTTTTTCAAATGTACACTAAATATCTATCACACCAGCCCCTATTTTAGGCCATGGGGAGACTATGCATAAATTTATTTATTTATTTATTTATTTTTGCCAGTCCTGGGGCTTGGACTCGGGCCTGAGTACTGTCCCTGGCTTCTTTTTGCTCAAGGCTAGCACTCTGCCACTTGAGCCACAGCGCCACTTCTGGCCATTTTCTGTATATGTGGTGCTGGGGAATTGAACCCAGGGCTTCAGGTATACGAGGCAAGCACTCTTTGCCACTAGGCCATATCCCCAGCCCCATGCATAAATTTAAAGGTATCCTATTATGCAAAGTATTCTCTCCAAATACAGAATTAAACTAGGAATTAAGAAATTAATAACAGAAGGATTTGGAAAATCCTCAAATACATAAAATAGCAAATTTGTATATAATAATGGTGGGGCAAGAGAGAAATTAGAGAGTGTTTAGACTGAAGAAAATAAAAACAAGGCATTTCAGGTCTGATAGGTTTGAGTAAAGGCCAGAGTAGAAAGAAGTTTATTGCATTCTGCATCTGCAAAGGAGCAGCTTTCAAATCAATTACCTCATTTCTACCTGAAAGAACTGGAATAACAAAAATGGAATTAGGTCCACAGTAAGCAGAGGAATAGAAAGAGTAAACAAAAGAAAATACTACCAGAATCAAACCCAAAATGAAATACCTTAAATTTAAAAAAAGATTGTATGATTTTAGCCAGATTTTGATTAAGAATAAAAGGAATTGAACCAATCTCAGCAGTGAGAAGCGGTCAACACTTTCTAGATTGTAGAAATATTAAAATAATTTTAAGTAATAAATATTAATCTTTATTAATAATAAATAGCATGAATAGCTTGAAAAACTTTATGGTAACAGAGCCATTACTTAGATTAAATTTAGAAAGTTGTATTGAGAATTCTTTTTAACTGGTACCTGGAATTGTTCTAAAGCTTTCATGCTACATCTTCCACTTGAATCATGTCTCCAGCCCAGATTTTGTTGTTTTTTTAATTACATTTTTTATTAAATAATTGTACAAAATTTCAATTCCATAAATCAGGTTATGAGTAAAATGAATTTTGATGCAATGTCACCCTTCCATCGTGTTTCCCCTATCTTTCTTTATTCCATTCCTACTTTCAAGTTACATAGTTCAATTGTTTTTACATAATCTGCATTGAGTTCAATGTTATTTTCCAATTTTTCCTCCATCCATTCCTGTGCCTTCTCTGGCCCTTCTCCCCAATCCTCCAGCAAAATTGCTGAGGGATCTTGAAGATAGAATCTCTCAGACATTCCTGCCTGGGTAGTTTCAAACATCATCTTCAGCTTCTTGAGCAGATAGAATTAAAGGCATGAGCCACTAGCACTTGACTAGAGTTGAGAATTCTTTACAGGACATTTTCTGAGTCTAACAATGCTATTCTCACCCTCACACTCAGCAAAGATTTTACAAAGAAGGAGAATGTAGAGTTATTACCATTGCTACTGTAGATACACAGATTATTAAGTTATTTAACAAATCAGTTTAAGAATGAAAAGATATATCATGACTGTTGTAGAGAAAACTTTATCCTTGGCTCCTTAAAGCCTTGGCATGTCCTTCCTGATCATTGTTTCTGTTCACCTGACAGCCTTAGGTTGCTCCGTGTAATCTAATGAAGTGATTTGAGTTGAGGCTTTGGGTAGCTGACATTAGGCCAACCTCTGGAGAGGATGGAGGAAAATGCTATCCACACATAGGCCACAAGAGAGCAAGGTAGGGTGGGGGTAGGGACTCTCTCCTGTGGGATCTGTGCAAACTGTACATGTGGTAGGCTAGGAAAACAAGGTTCATTTTGACACTTAGATGTAATTGACCATTTTATCAGATGTAAAAGGAAAATATATGTTTATTTCAGCAAATGAGCAAAGTATTTTGACAAAATGTAACATCCATTATAATAAAAAACACCCATGGTAAACTAGGAATTCAAAAGACATCTATAAAAATGATAAAAGACATTTATTCAAAACTCATGAGTAAAATTAATCATAACAGTAATTGCTATTTTAAATTAAGAATAAGAAATGATACAGGATCTCACTTTTATTCAACATGGTGCCAAAAGCTCTAGCCAGTGCATTAAGATTAAAAAAAAAAAGTAAAAGGAGGAAGAGGAAGAGGAAAACTAAAAGAAACTCAGAGTCGAATTTTGAAAATTAAAATTACCTTCATTTTGCAAGTTGTCATGACCAACTATGTTAAATATATTACTGATAACATCTACGAACTATTATGAGAAGCATTAAATGAGTTCCTCTAAATTTCAGGGTACAAGGTCCATTTAAAAATCAATTGCAGGGCTGGGGATATAGCCTAGTGGCAAGAGTGCCTGCCTCGGATACACGAGGCCCTAGGTTCGATTCCCCAGCACCACACATACAGAAAACGGCCAGAAGCGGTGCTGTGGCTCAAGTGGCAGAGTGCTAGCCTTGAGCGGGAAGAAGCCAGGGACAGTGCTCAGGCCCTGAGTCCAAGGCCCAGGACTGGCCAAAAAATAAAAATAAAATAAAAAAATAAATAAAAATCAATTGCAAAGCTGGGTGCTGATGGCTTAGCTACTCAGAAGGCTGATATCTGAAGATCTCAGTTTGAAGAAAGTTGGGAAAACAAATCCATGAGACATTTATTTCCAACTAATTGACAAAGATCCAGAAGTGAAGGAATTGCTCAAGTGGTAGTCAGCCCTGAGTGAAGAAGCTAAGTAAGAACACAAGGCCCTGAGGCCCTAGTACTGGCAAAATTAATTAAATAATAAATAATTAATTAAAAGAGGAAAAAAAGAAAAGAGAAACGGTTCTACACAGGAAAGTAAACAAATCACTAGACTCAGACAGTGCTTACAGAATGGCAAGAAATATCCATCAGGTTTTTACTGGATAAGGACCAGCAACTCCCCCACCCCCAGTCAATTGTAGTTCTATATGCCAGCAGGAATCAATCAGACACTGAAAATAACACTACTCTTTAAAGTAACATCAAAATTGAAACCACTTGATAATAAACAGTGAAATGTACAATATCTGTACTATGAAAACTACAAAAAGTTACTGAGAGAAATTTAAAAAAGACTAAAGTAAATAGAAATGCCAATTTCATGTGTCAGAAGACTCATTATCATGATTCTCCATATTGATCTACAGACCCCTGTCAGTAAAAAAGCGACCATTGCCGTTGTACAAATTCACCAGAAGACTCTAAAATCCATGTGAAATATAAATTAAAAATAACAAAATGATCATCACAACTAACCTTGGGAAAGTAAAAATGAATATAAATTTTGAAAATGTATACTATCTGACTTCAAGACTTACTGTATATATAGGTACAATAATCAGTATACTGTTGTTTGGGTGACAGAATGGCCAAACAAATGAATGGAGTCCAGAGTCCAGGGACAGAGCCATTTAGAAATGGCCAATTGGTTTTCACTCAAGTTGCAAAGAGAATTCAATAGAGAAAAGCCAATGTTCATAGAAAGAGTTCTACAACAAATCCATATGCAAACATAACAAAACAAAATGCCTTGACTGATACCTTAGGGCATCACCCGACTGATACCTGGTCGGGTGACCAGGGGAGAGGGTGAGAAAGGGAGCGATTGGAGTAGAGAAGAGCCTGAACCCCAGCACCAGGGGAGGCGACCCGAGCCCAGCATTTTGGCGGCCCAGCGTGGGGCACAGAACCCACTCGAGGAAGTCCGGCTCCCGTTAGACCCTCAGGGAAATTGGGGTGTAAACTCTGGGATGCGCGGTCCTCCCATCCAGGTCAGCAAAGAGAATGGCACAAGTTCAAAGTAGGCGAAGTAATTCGCCCCTTAAAATCCTGAAGTTCACCCTCCAAAACGCAGGGATGAGTATTTCGGAACCCTGTGCTATACGAATTTGGGAGGAGTTGACCCATAGGGTCCTGTGGTTCGCTGAGGCCAACCCACTCTCGTGGGAAACTTGGGACCGACTAGAGCGGGAGTTAGAGGAGGCAGAATCGGGAGAACAACTCCCACTCGTGGCCCTGCAGGCTATTAAGACCCTCAAGGCTTGCTTCTCCTCGGACCCAGGGGAGAGTCCCTGGACTCAGGAGAGGGCAGCCGGAGGGAATTTTGGTCCGGAGGGGGCCCCCGACTCCCCGCTCCGAGAGTCCCAGACACTCCCGCGGCGGCTGAGAGGCACACAACACTGCCGGCTCGCTACCCCTCCCCCACTGGAGGCCTGGCTCTGCTCCATACATATGCAGATTTCGGGAGCCCCGGTGAGAGACTGCTTCACAGCTGCAGCCGAGGCGGCACTCTGCCACAGAGCACAAATGGCCCTGCCGGTTTTAAACTCAGAGCCCTTACCACTTCATGGGAGTTGCAGGAAACTAAAGATTTCCCTGAGTTCAGGAGGGTGGTCCTTGAGAGAGGCGGGCCAAACACGCCCTGAGCGGAGCATCTGCTTTACATCCTGACTTACAGATTCTCCACCGACCAAGACAATAAACAGCCTAAGGCCCTCTGGGCAGTCCCAATTGCCCCTGAGATGAGGCCAGAGACAGAAATCATCATATTTGGAAAGAAGTTCTGATACCAGAACAGATCGGATCATATTAAAGAAGGAATTAGTGCCTCCATGGTGGGACCTAATCCCCGGCCCCCAGATCTCAGGGGTGGGAGGCACAGCTGAGAGTGAAACAACCAGGGACTGGCTTCCCTGGGATGACATGAATGGTGGCAAGGGAATAGTATAATAATAACAAAATCACCAGATAACCTGTTGGGACGAAATATCTTGGGAAGGATTAAGGCCGGGGTCATCACAGGCCAGGACCTGTCAGGTGGCCCTAGTGGCTGCTAAAAAGTGCCTCCCTCTGAGGCCTCAGGGCAGGAGGCTCCTGATTCTTCTACAGGGCCTCACACCCAATCCTAAGGGCCACTGTTCCTACTGTCCCTGCCATTCGATGGCACCTGGGCGCCCCAATTTGGGTGGAACAGTAGCCTATTCCCTCAAACAAATTACAAAAGGCCTCAGGTAAATGGAGGATGGTACAGGACCTAAGAAAGATTAATGAGCGGATAATCCCCACTGGCACTCTTTTATGGGGGCTGCTATGGATCCCCTCTATTCCTCGGGATCTTAATTTCATTATAATTGACATCAAGGACTGTTTCTTTTCCATTCCCCTTGACCCCCAGGATTGTGAGAAGTTTGCTTTCTCTGTGCCCTCAGTTAACTACCAGGGGACAGACCAGAGGGACAGAACTTAAACTAGATTCTGTATGTCCCCTTAAGCCCCAGTTATCCTTCCAGTCATCTTATACTCTGGTGGAGATGCAAAGACTGTTGGGGGAGATTAACTGGCTAAGACCCTGGCTTCACCTGCCTACAGAGGAGCTGCTTCTGCTCCATGACTCTTTAAAGGGCAAAGCGCCCACTGATGTTATTACAATAACTCCATCACTTCAGACAGCCTTCCAGAAAATCCAAATGGCCCTAAATATGGCACAGCTGGCACGATACAAGCCTGAGTGCCCACTTTGCCTTTGGATCCTCCCTGGGTCTGAACTTTCCTCAGCCGCTATTACCCAGTCAGGGGAGCCTCTTCAATGGGTGCACGCATCAGTGGGAGGAGCTCCCAGAGTTTATTCCCAGCTAGACCAGCTAGCTGACTTGGTAATTAAGGGCAGGGATACTTCCCTGAGGCATTATGGGAGAGACCCCGATGTGCTAACCATTCCCTACCGGCTGTCAGATTTTGAATGGGTCAGAAGGAATAATGCATGTGTGTCCAGTGCCCTGGAGGGCTTTATGGGAAAGGTAGATTGCCACTATGGTACCTCGAGGTGGGTGACCTCATTTTCAGGCTACAATGGACACCTCCTGTACTTTTCTCTACCAGGCCTCTTGTCAAGGCTGCCAATGTGTTAACTGATGGGGGAAGAGCAGGGGCTGCTGTAGTGGTACCCTCCACCTCACCCCTTGCAGGTGGGAAAGAAAACACCCATTACTTTGAAGCAGTCACTGGATCTGCACAGTTTAAGGAATTGTACGCAGTCCCCCTGGCACTGACCCATGTCAAACAGCCAATTAACTTGTTTTCTGATAGTCTGTATGTGGTTAATTTGCTACCCAACCTGGTATTCTCATACATTAAATTAGATGAAAACCCAATCACCCCTCTAATGATCCAAGTGAAGTCTCTGTTAAAAGAGTGGGGTGAGCCTATATTTTTACAGCACCTTCGTGGACACCAAGGATTGCCTGGGGACCTGGCACAAGGTAATCGTATGGCTGACCAGCTGGCCACTAATGGAACCATTATAGCTCTGGCCATTGTACAACCTCAAAACCTTCAAATGGCCCAAGGACTCCATGAGCGTACTCACTTAAATAGGAGAGGGTTACATCAGAGATTTCCTTCAATTCCTATAAAAGACTTACAAAGATTATAAGGACTTGCAAATCATGTATGCCTTTCCTGCAAGTCCATCCCCTGCAATCTCCTGGGGTTAACCCCAGAGGCCTAAAGCCCAATGTTATCTGGCAGACTGATGTAACCCACTACGCTCCTTTTGGAAGGCTAAAATATATATTTATGTCTATTGACATATGTTCTGGTGCCTGCTGGGCCTCTCTGCATGCGGGGGAGAGAGCACGGCAGCTGAAAGCCACTTCTTACAGTGTTTTGCTATCCTAGGGCTTCCTTTACAGGTAAAAACAGATAATGGACCTTGCTTCACCATAAGCCTTTACAGGCCTTTTTCCAAATGTGGAATATTAAACATACCACTGGAATACCATTTAACCCAAAGGGTCAGGCCATAATTAAGAGGCATAATAAGACCCTAAAGGATCAATTATTAAAACAAAAAGGGGGGGAAAGCCCCCATGACCAGCTGAGGACAGCGATGTTTACATTGAATATTTTAAATATCTCTAAGGACCAACCTCTGTTGGCTTTCCAGAGACACTGGTCAAGCCAAACACCCTATTTAAAGGTGGAAGTCCGTTGGAAGGACCCCCTCACAGGGGCATGGCGAGGCCCAGACCCACTTATTAGTACGGGAAGGGGCTTCGCATGTGTTTTCCCAACTGGGGAACCAAATCCAATCAGGATACCAGCTAGAGACTTAAAATATTGTTCATCAGAATGACCACCCAAGGGCACTTGCCCTTGAGGGATGTCTCTCCTTGTTTCCTCACAGGAAAGCAAAGACCGTGGTGGATTTTTTTATGGAGAAACGGGAAAGCCTGCCTGTACCGGCGATGGACCCAGTGTCGGCCCTGTTTCTTCCCTGGACCTTGCCTGGTGCCCTTTGGAGTAATGTTTGCCATGGTAGCGTGGCCCACAGCCTTGCACAAGAACCAAAGGGAAATTTTGCACACTGTTGTTCCTCCCTTCGCTCCCCCCTTTGCTGCTTATCTTAGGGGCCCCCATTGGAGGGAAATAGGAGCTAAAGGATTTGGACACCTTAATGTTTTATGATAAATGTTTACAATAAGCAAGGGATTGACACCTTGCTGCAAGGTTTACTATAAAGTGTTTACTAACCTCAATTGTTAAGTTACCAGCACCCTGGCTGCCAAATCGTCAGGGCCTGAACCTACCTCTACCTCACCATCGAGGAAAGGGAGAGCCATCTGCACTACCTTGAGTGACACCAGAATGGACCAGGATTCCTCTATTTCCTATGGACTAAGCCAGATAAGAGACCCTCCATTGCTTTGTGCCTGTGTTGTAATTGCTCATGTTTGCATTTGCCTTGTATTACGATTGCTTATGCTCATGTCTGCTTTATGCTCCCATTTACATTATGTTTACATTGCCCTGTGCTAGACACATGGGTCTCTTATATTGTAAGCGATAGGCCAGAGCTGTCTAGATAACAAGTGGCCTTTGGCCTTTTAGCCCTCTAGGAACCCCATGAGGCTCGTCACTCAACCATTAGGACCTGCTGCTCACTGAGGTCCGCTGGCATGAGAGAAAAATTATCAGGGCTTTCTTTCAAGTGCCAATCCCACTCTCCCCGAGTCCCCTCATCGGGCCTGCCAGCCCGGCAGGAAGGTCAGCCTGAAGAGCTAGGGCGTGGCCCAGGACGGATACGACTCCCCATGGGGGGGGCAACCTAAGACATGGCGCACTCTCGAGTAGGGCGCCTCCTGCTGTTCAAAGAAAAAATAAAAAATAAAAGCCAAAGAGGCAGATGTTGGGGTTCAGCTTTGGCCTTGAGGGGGAAGGGCAACGGAGAGCACGCCCGAGACGCCGCCCTTCCTCCAGCCCTGGGGGAATGCGGAAGCAGACCACAATTCTCTGGGTCCGGAACCAGAAGAACTGGCTTTGCGAACAGGCCCCCAACTTTCTCGCCAGCCCATGTGCTCCCCAGTCTCACGAGCTTTTCCCCTGGGGTGGTGCTAAGCAAGTGACGTTAGCTCATGAGGGGGTCCTATGACAAGGTCGCCAGCCTATCGCCAGCTCTCTGGTCGATGACCCCTTCTCTCGTCGCCCTCTACTATATCAGCTTCTAGCCCTTCCCTTATTAAATCAGATTTACTCTCGAAGCGTCTCCGAGATCCGCGTACGCCTGGCTTTCTTCATGGGTAAGGAGGGAGGTAAAGCGATCTTGTACGGCCTCGTGCAGCTGAGGTCTTTCCTGAGCCCCCCACTCCACTCTGGCCTTACCTGCGGGTCGGGTGACCAGGGGAGAGGGTGAGAAAGGGAGCAGTTAGAGCAGAGTAGAGCCTGAACCCCCGCGCCAGGGGAGGCAACCCAAGCCCGGCAGCTCCACTTCCAGCTTTGCTATGATTAATTGAAGGGAAGAGTCTCTGGACTTTCCTGCCCCAGTTGGTTTTGAATCTTATTCCCCTGATCTCAGCCTCCAGGATAATGAGGATTACAGGTGTGAGCTACCGGAGCCCAATTCAGGGATGCTTTTAGAAATGTTATTTATCCTAACTTTCCACCCCAAACCACCCATCTATCTACCAACAAGTGATTGTAATAGAGTAGATGAGAACTCATTAATAAAAGGGAATGAATGATTTAGTGCTCAACAACATAGATACAATCTCTAACTATAGCGTGTCAAATTAACTAAATCCCTCCCACCAAACAGTACATATGGAAGGACTTCATTTATATAAAATTCTAATAATACCAAGTAATACATGATAACAGAAAATAAACCAGTGATCTCCTAAAGAAACAAACTGATCAAGAAAAGTCACAATGGAAGGATTCTGGGGGCTTATGTGAAACCTTGTAACTTACTTTAATTGTGTTGGTAGATTTATTATTATAAGTATATGCCAAAACAGGTCACATTATTTGTTTTGAATATGTATTGTTTATTATGCCACAGGCATCTTCACAAAGCTGCTAATCACTTTTTCAAATGGGATCCAAATTTTTAATTCTTCATAAAAAGGATAAAGCAACTGTCTATTGAGACAAGCTTAATAGTAATCTTCCTTCCCTATGCCACAAATAAGGTTTTAGTTATCAAAAGAATTTAACATTGGAATTTAGGGAATTGAAAGAGTTACCACAAAAAGCTAATTACTTAGAGCAAAGCCAACACTTCCTCCTACAAGGGTAATAAACACAAATAACTAGATTTTATGTCACTCTCTCCTCACAATTCCTGGTTATAGTAATGATATGACAGCACATAGTATTTACACACTCTACAATTGACATATGTGAGGAACCAAGGCTAAGGGGAGCTTCCTATTCTTACTTCCCTTCATGTTTCCAATTTATAATTCCACAGGCTTATCTTTGGCTTGCTGTCTGAGAAATGGTCATGTCTCCTCCATTCAAGATTTCAAACACTAACCCTTTATCTCACGACCTCTACATCTACCATATTCCATTGTCATCCTATTGTCTTTTCTTTGGAAGCAGATTTTGATCTTTCTCTTTTTCTCCCTCTCAGTTTCCTCTGAACTTTGATCTTCAGATTTGATGTGAGTTCCTTTATCTTTTCCCTTTCTTCTCTCCTACAATAATAGCACTCCTTCTGGCTCATTGGGGAAGTGGGGACTTCTGCACTTCCTTCCTTACAAGCTTACTATTTTCCTTTTGCCCTCAAACTCATTTCAGCAGTAGAAATAAAATAATCTTATTATATATGAAGACTATATATGTATATATGTGCATTACATATACATTAGCATATTATGTATTATGTGTAGAAATATATAATTTACACTTTATTTTTTCTTCTTTACAAATATAAACTGTAACCAAGACAATGTTTTACATAAAGCAATACTCATAAATTAGTCTATAGAATTGAAAAAAAACTCAAAATAATTTGAGCATGTATGGCCACACTATGTATTCCATGATCAGTGCATGTATGGCCACATTATGCATTCCATAATCTGAGCATGTATGGCCATACTATGTATTCCATAATCTGTGCATACATGGTCACACCATGCATTCTATAATCTGTGCTATATGGCCATGTTATGTATTCCATAATCCATGCATGTATGGCTACACTATGTATTCCATAATCTGTGCATGTATGGTCACAGAGAAATATTCCATAATCTGCATGTATGGTCATACTACATATTACATAATATCTACTTTCCTACACTTCTAATAAGTGTGAAAGTTGGTTGAACAACTTTGGAAAAATGATTTCCAAGATTTAACAAATTTGATGATCATAAATATATGTAACAAAATCTAGAAGAGAGGAGAATTGTGGCCTTCTGACACAATAGATTATAAATAGAACTGTATTTGAGTCATAGCAATGAGCCACAGTGGTGTGTGATTGTATTCATGGAATGTAAAACTAGAAAAATTAAACCATATTGTGGTAGAATATGCCTCTAGGAGAAATTGAGAGGGCTGAATTTGTGGTTCTTGTAGTAATGTTCTGCTGAGTGACATCATGGGCACTCACTGTTAAAATTATTTAGTTCTTAATTTTAATTATTTTTGTATGTGGATCATATTTTGTAAAGAGCAATTGAGAGAGAGCGAGAACCTTAAATAGTAGCCTGATTTTACTTTTAGTTTAACAATGTAATAAAAATTATTTTCTCTATTTTTAAATATACTTTTGAAAATAAGTCTCAGTGTGTGAAGAATAGTTAGGTGCCCAAAGAAGAAGAGTCACTTGGAAGAACATATCTAGAGTGCTAGAGTGTTCTGCGAAGAAGATTGTTAAAAATGTATGCTAGAAATGTAATCCCAAATCAGGACTCTGTTGGACTATGGATATGATCAATTTTTTGTCTGAATTAACCATGTCACAATGTACATGGATATTAAAACATGGTATAACACACCTTAAAATTTAACAATGAAAATAAGGGAAAATGAAAAGATCTACCTCAATCAATTGCAACGTAATTTATATAACCAAACACCCAATGTTGAACATGTTGACCTTGCTGTCTCTTTGTTCTTTTTATAAAACATAAAATAAGGAAACTTCATGTATGTAAATATTTTGCCTGTGATTCCTTACAGTAACATTTTAAAGGTATAATAATTAAGGTAAATGGCAGAAATTTCATAACATATGAATATAATTTCTTCTGCCAAATTTTTCTCTCGAAATTTTCTGTCAAATGACATATCTACCAGTCACCACATGGCTATTAAAGGTTTTTGTTATTTTGAATGTTAAATAATTTAGATTTTATGACAGTAGAGACCTTTATAATTTTCTACAAGACAACATCTTTCTCATACTAGGTGCTCATTAAATATTCATGAACTAAAGTAATTATACATGGCTCATTTGAATTGTCATGTAAAATACTGCTGGAAGTTCATTTCAATACTTTCACTATAAATTAACATCCTCATAGATTTTTTATGTATTCTGGAAAATGACTATAATTATTCAGAGAAATAATTTTATATGTAGTTAGCTTACTCTATATTTATTTTGTCTGGGTTCTTTTCTGAAAGGCAAGACCATGTTCCATTTTTTTAGGTGAGAATATCACTTCCATTAGATCCAGTGAGAAAGCATTAAGCCTCCGTAAGAAAAAGTGCTTTGTACCGTAAGATTTTCCTGTTCGGGCATGACAACACCAACTTACATTGGTAAGGATTCTAGACCTTCCTAGTTATGGCAAAGATTTATAAAGTTGCATCATATATGACATATTCCTTACCTCTCTTTGTCTAGCAAGTTCACTTTGTCAGTGAATATGTCACTGAAAAATTCACTTAGAGAGTAAAACATATTATATGCAGATACATGTTTATTATAGAATTTTAATAATATGAAAATAACTTTTTCTGATCACCTATTATCTCTTTCCAAATAGATGTCAATTCATGAATACTTAAGTAATAACTATTTATTGACGGGTTTCACTTTTGAAAAACTGAGTTAGTTGAGCATTAACTTGTTCTTTTTTTTTTTTTTTTTTTTCATTTTTGTGCTGACTAGAGCATTACTCTTGCCTGGCTTTTCCTTAAGGTTGGCACTCAACCAATTGAGCCATGCTTCCACTTTCAGCTTTTTGCTGGTTAGTTGGATCTAACAGCCTAACAAGACTTTCTGGCTGAGGCTGGCTTTAAACCATGGTCTTCAGATCTTAGCCTCCTGAGTAGATTGGATTACAGGTGTGAACCACTGGCACCCAGCATGAGCAATAATTTTCATTGCTGAATGTCTAATTGCTTTCTACTTGTCTAGGAAAAGAAAAAAATGAAATAGCCTTGTTCCATGGATAGGCTAGTGCTCCTAATATAATATATTGGGAAGGAAATTCTAATAGTGCATTGTCCCTTCAGAGTTTATGTTGTTTTCATAAAAGACTAAGTTTCATTTTCTTTCATACTTAGAGACACACTTTACGTGTACGAACTGCATGTATTCCCACGAACAGGAACTTGTCACATAGAGTAAGCTGGTTTTTGTCACCACACATCTCTCTATTTAAAGTTGGGCCATCAGGTTTTTCTAACTTGACAAATCTGGTTTGGATTGAATACTTAATCTATAAACATTGATTGTATCTCACAATTATTCATATTTTTAAACCTGTTTGAACACACTGAATTATTATTTTTGTGTGCAGGCCCTGGGACTTTGACTCAAGGCTTGGGGCCTGAATTCTTTACGAATCTTTGTTCAAAAATAGTTCTTTTCCACCTGAACCAAAGCTCCACTTCTGGCTTTTTGGTGATTAATTGGTGAGACAAGTCCCCCAGACTTTCCTGACCAGGCTGGCTTTGAACATTGATCCTTACCTCTCGCCTTCCTGAGTAACTGGATTACAGGAATGAGCCACAGTTGCTTGGAAAACAGTAATCTTTAATGTTGTTGATAACTTCTTTGAACTATAAGAACCTTTGGTTTCATACATTTATTCTTTCTGGATGTTTTTTAGTAACCTAGATCATCCATCTTGTTACTCTCTTCCTTCCTCTCAGAACATTTTGCCTATTTTGTTCTTAAAAGATCAGTCCCTCAGTTTTACTTCTCTAATACTTTTCTTCTTCAATTATCCACTCTCCCTATTGACTCTGTGGCTTCAGCTACCATCCATAATTTTCCAACTCTCGAGTTTTCTTCTAAAATAGAAGTATGAGTAAAAATGAAGCAAGTGAAGTAAGCAGCTCCCTCTGAAGGAAAGGATACTGAGTTCCCCCATACTAATTCATTTCTTTGAAGAGAACTTACACAGCCAACCATTGTCTGGGTAACTGCAGGCCACTGAACATTATATCACTGGAGGTGGGGGAAGAGTTTGGATGAGTCGGCAACTGGGTTTCTTCCTTGCTGTTTCATAATGCTATTATTAGAATTCAGAAAGACTTGTGTGCAATCATTTAAAACACTGTGTGGCATGTAATAAGCACTGTATATGTGTCTATTAATCTAAGAAATTGAGATCCAAGAGGCTGGATAACTGATCTTGGAGTTGCACACTGAGTGGGAACAGTGAGAGCAGGAGCTCGGGGAAGCCTGGAGCAAGGTTTCTTACCTTCCTCCTGCCTGCAGAAGGCTGTGCACCTAATGAAACCAGAAAGAGACAGCCAGTCCTGTGTCGTGCACATCACTGGCTTTCATTTTAGTGAATAAATTCTGTGTTCTTTACATAATTTTTTAAATTATCAAACTGAATTACAGAGAGGTTACAGTTTCATACATTAGACATTGGATACATTTCTTGTACTGTTTGTTACCATTCCCCCCTCCCCCCTCTCCCTTTCCCTCCCCCCCCCCACGAGTTGTTCAGTTGTTCAGGTCATTTTCACCAGTTTGCAAGTATTGCTTTTGTAGTTGTTTGTCTTTTTTTACCCTGTGTCTCTCGATTTTGGTATTCTCTTCCAATTTCCTGGTTCTAATACCAGTATACCTGGTTTCCAATATACTCAGATAAGATACAGAGATAGTGTAGGTACAACCACAGGAAGGTGATACAGGAATATCATCAATAATAGAGGCTACAGTTACATATGGCACATTGAAAATGTTTACAACTGTGATATAACAATTGTTTCCATAACATGGAGTTCATTTCACTTAGCATTGTCTTCTGTGTTCATAAGGGTATAGCTATTGGGCTCTTGTGATCCTCTGCTGTGACTTGCCTAAACCTGTGCTAATTATTCCCTATAAGGGAGACCATAGAGTCCATGTTTCTTTGGGTCTGGCTCACTTCACTTAGTATAACTTTTTCCAAATCCTTCCATTTCCTTACAAATGGGGCAATGTAATTCTTTCTGATAGAGGCATAAAATTCCATTGTGTATATGTACCACAATTTCCTGATCCACTCAGCTACTGAGGGGCATCTGGGTTGGTTCCACATTCTAGCTATGACAAATTGTGCTGCTATGAACATTGTTGTGCTGGCGACTTTAGTGTGATTATGTTTGTGGTCTTTTGGATAGATACCCAAAAGTGGGGCTGCTGGGTCATAGGGGAGTTCTATGTTTAGCCTTCTGAGGAATCTCCATACCGCTTGACAGAGAGGCTGAACCAGTTTACATTCCCACCAACAATGAAGTAGGGTTCCCTTTTGGCCACATCCCCTCCAACAGTTGTTATTTTATTTATTTATTTATCTATTTATCTATTTATTTATTTATTTTGGCCAGTCCTGGGCCTTGGACTCAGGGCCTGAGCACCTTCCCTGGCTTCTTTTTGCTCAAGGCTATCACTCTGCCACCTGAGCCACAGCGCCCCTTCCGGCCGTTTTCCATATATGTGGTGCTGGGGTATCAAACCGAGAGCTTCAAGTGTAGGAGGCAAGCACTCTTGCCACTAGGCCATATTCTCAGCCCCCCAATAGTTGTTATTGTTAGTTTTCTTGATATAGGACATTCTTACTGGGGTGAGATGGAATCTCAATGTTGTTTTGATTTGCATTTCTTTTATGGCCAGTGATGTAGAGCTCTTTTTCATATGTCTCTTGGCCATTCTCATTTCCTCATCAGAGAAGTCTCTTTTTAAGTCTCTAGCTCACTTGATGAGGGGGCTAGTGGTTCTTTGCAGTTTTGTTTTGGAGGAAGGTAATTTTTTTTTAGTTCTGCATATATTTTAGATATGAGGCCTTTGTCTGTTGAATGGCTGGTAAAGATCTTCTCCCAATCTGTGGGCTTTCTGTTTATCTTGCAAGCTATGTCCTTTGCCCTGCAGAAGCTCTGTTCTTTACATAATTTTTTAATGCCAATGAGGTTTGCAGAGACCCAGAGTTTCTACCCTTCCAAATGTCCAGGAAATATTTGAATCTGATCTGGATCTTGGCAGCATCCTCTAGACAATATCTTCAAAGAGGGGGGGATAAGAGGAATATTTATTTATACTTGTTTGAAGAAAGCTGTGCAGTTTTATTTTATTCTTTTGTTCTGAGAATGTTATGTTATGAATTTGTGTTCTGAGAATGTTATTTCTTATATGTCATAGTTAGTAGACTTATGCCAAGTATGAGAAATTTTTACCTCTCACTGTGTGTGTGTGTGTGTGTGTGTGTGTGTGTGTGTGTGTGTGTGTGTGTGTGTGTGTATCCTGGAGCTTGAGCTTGAACTTAGGGCCTGGGCACTGTCCATGGGATATTTCTCTCAAGGCTAGCACTCTGCTTCTTGAGCCACAGCTGCACTTCTCAACCTTTTTGGGTGGCTAATTGGAGATAAAATTCTCATGGACTGTCTTGCCTGGGGTGGGCTTCAAACAACAATTCTCAGGCTGCAGCCTACTGAGTAGCTTAAGATTATAGGTGTGAGCCACTATACTGGTCTCTGATCCACTTTTAACTTCTTTGCCTAGTCCAGTGGATTGGATGTCAGAATCAGAAAAAGCTGTGTCTACATCTTGATTTTTGAGGCTCTGTGAATATGAACTTATAGGGGAAATTCTTCTGTATACATCATTTAACTAAAAGACTTTCAGATCACCTGGATTAGCATGTGAACCCTAAAAAGTAGTAAGTATCTGCATAAGATCCAAAAGTAGAGGCAGAGTTTGGAGAGATATGGCCAAAAGCCATGTTACTGGAGCCACACAGCACAGGATGAATGAGGATTTCCCCTGGAATCCGCAGTAGAGGCTTGTTCCTGTCAAATCCTTGATTTCATGCTTCTAGCTTTCAGAATTTCAACTAATCATGTTGTTTTAAGCTATAAAGTTTACTGTAATTTGTCATAGATGCACTACATGTAGAAATTTACTAAAATGCTAAAGCAAAAGTTAAGAGGCAAGATGCTGGCTCTGACAGTACTTTCTCTAACTTGAAATCACCAAGAACAGGGAAGAATGCAAGGGTTGGAGGGGAGGGGAGGAAGAGCTGATGAGTGACACTGTATGGGCTGAGAAACGAGAGCTCCTGTGGGTAGGTTGCTGAGACAGGAAAGGGGAATGAATACAAGCTGTGGAAGATACCTGCAGGGGTTCACTATCAGGGGTTTTCTCTTCTTAATATGTCTATGCTCTGAGCCATGGTTATCAGTTTGATTAATTCCTCCAGGGATATTTTTAGTCTTCAACTTTTAATGTAAAATTAAAAAATGATGGTAATTTAAACCTAAAGTGAAGACAGTCACCTGATTATTTCACTTGAGTTCTAGGCTAGTACTCTACCACTTGAATCATGCCTCAAGTCTTGCTTTTTGCTGATTATTTTGTTCATGTAGTCTAACACACTCTTTGTCCAGGCTGGCCTTGAACTGAAATTCTCAAGATCTCAGCCTCTCCATTAGCTAGGATTACAGGTATGAGCCACTGATGCCTGTCTGTGAGACTCTTACTTCTAATTAACAGACATGGAGCTGTGGCTCAAGATAAGAGTGTTGGCCTTGAACAAAAAGCTAAGAGGCAGTGTCCAGTCCCTGAGTTCAAGCCCCAGCACATGGACACAGACACAGACACACACAGACATGCATACAGACACACAGATGTGCATACGGACACATACACAAACACACACACACACACACACACACACACACACACACAATGGAGGACTACTGATTCCTATTTCCAGCATCAGTTTTACGTTGCTCAGTCATTAGCTTATTTTACCCAACAGTTAATGAGCATCATATATATATATAATGCTAAGCATTGAAGAACGAGGAGAATAAACATTCCCTTTATTTTTCATTTCAGAGTTCTTGAATTAATAAATTTTTAGTGATTACAGAAAGACAAACTTGAAAATAGTTACCTAATAATAATTTTGACATATAATGTTAATGATTAAACCCTTTCCTACAATTATTGCCTATTTTTATGCATGGCCATGGGCAAAAGCTCATGCAAGAAGTTAGGAAAAGCTGGAAAGGAAGTGGTTTAACAAACATGGAAACTCCAGGTACTTCTGCATCACAAATGCTCTTATATTGAATATAATTGTTTTCTTCTCTAGTAGAACTTATATGTAGATGTTAGGAAGCCAAAAAAAGATCCCCAAATAAGATATATCTGGGACTATCTCTACCATTTTGTTTACTGTACAGTTAGCAATACTATTCTGACTCTTATTGTGCCTGTGTTCACGTGTCCTGTCTTGCGGCCATCACAGTTTCTGAGTGTACCCAGCACTCCCATATATCTCCTGGGGTAGCTGATCGCAGAGAGTATAAGTAGCAGACGAAGGTCACATATATATCAGTAATGGCAATGAGTTTCTCTTGAACTGCAATTTTTCATATGCTCACATTACTATACCTTTTCTTTTTTTTTTTTTTTTTTTTTTGACCAGTCGTGGGCCTTGGACTCAGGGCCTGAGCACTGTCCCTGGCTTCTTCCTGCTCAAGGCTAGCACTCTGCCACTTCTTGAGTCACAGCGCCGCTTCTGGCCGTTTTCTGTATATGTGGTGCTGGGGAATCGAACCTAGGGCCTCGTGTATCCGAGGCAGGCACTCTTGCCACTAGGCTATATCCCCAGCCCTATACCTTTTCTTGACTCAGATAAATTGCCAAATACTGCCAGACATTTAAAGAGAAAAACTGATCATCAGTATTTCATTGGCTTAAGTGTTAATGGTATCATAATGAAACTGGAAGCCTTGCCTCCTAGTTCTTGAACTGTGTTCAGTGTGCTCAGGGCTGTGCTCAGTATTGTGAAGGACCACCCCATTTTTTCTGTCTCTTTGCTGTCTGCTTTTTAATATGTCTTAGCAAATTATCAGTTCTCAAAAGAAGCATTGGAAAACCAAAGCGAAATGCCAAGTTCAACACTGGGGATTGGAGGAATCTGAAATGACAACCACGGATAAATTTCTTCTGATAACTTTTTAAGCTCTTAATTTCCTTAGCAAAATGATCTGCTTGTTGCCTTTGATGGACTTAAAGAAATACTTAGAGATTTCCTTGATGTTTAGGAACCTAACATTCTGAAGAAGGAGGGATAAGGGAAAAGAAAGAGGGAGGAGGGAGGGAAGGTCAGAGGACTGGAAAGGAGGGAAACAGGAACGAAGAGGAGAGGAGAAAGGGGAGAAGAGGAAGGGAGAGAAGATGAGGGGAGAGGAGGGAATAGGATATGTAAGGAGGAAACACACAATATCTGTGATCCCTAGAACACATGACTCATTCCCATGTTTTACAGTGAGGCGATATAGAAAGCCTCTTGGCGATATCTATGATGCAAAGAAGGAAACTCTCCTTAGCCAATAAATGTACTTTCTTGTTCTTGTCAGGCATGCAGTCTTCCTGTAATTGTGATAGCTAAGGATGAAAAAGAAGTGAATATACAAAGGACGATATAGAGAAAAGATGCAGTGACCCTAGACCCTTGGGGATATTAGTGAATCAGTGAAGCAATTAGACCACTCCTGTTTCCCAGCCTCTAACTATGTATGAGAAACACCAATGGTCTTTGATGTTACACCAATTTTAGATAGACTTCTAAGTTATTGCTGAAAGGGGCATACCGGATACAGTAATAATGATTTATAGGATTATTGTGGGGGTTAAAGAACATAACACAGTATCAGGTGCTGGTCTTTCATGCCTGTAATCCTAGCTACTCAGGAGGCTAAACAGTGAGGACTGTGGTTCAAAGCTAGCTCCCCTGAAAATCCACAAGACTCTTACCTCCATTGACCAGCAAAAGGTCAGAAATGAAGCTTTGGTACAGCTCCAGTCCCTTGAACAAAAATACTAAAGGAGAACACTCTGTCCTGAGTTCAAGATCTAGGACAAGCACGCACGATAACACCCTTCTTACTTAGGAGACTGAGTAGTTTGAGAAAGAATTACATGAGCAGAGAAGTAAAATGTCCAGAGAATGGTCTGAAGAGGAACCTGGGGTGGTTCTTTAAAGCACTGGGTGAGATTCATTGATTATCTGAGACACAGCCAGGCATTTCTGAGTCCAGACAGTATGAGGTTGGCTAGAACAGTCCAGGTGTTTCCTAATTTGCTTTGGGAAAACAAAACCCTAGGGAAGGATTTGGGAATGGCTACTGGGGACCACTAGCCTTGACAATGGTTGATTGCTTTGATAATCATCTTTTAACTGTACAGATGTTTCCCCTGATAAAAAAAAAAGTGTGGAAACATAAAGGTTACATGCCTAGTCAAGCCACCCTGAGCTGAGCTGGGAAGAAGGCAAAGAGCTTTAGTACAGTGCCTCGCTGGATTTTTATGGAGCTACAGGAGAAAGTGGCCACAAGGTTGGACCAAAACCTCTTCAGAGGAGCCAGGACCCTCCCCTCCCTGGGGAGAAGAGGGCGTTCCCTACTCTGCACTAGTGGCACCACCTTTTGCTCTAAGATCATGGTGATGCATGCTTGTTCTGATGACAGTGCCATGCCTTTCATCTAGCTAGCTGAAGAAATACCCCCTAAAGTTTGTGACATGAAACTATAATGGCTTTCACAAATCTCTAGGTAGCTTAATACAAATGAGTGGAAGAAATAGAAAAAAATAAACCTTTGAAAATTAGTATTCAATGTGATCTACTCATCAGTAGGGCTTATTGACAGCTGAGAATTTAGGCAAATTCAGGACCTACACCAGACCAGTGATAGAAAGACAGAATTTCAGCATCCCCAAGTGAGAGTCCTGTACAATCCATCTGAGAGACAAAACATTACCAGAATTTGAGATTCATACTGCTTCAAACCCAGGAGACATAAATTAATGGAAGCAAACAGATTTATCAAAGGTTACCTTGAGGTAATTACTTGAGACTTTTCTGTCACAAATCTCCATGAGCAGATACGTCTGAGAGATTCTATCTCCAAAATAACCAGTAAAAATATGCACAGGAGGTATGGTTCAAGGGGTAGGATAGCTGTTTAGCATGTGCACACCCCTCATTCAAGTCCCAGTACAGGAATTTTAAAAAAAGATTTTGTGGGGAGGGGTGTTTTGTTTTTGATTTGGTCCATCATGGGGATTGAATTCTGGGCCTGGGTGCAGTCCTATAGCTCTTCAGCTCAAGGCTAGTGATCTACCACTTGAGCCACAGTGCCACTTCCAGGTTTGAACTGCGATCATCAGATCTCAGCCTCCTGAGTAGCTAGGATTACAGGCATGGGCCACCAGTGCCAGCTAAAAATTTATTTTAAAAGAAAAGGAGCCTTCTGTAGCAGCTCCTGTTTCCTGCATTGGGAGTAGAAACTGTGTTTCTCATCTCCTTTCCTTCCTGCCTTACCTTGCTATACTGAAATAAACCCTTGCTAAAATCTTAAAAATATATCTTCTATCTGTGAGCCAGTGGCTCATGCTTGTAATCCTAGCTACTTGAGGCTGCAGTCTGAGGATCATAATTCAAAGCCAGCCTAGGCAGGAGTGTGAGGCTCTAATCTCCAATTAACTACCAAAACTCCACAAATGGAGCTGTGGCTTAAAGTGTTAGAATGCTAGCCTTGAAGACAAAAGTTCAGGGACAGTACGCAAGCCCTGAATTCAAACCCCAGAACAGGTATGATCGTGCGCATGCATGTGTGCACACATGCACACACAAATGAGACAATTACTAAAATCAAGACATGAGAGTACCTACAAATTGGAGATGATTTTCAACAGATATTCACTGAATAAAGATTAATATTCAGAACATATAAAGAGTTCAAAAAATTAAAGACTCAAAGAACAAATAATGTAATAATAGATAAATGAATTGAATGGTTTTCAAGAGAAGTACAAATGGTCAATAAATACATGAAAAAGTTGTCAATATTTTTAGTCTCTAGTTAAAGGAAAATCTAAACTACACTGAAATTCAGTCTCACCCCAGAATGGCTATCATTAAGAAAACAAACAGGGCTGGGAATATGGCCTAGTGGCAAGAGTGCTTGACTGGTATACATGAAGACCTGGGTTCGATTCCCCAGCACCACATATATAGAAAATGGCCAGAAGTGGCGCTGTGGCTCAAGAGGTAGAGTGCTAGCCTTGAGCAAAAAGAAGCCAGGGACAGTGCTCAGGCCTTGAGTCAGTGAGCAGGACTGGCAAAAAAAAAAAAAAAAAGAGAGAGAGAGAGAGAAAAAACAAACAACAATTACTGGGACCGGGAAAGGGAAGCAAACCCTCATATATTGTTTCTTTGAATATAAATTCAGTGCATCCATTATGGAAATCAATATGGAATTTCATATACATACACACACCACATGCATACACATAAAAACATTAAAATAGAACTATCACAGGATCTGTCTACAAATCCTACTCATATATTCAAGGAATATAGGTCAGTGTACAATAGCGATGACTAAACACGCATGTTTATGGCAGCACTCTTCAAAATAGCTGAACTGTTGAATCAGCGTACATGTCTATCAACTGACAAATCAATGAGAAAAATTTTACACACAAACATACACCCACATAATGGATTTTTATCCAGACATAAAGAAGAATGTAATTATATCATTTGCAGGAAAGTGATGAAACCAGAAATCATATTAAGCAAAAGAAACAAGTTTGTTTTTTCCCATATGTAGAACTTAGAACAAACAAAACAAAATGGAAACAAGTGTAAAGTAGAGACTGTTTGGTAGTAGGACAGATGATGAAGGAGGAATGAATATTAATAAATGAAATTAAACAAGAAAACATAAAATTTTAAAGTAGGACTTGAGGTAAAGATTAATAGAAGGTGTGCATTTGGTCAAGGTACATTATATACATGTATGGAAATAAAACACTGAAATTCCTCTGCACAATGAGTGTAGGCTAATATTCCATAATTTCCCTCATTGGTAATAATTAGTATATTTTTAGGATAGTCCTAGCAGAGGATCACAATAGCTCAATAGCTATGTACTTATGATCATATAAGATGACGCTAAGCAAAATGAATTCCAAGACACAGAAACTAGAGGTTTTTTGTTATTTTTAATTTACTATGTGAAATTATTTCTTTTTGCTTTTGTTTTTCTTTCCTATGGTTTATCCCCTGTTGTCACTGTATTTGATTTTGGTACCCTGAGTATTATATATACATTTAACTGAATTAGGGAAGGGAAGGGGAACATCAAAACGGTGAGACAAAGTATAAAAGGGTGAACCAATGCAACAGTGATACTTAGAAGACAATATGTTGGAAATTAACTATACAACTTGGGTGAGGGGTTGGGAGGAAGGAAAGTGGGAGAAACTGAGGGGGATGGGTAACAAGTTGGACAAGAAATGTACTCATTACCTTACATATGTAATTGTAACCCCTCTGTACATCACCTTGACAATAAAATTAAAATTTTAAAAGTATATTACAAATATAATATTGTAGTTTCCAACCACTACTTCCAAATTCTTTATTTTTCCTCCCAATTTAGTTTTTATTTTCTTATATTTTAGAGTTTGTCAATAGGTGCAAATTTGTCTAAAATTGTTCATTCATTCTTTCTGGTTAACAGACACTTTTCTCATGATATGGTGTTTGTCTCTATAGTCTAAAAGTTTATTTATACAGTCACTCTTACATTTTTTATTGTTAAGATGAAGTACGGAGGGGTTACAGTTACATATGTTAGGTAATGGAGTACATTTCTTATCAAACTTGTTACCATCTCCCTCATATTTCTCCCACCTTCCCTCCTCCCCAATCCCTCCCTGAGTTGTACTAATAGTTTACAACATATTGTCTTTTAAATATCACTGTTACATTGGTTCACCTTTTACATTTGTCTCACCATTTTAATGTCCCCCTTTCCTTCCCTAATTCAGACAAACATATATAAAATACTCAGTACCAGAATTAAATACAGTGACAACAGGTGCTAAATCACAGGGAAGATGAACAGAAGAAAAAAGAAATAATTTTACATAGTACATTAAAAATACCAATACCAATGATAATAGTGTTTTCCCAGCTCTTCAAATTTCAAACTATTAGTGTTGCTGTTGCTCAAAGTGGCAAAGCACTAGCCATGATCAAAAAGCCTCAGGGAAAATGTCCAGGACCTGAGATCAAACTCCACAACTGGCAAAAAAAAAAAAAAAGAAATAAAAAAATTCAACCTATTTACGTCTTTGGATCTGAAACACATCTATTGTAGACAGCATATAGATTCTTTTTTAAAAAATTGACTTTAGCAGCCTTTGCCTTTTGATTGAAGTGTTTGGCTCATTTACTGACAATGTAATCATTGATATAACAATACTAGTTATGTCCTCTTACTATTTATTTTCCATTTTTTGCCTTTTGTTGTTTAGGTTGTTTGTGTCAGTCACTAAAGTTTGAACTTAGAGCCAGGGCACAGTTCCTTAGTTTATTGCTCAAGACCGTTTCTCTACCATTGGAGCCAAAGCACCACTTCCAGCTTTTTGATGGTTAATTGGAGATAGAGTTTCTTGTGCTTTGGTTCCGGGACTTACTTCAAACCACAATTCTCAGATCTCAGCCTGCTAAGTAGCAATGATTACAGGTGTGAGCCACTTGCACCTACCTTGGTGCACTAGTGTTGTATATATACATATTATAAAGTAATATTTAAATATAGTTATATGTTACATATATAACAACATAACTATATTATGTAATATATTACAATATAAAATAGTAATATATGCTATTTATATATGATATATAATATAGTATAGTATATTTCTATATATTGTAAAATATATTATAGTAATATATTGCTATATATTACTATATACTGTAAACTATATTGTAATATATTGCTATATTTATATTAATATTAAAATATGTTATATAAGATTATATATTATATGTAAATTATTTTAGTGGTTTCTCTAGTGAGTGCAATTAGCATCTTTAGTGACCACTTTACAAAAAAAATTGTTTCAACTTTGTAAGACTTACCATACTAATCATATCTATATACATTTTAAAGCCCAACAACAGAGTTTTGAATTCACTGATTAACACAATTCTGCTTTTGAGATATGGTCTTCATACATAGTCTAGGCAGGCTTAAAACTCACCCTGCAGCCCAAGCTGTCCTCAAACTTATGATCTTTTTGCCTCCTTCTGAGTGTTAAGATCACATGTCTGCACCACCATGCCTTGAATTGCTTTTTAAGTGGGAAAAGAAAAGTGCTAACAAACCTTTATGCTATCTTTTATCTTTTCTTATGCATTTACCTTTAAGTGTTCTCAGTCTTTTCAAGTGAATTAGATTTACTCTGTATTGTTTGTTCTTTAAAGTTTTTTTTTTTTTTTTTTTTTTTTTTTTTTGGCCAGTCCTGGGCCTTGGACTCAGGGCCTGAGCACTGTCCCTGGCTTCTTCCCGCTCAAGGCTAGCACTCTGCCACTTGAGCCACAGCGCCGCTTCTGGTGGTTTTCTGTATATGTGGTGCTGGGGAATCGAACCTAGGGCCTCGTGTATCCGAGGCAGGCACTCTTGCCACTAGGCTATATCCCCAGCCCCCTGTTCTTTAAAGTTTTAAGGATTACTGTTAGCACTTCATGCAGAGCATCTGTTATTGATGAATTCTTTCCACATGTCTCTAGAAGTCTAAATGATTTTACATCTTTGTTATTGTGAATAAAAAAGTTCCTGGTTGGCAGTCTCTTCATTCAACACTTTCCCATATACTGCCTGAGAAATTAGCTGAAGATATTTTGTGTGGTGATTTTCTACTCTCGATATTATCTCTGTGTTTTTGAACACTTAGACTGAGATGTGTGCATGTGTGTCTGTCTTTGAGTTTCTTTTATTTACTGTTCTCTGAGTTTTGGAAACACTCCCACTAGTGTTTCCCATCATGTATGGGAGTTCTTCATCCATTATGTTTTCACCTGTTCTTTCTGTTCCCTTTTAACTCTAGAAATCCCAGTGTGTGTGCCCTACTCAGTGAAATCCCAGCATCTTTGAGTCTCTGTTCATTTTTCTGTTTACTTTTTCTTTCTCCTCTTCAGATTGATCTTTCTCCCACCTTAAATCTGCTGTACAGCCCAAGTAGGGATTATCTGTATGGAGAGAGAGAGAGAGAGAGAGAGAGAGAGAGAGAGAGAGAGAGAGAGAGAGAGTGTGTGTGTGTGTATGTGTGTGTGTGTGTGTACTGGAGCTTGAACTTGGGGTCTTGCACTTGGCTTTTTCACTCATCTGTCCTACAACCACTTGAGCTACACCTCCACTTCCTGCTTTTTGCTGTTTGACTAAAAATGTGAGTCTCACGCAAAGTCAGCCTGGCTGACTTTGAGCTAAGATCCTCAGATCTAAGCCTCCTGAGTAAGTGAGTTGCCTATAGGACACTATTGGTGCAAAAACATAAATTGTACTCGATTGAATGTATTCATTGTTAGTTATCAAGCTATGAGAGACATACTGAGGGAATACAAGTGAAATTATTTTCCATTATTAGATAGAAGCTTGAAAAATGTAACCCAGAATGCAAGTTGAATTAGGCCTCAAACAGGGGTACAAATCATGACAGGTAAAGGAGGTGAGAATGAGCAATGAAAACCGACAGAGTATCATGAACAAAGAGTAGAAGAGATAGAAATTTCTCTTGGCCACTATCTACATCATCACCTGCAGTCGGCATGTGATTGTTCTTCTCTGAGTGGAGAAGAACAAATATGATACAACAGAGGAGAATTTACTCTTTCTTTCATTTACTCCATAAAATCATACAATGTAACCATTTTAATGTCTGGCATTCAATCCCTAGGACCCCAAACAGAGAAGACACACCAAAAAAGTGACATACAGAGGGGTTACAGTTACTTAAGTCAGGTAAAGAGTGCATTTCTTTTTGGATAATGCCACCCCTTTCTTTGCTTTCTCATTGTATTTCCTCCCATCTCCACCCATAAGTTCTATAGTTTATTTCCAACAGTGTCCAGTGAGTAACCATGGCTGCATTTGTTCACCTTTTGTCCCTCCATTACTGTGCCTCCTCTTACATTCCCAAAGATATAAACAGAACAAAAAGAAAAGAACAGCAAAAAGAATCTTGTGTTTACATACACAAAATATTCAATTACTTATAGGTCTTGCAGCTGGAATTTGATTAATTTGCTTCCCTCTGTTCTTAAATGACCCTTTAGTAAAATTACCTTTGTTCAAGTGAGTGTCACCCAGGGCAACGCTGGCTGCCAACATAAGAATTCTTTTAAGCAGGACAAAATGAACTTTTTTTTTTTTAAAGGTTTTTGTTTTTATCAGCGCAGGGGTTTGAGCTCAGAACCTTCCACTCACTCATCTAGATTGCTCAGCTGGTACTCTACCACCTGAGCCATGCCTCTAGAATGACTTTTTTGCTAGTTAATTGGAAATTAATTCTCTCAGAATTTCTGCATAGACTGGCTTCAAATAAGGATTCTCTAGGTCAATGTCTCCTAAGTAGCTGGGATTAGGTGTGCCACCCACACCCTGGCTTTTATTTTTTTTCCAAAACTTTTCTACTACTGATGCTAGCTGACTAACGTACAGGTATTAAGGGAACATGGGGTTTAATTCACTTACTTCTAACAAAGCCATGGATTACTGCCTGCTCTTACATACCAAATGATACCTGCAAATTGTTCTTCAGTTTGCAAAGAATTCAGTCTCAAAGGACAATTGCTCAGTCAGTGCTGGGCACTTTGCAAGGTGTGTGTGTGTGTGTGTGTGTGTATGTGTGTGTGTGTGTGTGTGTGTGTGTGTGTGTATGATTAATTGGAGCAGCATCTCTCAGGACTTCTCTGCTCAGGCTGGCTTTGAACTAGGATCCTCAGATCCCAGCCTCCTGAGTAGCTAGAATTACAGGTGTAAGCCATTGGCTCTTGACTGATTAAAAAAAATAAGTCTATTGAAATCTCTCAATAAAAAACAGTGCTAAGATTAGAACCAGAGCCTTTAGTTTGGTAAGCCTTCTGTCTCTGAGCTGTTTCATGGCCCATTGTTCACATTTTAAATTTATTTGTAAAATTGACAACCCACAGTGCCTTTTCCAGCAACTATGTAGCCATTTTTAACCTGTGTGCCTCTAGCTATAAATTAATTTATGCACATATTTTTAGTTTAAATGCATTCAGATTAACTGTTGTCTCAGATTGCTATTAAAGAAAACGTTAGCATCTTTGAATATTATAAATCAATCCATTAGTTCTTGTCATGATGGCTCAGAAAAATAGCAAATATTTTGAAAACCGTCTACTCCCAACTTTGTGCTTAGAGATTATTTTCCATTCTGAAAATATTTGTTCTGATTTTTTGTTATTAGCCTGGAAGCAAGGTCCTGGTAAATACTGGGGAATTTCACAGTCTTCACTGCATGGAGAAGGTGGGAACTGGTTGCCATGGAGATGATTACCAAAGTTTCTTTCAGGTTTATGATTTCTGGTAGGAAATGAGCATGTAAAACAATCTTTTTCAAGTCTTTGGGCTTGAAATTGAATTCAGGGCCTAGACACTGTCCCTGACCCTTTTTGTTTGCTCAAAACTGACCTTTAAATTGACTACCATATTACTGGTGGCAGTATCTAGCTCTATTATTTTTGCTACTAATAAAAAGCTGCTGGAAAACCCCAAGATATCAAAAAGACATTTGTACTTCCATGTTTATCGCGGCACAATTCACAATAGCCAAAATATGGAAACAACCCAGATGCCCCTCCACAGACGAATGGATCCAAAAAATATGGTACTTACACACAATGGAATACTACATAGCGATTAGGAATGGTGAAATATTGTTATTCGCAGGGAAATGGTCAGAACTCGAACAAAAAATGTTGAGCGAGACAAGCCTAGAACACAGAAAACAAAGGGGCATGATCTCCCTGATATATGACTGTTAACAAAGGGAGACGGAGAGACAGTAGAGACCAAGTCTGTGAAACCAAAAACTTCTTGTCAAATAGTATTCCCCACAGGATTGGGGCAGCGAACCAACAGTATGTAACTAAAACCAAACAATTTCTCAACATATAAAGGTCAAAAATTGACCTCTCAGGGGAATACAATAGCTCAAAAGCTATGTATGTACGTTCATATAAGACTACTGTCGACATATGGTCTAATATCGACATTACATTTAAAGCCCTAGGCGAACTTTCTTGGGCGTGGCCACATGGCTACTGTATATGTTCTTGATACATTGTATATTGTATATATGTCTACCTGACCTAGAGAAGAGATAGAAAAACAGGGCATAAGATATCACAAGAAATGTACACACTGCCCTACTATGTAACTGTACCCTCGTTGCACAACACCTTGTCAAAACATTTGTGTTCAATAAATAAATAAATAAATAAAATCTGCTGGACATGAATATTGACTGATCTGTGTGGACCACAACCTCTAGGAAAACACCTGTCTCCAGGGAGAAAAAGTTGGAAGAATAGCTTCCTGGGTTTCCCAATGCTGTCAAGTATCTGTGTAACTAGAAGTAGAAAACACAAATTTAAGGGGGTTTGCCTCTTGATGTGTCTGCCATGATAATTTTCTCTATAGCTTAAAGAAAAGTAAATCTGATTGCTAATCAGAATTAGATTCAAATCCTGACACTGTTACAAAGTCCTCTGACATTAATGCCAGATTTGTCAGATAAAAATACAGGATGCAAAATTATACCTTTAATTCAGACAGGAAATACCACCATACAATCTACTAAAGATTATTTGTTGTTTATCTGAAATTTAAATGTTACTTAGTACCCTGTATCTTGTTTGGTAGTCTACTAAAATATCTCAATGAAAATTTCCTTAGAGTAATATAATATATAATCTTTCTGAGCCCCTGCATGTTCATGTAAAATCGGTGTTTTTGTTTGTTTTCTTGCTTGCTTGTGTTTATACCAGGGGATCAAACCCAGATTCATAGGCATGGTGAGCAAGTGCTCTACCACTGACATTCATCCCCAGCCCTTAGTATTTTGAGACAGGGTCTTGCTAGGCTGGCTAGGTGTTTGTTATCCTCTTGTTTCTTCCTCTCTGCTGCTGGAATTATAGGCATGCACCAAAATACCTGACTGAGTCTAGTTTTTATCTGGGTAATTCTTAGCTTAAATTGGATTTTAGAGATAGCTAACAATAAATCTAATTCTCAGTGGCTGAACATCAGAAGTATTTTTCTTGCTTATACACAACCAATGGGGTTCAATGTCTTCCATATTCTGGTGCAAGGATATGGGACTCTTTGTGTTGAAGTTTACATTGTAAGACTCATGCTCTCACTGATGAAAACTAGCTGGGTTGGCCTTGTACTGCAAGTTATTGATAATTATTAAGGCAACCATAGTCCAAAAGGAAGAGATGGTTTGTATGAGTCTCTAGTCACTCTCCACATGTTTCCATTTTACCCATGTAACCATCAATCCACCAATCTGATCAATCCACTAACCCAACCTTCAGTCATCCATCAATCCATATATCCATATATCTACACATCCATCCACCCATCTGTCCATCTCCACATCCATCTGTCCACCCGCACATCCACCTATCCACAGTCCACTCATTCATATGTTCATACAAATAGAATATATATGTTCACTTTGCAAAGCTCGTTCTATTGAGAAAATACAAAAGGCATAAACAAAGGAATAAAAATAAACATATATCACATTCTGACTATGAAGATGGAAAGAAGCAATGTACCGGGCAGAGAATCACTGTGAGATGATGATAGCAGATATTAATTATCATGCCTTTCTGACCAGATGAAATTAATTGTCATGCGTTTCTGACCAGATGAAAAGAAATGTAAAGGAAGTGAGAAGGGGGATAGAGCACTTCAAGTGGGAGATGGTATCAAGTACAAAGAGTAAAGCAAGAAGGCACTTAGGGTGAAGAACAGTCAAATCTGGGATGACACACAGTGAGCCAGGTCAGCAGCCATGGCAACAGTAGAAAAAGGTTCAGACTGCTGTGAGGATGTGGCTCTTACTCCGAGATGTGTCACCTTAGGTGTGTTTCAAACATAGGAATAATGTAATCCTAAATGTTAAAAGTCAGGTACTTGAAACTCATATTTGTTTTGTTAATTTTGTGATTTTCATGCCATCACTTGGATTTGACCTCCCACTCTAACTTAGCTTTTTTGATAAAGGCTGCTGCTGTAAAACATAAGCCACATCTCACTGTATTATTATTATTTTTTTTTTTTGGCCAGTCCTGGGGCTTGGACTCAGGGCCTGAGCACTGTCCCTGGCTTCTTTTTGCTCAAGGCTAGCACTCTGCCACTTGAGCCACAGCGCCACTTCTGCCTGTTTTCTGTATATGTGGTGCTAAGAAATTGAACCCATGGCTTCATGTGTATGAGGCAAGCACTCTTGCCACTAGGCCATATCCCCAGCCCCCGTAAGCCACATCTCTACTTCCAGGCTTTCACTGGTTAGTTGGAAGTGTCATTGATGGGTTTCATCTGCCTGGGTTGATTCTAACTGCAATCCTCAGATCTTAGCTTTCTCAGTAGCTAGGATTACAAGCATGAACCAACATTGTCCCAGCGAAAACTCATGTTTTCAATGTTTGTTGAGTACATATACTCTGTAGTACATATCATATACCCTAATATAGATGTAGGGGAGGTAGAGCAAGGGTTCATCATGAGGCTGGAACAATACCTCATGTGAGAAACACTAACCCTGAAGAGACATTGTGGAGCTGGAGGGGGCTGATGTATTTTTAATACATTTCCAAGTCAGAGAAGGGTTTTGTTGAAGGCAGCATGTACTAAAAAGTGACAATAAGAATGATGTAAGAAGTATACAGGAGGAATTTTGAGCAAGTTAAATCTGAGGTATTTTATATTGTTAAAGTAGTTAGTGAATAAGTTATCATGATTCCCCAAGTAAGCAAATACATCGGGGATTGAACAGAAAGACTGAGGATGAGTGTGCAAGGCAACTGCAGGGTTATCACTTGGATTCAAGCCAAAACACTGGTTGTTTTTATTGTTAGGAAAATGGAGGAGAATGGAAAAGTAATAGGCTGGATTTAATTTTGTCAACAGGCAAAGACTGTTTATTTCCAGAGAGGGGCACAGACCTTCCCATGGGTTTGGAGATTGTGCAAGGGGGTGAATTTGGGGCCAGGTTTATGTGGGGTCTGAGCAAGGAAGCAGAGGTTAATTAAAAAGCCACTAGGTCTGGGAAGTTGAGGACTTTTTAGTTGGGCCCAGTGGGCTGTTAACAGCTGGGCTTAGGTGGATTGCCCTGCCTGCACAGCAAAGCACTTTTGCACATGCCTGAGGTTTTGCCTGGTGCCTGTATGCCCCTGGGACAATAGGGTGGGGGTCAATCCTTCAATTATCAGGAGGATGGATATGAAAAGAAGAGTGTCGCGGAGAGAAGACGGCAGAGGAGCGGCTGAGCCCTGCAGAGCTCCCTCCGATATCGTAGTTTTCTCACCTCATAGAAACTGTTTCTCCGAGAAAGACAGCCAAAGTAAGTTCTAACAGTACAGGGATTCTGAACAGGAAGGAAAAATCGACTTTGCTGGTCTGAAAACACAGTTTTGAGCTCCGGGCGGCGTCCCGCCGCGGCGCCAGCGCCAGCTCCGGCACAGTGCCGGGCACAGCCCCCCGCACTCCGCGCAGCTAAAGCGAGAAATACTCCAGACGGCAGCCGAGCACAGAGGACCTGACATCGCAGAGACAGCGTGAGTACCCCGCAAAAAAAAAAAAAAAAATTATTCTCACTTGTGCCCACAGTCCAGCTTCTGGAAGGCATCCCTGTCCCCACCACCAGAGCAAAGCGCCATCTTTGCCACTGGCATAGGGTCAGACCAGACTGGAACTGAAGCGGGCCTGGGGAAAGCGAGGTCAAAAAAAGCCATCTTTGAAAAGGGCAGGAGGGGCGGAATCAGTGAGAACCAGCTCCGCCCAGAAGAACGCCCCCTGCCCTGGTGGGAGGCGAGTCCGGGGCTTAGCTAGAGATGCCCCGCCCGCCCTGCCCGCCGGAACTTCTAAACTTAAAGCAAAAGCTGCGAGCAGCTACCAGGGGCACGGAAACAACAGACGGAGGAACAAACAGTTCCGGGGACAGCTAAACGGTCCCTTCACAGAGGAAACTAATTCCCAGCCCAAAACGGAGCTGCATTCCATAGCTACCTATGCCAAGGAGGCTGCCTCCCTCAGGCAAGCAACTCTTAGTGGAGCAAAACAGGCCAGAGGCGCCACGCTCTGCTGAGTTCACAGTCTAGTCAAGTCCAGGCATCAAAGGCAGCGGCCCCACAGCAGACAGAGGAGCCACACTTCCTGTGACTTCCCATGTCCCCATCGACAGAGGACGCCCAAGGCCTGCCTGCAAGCTGTGCAAACCTCAGAGACCCACGATTGCACCAACAGGGGAGAAGGTCAGAACAGAACCACCCCTTGCCAACTGAAATCAAGTCAAACCAGCCAATCAGGAAAATAGACTGCAGTCCATTGCAGGGAAACCAGAGACTGGTTTCTTTTTCTTTTCAAACATTTTTTTTTAACTTTTCTTTTAAATTTTCTTTTTAATTTTTTCACACCTGAAACATCATTGGCTGTTTTTTTTTTGTTTTTATTTTTGTTTGTTTTCCATTTTTACTGGTTTGTTTTATCAAGTTTTTTTTTTTTGTGTGTTTGTTTATTTGCTTGGGTTGTTCCTTTTCTGTTATTTTCCTTTTTATTTACTTATGCTTCCTTGTTAAATAATTTTTCTCTGTTTTGTGTATCTGTCTTCCAGTATTTTTACTTCATTTCTCTCGTTACGTCCTCTTCCTTTAAAAACTACTTTCCTATAAATAACACCTACACCCTTTTCTGCTAACTCTCCAGTGTCTGTCATTTTATCAATGTTCTTTCTACCGATTCTACTCTTCTCCACATTTCCATGTCACTGAAACTAAACCAAAATCACCACCCCCCCCCAATACACTTTACTCTATTCTCTTTACTACCTCCAACTTACCCTCCTGACTTACTGCCTGGACCTCCAGGTTCCATTGACTCCTGGTTATTGGATAGAGGATATCCCAGCTTAATACGAGTGAATCAAAGGGGTTCATAGAGAAAGCCAGTCCTAAAAGAACTTAATATAAAAACAAGAATTGCGTATAAGGTTGTAACAGTAAATAAGTAACTACTGAATACAGGGCCCAGGATCAGATGTTATATTGAAATTGTATTCTTTAGGAACACCAAATCTAACTTTATAGACAGGTATACAAGTTATCTGTATATAATTGTGAAATTGTAAGATTTACACAACAGTGCTTGGTAAGGGCTGCTTTGGGTCTTAAACAGTGCTCACAGGTGCTGGTAGACTGGCATTCCCAATTCAAATGGGCAGAAGAAACACAAGAAAGATGGCAAATAGTGAAGTCTTATCCCCCACCCAAAACAAGCAGGAAGCAGAGCAGTCAATCAAAAACATAGAAGAAAACCCCCAAAATGCTCTACAAAGTTTACTGATAAACATGATAAATGAAAAGTTTGAATCTCTTCAGTCAATTATGTTAGAGCGTGAGGAGGCAAAGCAAAAATTAATGGAGAATTTCATGGCATCCACAAATAGAAAGATAAGTGAGCTTCAAGAGTCAAATGAAAAGATAGCTACCCAACTTAAAGATTTGAGAGACAACACTCAAAACCAAAGTAATGAAGTTAATGAAGTAAAGAAGTCCATACAGGACCTAAGAAATGACATGGAAATCATCAGGAAAGACCAGTCAGAAGGAAAAGAGATTCAAAATCAAGTAGCTAGCCTACAGTCCCGACTAACAGAAGCAGAGGATCGAATCTCAGGAGCTGAAGATTCCTTAGATTCTATGGAGAAAGATCAAAAATCAATACAAATCCAGTCCAAGCAACAAAACAGATCGCTACAGGAGATTCAAGACACAATCAGGAAGCCCAATTTAAGGATAATAGGTATTGAGGAAAACTTGGAGAAAGAGGTTAATGGGATAGGCAACCTATTTAACAGAATATTAGCTGAGAACTTCCCAAACATCCAGAAGGAAAGGCCTATACAGATACAAGAAGCATTTAGAACCCCAAATCGACCAGACCAGAATAGGACTTCCCACCGACACATTGTGATCAAAACAGCTTCAGCAGAGTGCAAGGAAAAAATACTCAAAGCTGTTAGGGCAAAGAAAACAATCACATATAAAGGAAAAGCAATCAGAATTACCCCAGACTTCTCAGCAGAGACCATGAAAGCAAGGAGAGCCTGGAATGAAGTATACCAAACTCTAAATAAAAATAACTACCAACCAAGAATTCTGTACCCCGCCAAACTCTCCTTCATAGCTGAAGGTCAAATAAAAGTCTTCCACAATAAGGAAAAACTGAAACAATATATCTCCACCAAACCAGCTTTACACAAAATCCTTAAAGATGTACTATACAGGGAAAATAATCAAGATCCCAACACAGACAGAGAAATGAACCCTAATTAGTAAACACTAGATCAAGAAATGGGAAGACACAGCTTTAAACAAGACAGTGATAATGAAAGGAACAAACGATCACCTCTCAATCCTAACTGTCAACATTAATGGACTTAATTCTCCAATCAAACGACATAGGCTCATAACTTGGATGAAAAATCAAGATCCATCTTTCTGCTGCCTCCAAGAGACACATCTATCCAGCAAAAGTAAACACCTTCTAAAAGTGAAAGGCTGGAAACAAATCTATCAAGCAAATGGCCCCCATAAGCAGGCTGAAGTTGCAATCCTAGTATCAGACAAAATTGACTTCAAATTAAAAAAGGTAAGAAGAGACAAAGAAGGTTACTACATACTAGTAAAAGGATCTCTCCAACAGGAAGAAATAACCATCCTAAATATCTACACGCCAAATGCAGGAGCACCCAACTTCATCAAACAAACACTACTGGCTCTAAAAACATTCATAGACCCAAACACAATGATAGTGGGGGACTTTAACACTCCACTATCACCTCTGGACAGATCAACACGCCAAAAACTGAACAAAGAACCCACAGAAGTAAATAATTGCATAGACCAACTAGACTTAATCGACATCTACAGAATATTCCACCCAGCAAGGTCAGAATACACATTCTTTTCGGCAGCACACGGAACATTCTCCAAAATAGATCACATCTCAGGGCACAAAGAAAATCTGTACAAATTCAGAAGTATCAAAATCATTCCCTGCATTCTTTCAGACCACAATGGAATAAAATTAGAGCTCAACTCATTCAGCCACCACAGAAAATCCCACAATTCATGGAGACTAAAGAACACACTGCTGAACCATCAGTGGATCATTGAAGAAATTAGAACAGAAATTCAAATGTTTATGGACTTCAACCAAGTTGAGGGCACAAAGTACCAGCTCCTTTGGGACACAGGAAAGGCAGTACTCAGAGGAAAATTTATATCTCTGAGTACATACATCAACAAACTGGAGAAACAGCAACTCAGTAATTTAAGGAAGCACCTTAATTTTCTGGAGAGAGAACAGCAAGCCAAACCCCAAGTCAATAGATGGAAGCAAATAATTAAAATCAAATCAGAATTAAATCAATTAGAGACGAAAAAAACCATCGAAAGAATCAACAAAACAAAGAGTTGGTTCTTTGAAAAAATCAACACGATAGACAGACCCCTGGCAAACCTGACCAAAGAACGAAGGCAGCACACTCAAATAAACAAGATAAGAGATGAAACAGGTAGCATCACCACAGAAATAACCGAAATTCAGAAAATAATAAGGGACTATTTTGCAAACCTTTATGCCAACAATTTCGAGAACTTGGAAGAAATGGATGATTTCCTAGAAAAAATTGATACCCCCAAACTCAATTATGAAGACTTAAACCTTCTAAACAGACCCATATCCAGTATTGAAATAGAAACAGCAATAAATGATCTCCCATCCAAGAAAAGCCCAGGTCCAGATGGATTCACCGCAGAATTCTACAAGGCCTTCAAAGCAGAACTCACTCCAATATTTCTCAAAATCTTCAATGAAATTGAAAGAGAACGTTCACTGCCAGACTCATTTTATGAAGCCAGTATAACCCTCATCCCAAAACCAGGCAGAGACTCATCACGGAAAGAGGACTACAGACCAATCTCCCTGATGAACATAGATGCAAAAATTCTCAACAAAATTCTGGCCAATCGACTTCAACAGGTCATCAAAAAAATCATACACCACGATCAAACTGGATTCATCCCAGGGATGCAAAGCTGGTTTAATATAGGCAAGTCAATTAATGTAATCCACCACATCAACCGGAGCAAGGTAAAGAACCACATGGTTTTATCGCTGGATGCGGAAAAAGCGTTCGATAAAATCCAGCACCCATTTATGCTAAAAGCCCTGGAAAAACTGGGATTCCAGGGAACATTCCTGAATATAATCAAGGCAGTTTATGACAAACCAACAGCAAGCATAACTCTAAATGGTGAAAAACTAAAGCCATTCCCTTTAAAATCAGGAACAAGGCAGGGATGTCCACTCTCTCCCCTGCTCTTCAACATAGTACTAGAATTCCTAGCCAGGGCAATTAGGCAAGAAGAGAATTTAAAGGGGATCCAAATAGGAAAAGATGAAGTTAAACTTTCTCTCTTCGCAGATGACATGATCCTATACCTAAAGAATCCCATAGACTCTACCCCCAAGCTACTAGAGCTGATACAAAACTTTGGCAAAGTTGCAGGATATAAAATAAACCTTCAAAAATCAACGGCCTTTCTCTATGCTAACAACCCGAAGACCGAGGCTGAAATCAGGAAAGCAACTCCTTTTGCAATAGCCCCCCAAAACATAAAATACCTAGGAATAACCTTAACCAAAGAAGTGAAAGAACTCTTTGAAGAGAACTTTAAAAGCTTGAAAAATGAAATTAAGTCAGAACTAAGAAAATGGAAAAACCTCCCATGCTCCTGGATTGGGAGGATTAATGTAATCAAAATGGCAATATTGCCAAAGGCTATCTACAAATTCAATGCAATACCCATTAATATCCCAACACCATTCTTTAATGAAATAGAGGAAGTAATCCAGAAATTCATATGGAACAATAAAAGACCTAGAATAGCAAAAACACTCCTAAGCAGAAAGAACAGTGCTGGAGGAATTACAATACCCAACTTCAAGCTGTATTATAAAGCTATAGTAATAAAAACAGCTTGGTATTGGCACCGGAACAGGCCTGAAGACCAATGGAACAGAATTGAAGACCCAGAATTAAACCCACAGAACTATGCCTACTTAATCTTTGATAAAGGAGCTAAAACAATAGTATGGAAGAAAGATAGCCTCTTTAACAAGTGGTGCTGGCAAAACTGGCTCAACACATGCAACAAACTAAAACTAGATCCTTATATATCACCCTGCACCAAAATCAATTCCAAATGGATTAAAGACCTTGAAATCAAAACAGGCACCCTGAAGACACTAAAGGAAGGAGTAGGAGAAACACTTGGGCTCCTTGGCACAGGACAGAACTTCCTTAACAAAGACCCTGAAAGGCTACAAATCAAAGAAAGGTTGGACAAATGGGACTGCATCAAACTCCAGAGCTTCTGCACGGCAAAGGACATAGCTCTCAAGATAAACAGAAAGCCCACAGACTGGGAGAAGATCTTTACCGGACATTCAACAGACAAAGGCCTCATCTCTAAAATATATGCAGAACTAAAAAAATTACCTTCTGCCAAAACAAAACTGCAAAGAACCAATAGCCCCCTCATCAAGTGGGCTAAAGACTTACAAAGAAACTTCTCTGATGAGGAAATGAGAATGGCTAATAGACATATGACAAAATGCTCTACATCACTGGCCATAAAGGAAATGCAAATCAAAACAACATTGAGATTCCATCTCACCCCAGCAAGAATGTCATATATCAAGAAAACTAACAATAACAATTGTTGGAGGGGATGTGCCCAAAAGGGAACCCTACTTCATTGTTGGTGTTAATGTAAACTGGTTCAGCCACTCTGGCAAGCCGTATGGAGATTCCTCAGAAGGCTCAATATAGAACTCCCCTATGACCCAGCAGCCCCACTGTTGGGTATCTATCCAAAAGCCCACAAACAAAATCACAGTAATGCCACCAGCACAACAATGTTCATCGCAGCACAATTTGTCATAGCGAGAAGCTGGAACCAACCCAGATGCCCCTCCATAGATGAATGGATCAGGAAAGTGTGGTACATTTACACAATGGAATTTTATGCCTCTATCAGAAAGAATGACATTGTTCCATTTGTAAGGAAATGGAAGGACTTGGAAAAAGTTATACTAAGTGAAGTGAGCCAGACCCAAAGAAACATGGACTCTATGGCCTCCCTTATTGGGAATAATTAGTACAGGTTTAGGCAAGCCACAGCAGAGCATCACAAGGCCCAATAGCTATACCCTTAGAAACACATAAGATGATGCTAAGTGAAATGAACTCCATGTTATGGAAACAAGTGATATATCACAGTTGTAACTACTTTCAACGTCCTATGTGTATGTGTAGTTTCTATTATTGATGATGTTTTGTATCACCTTCCTATGTTTGTACCTACACTATCTCTGTAATCTTATCTGAGTATATTGGAAACCGTGTTTACTTGTATTAGAAGTAGGAAATTCAAAGGGAATACCAAATTCGAGAGACACAGGGTAAAAAAAGAGAAATAACTACAAAAGCAATACTTGCAAAACTGTTTGGTGTAAGTGAACTGAACACCTGAGGGGGGGGGGGGAAGGGGGGGAGGGAGGGGGGCATGAGGGACAAGGCAACAAACAGTACAAGAAATGTATCCAATGCCCAACGTATGATACTGTAACCTCTCTGTACGTCAGTTTGATAATAAAAATTTGAGAAAAAAAAAAAAAAAAGAAGAGTGTCGGGGTTTTTAGCCCGCCGCACTCCCCCGACCTACAGGAGAGATGGGAAAGGCATGCCCCCACCCGACAAGCCAAGAAAGGAAAGGGCCAAAAGACCACCAGCACCCAGCCATCCCTCACCGGAGGACAATCATACGCATCTGGGCAACAAGTCGGTGCAAGATCTCCTTTATTGAGGAAGTACATACAGCTAAATAGGGTACAGGAGCCAATCAGGTCTAAGATCGGCAGGAAGGGGAGGAGTGTGCACTTATCTAGGGACTGTAAGGGGAGGCATGAGCTGTCCATCAAGGGGAGGAAGAGCCAGGGTGTCACAGCCCACAGAACCACCTCCAGGTTCACCGTTAGGTGCCATCTTAGCCACACATGGCCCCAGGACTGAGAAACAGGCGGGACCAGCTGGTTGACTTCCTGGTGTGTCCCACAGAAGAGAAGATAACTAAAAATACACAGGAATGATCCAGCATAAAGGGGTTAAAGAGATGAGGAAATATCTGAATAAAAATGTTCATTTTGAGCTGTGTGGGCATAGCAGTGCATGCTTGAGATTCTAGCATTTGGGAGGCTGGAGGCAGGAGAACCTTGAGATTCTCAAGAGGCCTATGTTATGTGACCTTGCCTCAAAATACTAAGTGTACATTTGTGTATGTGTATGCAAATGTTTCTACAAACGCAAATCCTCTCCAATCTGACAGCCCCCTCCCTAGCTAGTGTATCTTCTGTATCATGGGGCAGTCTGTTTCCCCTGTCTCCTTGCCTCTCACTGGTCTCTCAGCTCATCAATCCAGCAGCCACTACCCACACCCCGGTATCCTTGCTTCTAGATACAGTCTCCTTCCTCTTGAATCTCTTTCATCTTACAATACACAGGCAGCCTCTCTCATAAGACTCTGTCTCCTCCTCCATTGTCTCCCCTGGCTCCCTTTACAACTGACATCCCATTAACTTCTCTCCAGACTTTCTAAGCAAATTAAACAGCCTCTGGTCAAAGATGTTACATCAGAACCCAGATAATGCAAAGATAGGTCCATTACCTAGGTCATGATGGTCATAAAGCACGTCACAAAGAGAATACACAGTGTGACCTTTCTTATGTTAGTACACCTTGTACAAAAAGAGAGTGGGGGAGCACATGCATATGGTACATATGCATGCTAGTACTTGGCCTTGAACACAGGGCCTTGCCCACTAGCTTAGCTGTTTCACTTAAGGCTGAAATTCCACCACTTGAGCCACAGCTCCACTTCTGGCTTTTTAATGGCTTATTTGAGATAAGAGTCTATCAGATTTGTCTGATTGGGCTAGCTTAGAACCTTGATCCTCAAATCTCAGCCTCCTGAGAACCTAAGATTACAGGTGTGAGCCACAAGTGTCCAGCTCAAGTTATAAAATCCCAATCATCTCTATCATACTTCACAAAGTCTATGAATTTTAATTTCCTTTCAAGACATCTAGGTTTGCAGGAAAATTTTTCTCCTTCTTACACTTCTAAAAATGCAAATTCAGATGCTGAGAGAGATAGACTTTTTCTGCCCTTTCCCCAGTCATGGAGAGTAGCTCCTTCAAGGGGTCAAAGTGTAACACTCAGAGAAATGCCCCCATCAAACTTGATGGTTTTACTGGATAAAACTTTCCAGGTATGGAACAATGGGGAGGTGAATTGTTTCCAAGAGCTAGCCTCTCCTCATTGATGTCTTGGCCCCACTAGCCTGTAATCCAGCTGTAATCCAGCCTGTAATCTATGCCCAGAGACTCTCATGCATCTTGCAGAATTTTAGGGGCATTAGCTTAACTCTATTATTATCTGGAAAGTAATTAACAGAGAGTATAGTTGTAATTACTGTTCAAGGGCTTTAGAAATACTTGCTCACTTGATCTTTGCAATGACCCAGAGGGCATTTTTATTGGATATATTTTACCAATGCTCTGGGAAGTTGAAAGTTGTCTTGTTTACTCAAATTGCAAATTCAGATTGAATTCAAAAGTCAAGATTGTTTTCATTTCATAAATGCTGCCTCTTTGGTGTGTCCTTTCTCTTTTCCCAAGGGTCTTTGCACTCAACGTATTCTGTAATAACAGAATGAGTTCGCTCTTCCTGCAGGCATTTTGTGCATTTGTGAGCATGTAGAGATGACCTGAGGAAGTCGAATGGGGCTAGATATGTAGACAAATGAGGATGGCAGAGATGTTTTGGAACTGAACTTATAAGTAAGTTTCAGTCAAACACAGCAAAGTTTCATATCCTACACAACTGCGGATTGAGTTGATTGAGTTAAACCTTGAGAATCCACCAGAATTTCATTCATGAACTTTTACTAAGCACCCTATTTAATATTGATCCATACCTGTTGAAAGCCCTAGTCTATAAAGCTATATAATAATACATTCACTGTTTCAAATTGCAAATTCTTTGTGTATGTGTGTGTGTGTGTGTGTGTGTGTGTGTGTGTGTGTGTGTCTGTCTGTCTGTCTGTCTGTCTGTCTGTGTATTAATACTGGGACTTGAACTTAGTACTTCATACTTTCACTTGACATTTTCACTCAAGGCTGGTCTTCTACCACTTGAGCCACAGCTCCATTTCTGACATTTTGGTTGGTTAATTGGAGATAAGAGTCTCAGAGACTTTTCTGCCACCGATGGATTTTCACCACAATCCTCAAATCTCAGCCTCATATGTAGCTAGGATTACAGGCGTGAGCCATTAGCACACAGCTGTACTATAACCAATTTTTGCAATTTTGCAAGATGCATACTAGAACTATTGTTTTTATTTGTTCAAGGGATATTATTATTATTATTATTTATTGTTTTTGTTTTAGGTAGAATCTGGCTGTGCAGGCCAGGCTGGCCTCAAACTTGAATTCCTTCTTCCTGGCCTCTTGAATTTCAAGATTACAATTGTGCATCACTATGTCCAGCATTGTTATCCTCGTTGTTGTTTATTTGCTTTGTTTTGGGTGGGTTGTTTTGCTCATTTGTGTTTTGACTTAAGATAATTTTACAAAGGAAATCTTGTCTGGTTTTACATTGCTGTGATATTGGTTTGTAAGTGAAAATTTCTTTCTGGTCACTCATTGAAAGATGGCCCCATCTACTAGTTACATGGATTGTTGAGAGCTGTTGCTATGAATCATTCCTGCTCAATAACCTAGACCCTAGCACACAGATGTGATCTGATTGCTTCTGTTGAGATGGGGAGCAGGATGGTGAGATACCAGGAAAGAGTAAGGTGGGAACAGACAAATCTATCCCTTCAATTTGAATTCCTTGGAATTTGAAAATGCCAGAAGAACATCAGGATGTGAACAGAGAAGGTCTTGACAGAGAGCTCTTAACCAATCTGCTATTTACCCAGAAGAAGCATCTTGTGGGTTTTCCAGAGGAATTCACTTTCCTGATTTGTTTACCATGGTGGAGAAAGCAGGCCTGACAAATAGAGCTCTTCACTTTGCTCAGCTCTGAGATTTCCGTTAAACAGACAGAAGCAGGCCTGCAAACATTGAGTTTGCACAGCTAGCAGAGGCATCTTTTCAAGCACCACTGTTGTCTGGAAAGCCTTCCAAAAGCCCTAAGTCTACAGTAAGGCAAGTAGTTTGCACAGTCATTACTATAGTGCAGCTGATGAATATCAGCAGTTGGATTATCTCAAAAAAGAAAAAAGGAAGAAAGAAAGAAAGAAAGAAAGAAAGAAAGAAAGAAAGAAAGAAAGAAAGAAAGAAAGAAAGAGAAAGAAAGAAAGAAAAAAGGAAGGAAGGAAGGAAGGAAGGAAGGAAGGAAGGAAGGAAGGAAGGAAGGAAGGAAGGAAGGAAGGAAGGAGGGAAGACGAAACACACTGGGGAAAAGTGCAACTTTCAGGACACTTTAACTCTACCCAACTATGCGAAACTTGATCATGAAGCATTCACAGAGAGAATTTTACTCCTGAATTTTGAGGAGCATGGCCCATACTTTTACCCATATAATTATGAGACATTTCCCTTAAGAGTGTAGACTGAGTTCACCATAAGAAAAAAATACCCATAATGAGCAATTATTTATATGGCCTATCTTTTCAAAATCACTAATCCATGTATTTTCCTATTTGTGTCATCATTATTATTAAAATTGCACATCACAAGAAAACTGACTCCCCAAATTGCTCAAGCTTTGCTCAGAATTAGTTGTCTGGTGAGTAGAGGTGATCCATAGCAGCTATCCCTAAGCAAGGGTGAAGCGCAAAGGGAACCTAAAATGGAGTATGAATTAGAAATTCGTCCAGGGACAATGCAGTAATTAAGCTTTGCAACTAGTTTGTATGGACTACCAAGGTCCTGTAATGTCATAAGATGGGATTTTTTTTTTAATATTCCACCCATCTAAGGATTCAATATAGATTTAGCTCTAGCCTAGGGTGGATGGATGAAAAGTTCGTAAAACAATATATCAGTCATTCAGGTCGGTAAACTGTAGCCTAGCAGTTGAATGTAATTCAGTAAACCTCTCTCAATGTTGGGACAGTGATTATGCCTCACATGGCTGGTTTAGGTGAAAGAATTAATGCTCCAATTAAAACTTGTTTCAAGGTAGAAATCTTTGTCATTTCACCCTAGGGATGATGCATTTTCAGTCTATTGAAAATGTTTTCCTTCCCTAATAAATTTCCCTATCACTTTCTGTTGGGGTTCAGCTTTGGCCTTGAGGGGGAAGGGCAGGGGAGAGCGCTCCCTAGATGCCTCCCTTCCCCCAGCCCTGGGGGAATGTGGAAGCAGGCCACAATTCTCTGGGTCCAGAACCAGAAGAACTGGCTTTGCGACCAGCCCCCCAACTTTCTCGCCAGCCCATGTGCTCCCCATTTTTGCTGGCTTTGCCCATGGGGGTGGTGCTATGCAGGTGACGTTAGCTCATGAGGGTGTCTCATGACAAGCTTGCCAGCCTATCGCCAGCTCCTGGTCTATCACCCCTTTTCTCGTCACCCCTACTATATCAACTGTTAGCCACTCCCTTATTAAATCAGATTTGTTCTTGAAGCGTCTCCAAGATCCATCTGCGCCTGGCTTCCTTCGTGGGTAAAGAGGGAGGAAAAGGGATCTCGTCCGGCCGCGTGCAGCTGAGGTCTTTCCTGAGCCCCCCACTCCACTCGGGCCTTACCTGCAGATCAGGTGACCAGGGGAGAGGGTGAGAAAGGGAGCGATTAGATTAGAGTAGAGCCTGACACCCCCGTGCCAGGGGAGGCAACCCAAGCCCGGCAACTTTCACTATATTCAAGTCTTTCCTGAATACTTCTGTCACTGGATGCAAGGATGAGATTGATAGCTGTATTGACTCTCTAGTAAAAGGAGAAGCTTGTATGTCGCTGTGGATCAGACTTCAGGATCTTTAACTTTTCTAGTACTAATCTTAATATACTGATCTACTAGATCTTGCTACTTAAAGTATGGTCACAAAACAGCAATAGCAGTACCTGGACATTCTTTCAAAGGTGGCATTCAGAACTCACCCAGGTCTATCAAACCTGAATCTCATTTCCACTTGACACACAAGTGCAGGATCTTCTTTCTCCCACTGAGTAGTGTGTCAAACACACAGTCACATTTGGAATCTCAAATGTCCAACACCGGCAGGGATCCTGAGAGCCTGCCATTGCCTCTAATATTATTATATGGGTTCATCTCTACTTTTAGAAAGTTCTTTTTTATTCTAAAAATGCAGCGAAATCTACAAATGCAGACATGCTCACCATGTTGGGACTGTCTCAAGACGCCAGCTTGAGAGGAATTTAACAAGGCAAAGAACATGCTACAGACAGGAAGCCAAGAAAGCAAGCCCATTGGGCAGTCAGTGGCCCTAGTTTTATTCCTAATGTGTTACTGCTCCTCATTCTGATTAGTCAGACCATAAATTCACATTCTTGTATGACTGGTTAACTTGAAATAGGTTAAAAAGTTTATCAAAGGACCCAACCAAGACCAGGACACCTGGCCAGGGCAGGAATTTGTGAGGTAAACAAGGATGTGATTTGGCTAAAGTACCTTCTTGTAAGATGACAGCTACCCTTAAAATTGTGGTGTGTATGCCAAGTAAGTCACATTGACAGAAAATATTCTAACTCCTACAATGTTAAGAAGGAAATGACAGTGCATATCTGAATTTGACTGACAGCTTCTGTTTTTCCCTACCATGGCAATGGAGGAGGCTGGCATGCCATCTGAAGCTTAAGCCAGATATATCATTAGGATTTCTCAGTTGGTGCAAATGTTTACATTAAATGTTCAATGTCAGGTAAGTGCTTGTGAGATTGCAACCCTCCTGCCATATGGTGTCCTACTGAACAATAGAGGAATATTGGCTGCTGCTAAGACAAATTATCTATTGGAAATCAATACTGTGTCCAGTCCCTTTGTTGATATCCAGTTAGAGGAGATTACATCAGTCATTGAAATGTTCACTTCTTATTTTTCATGCCTGCAACATTAGATCAGGTCATCTCTATGTATTTCACCCAAGTTTCAGTACAGAAGTAGAATCTGAAGTTACTGAAGATTTGTAGGCTGTAGAGACAAAGTAAATTCATAGCCCAATAACCTTTACCTGCATATTTGTTTATGAATAGAATGCTCTGGGCCCTTCATTACTTGCATTTAAGTAACTACTTTAACTGTTATTTTTTAGTCCTTAGTACAGAAGAACTTCTAAAATCTCTGCAATGTGGTGGTCCAGCATAGACCCCATATGAATGAAATTTACATGACTGAATTCAAAGAGTTGACAAAGTCCTCTAGGGAGCTTATGGAATAATCACAGAGCCAGATACTGGTACATCAGTGTCGGTAGCCTGGAGAAGAAGTTTCTTGATAATTGCTTAACACATACCTGGTTCCTGAGAAGCAGTTGTATTGTCACCCATCTTTATGCACTGCAAGTATTCTTCTCATTTCTGCTTTTTGGCCCTTTTATATTAAATCAGGTTGGAAACTTTGATCTTCATTTTCTAGGCAGAAAATGTGTAAACAACAGACTTTTCTGCAAGTGCACTGGGGTGAGAAGTGCTACCTAGTTAGTGCTTGTAACTCCTAGGATCTTTCTAAAAGAAAGTAGATGGCATGTGGGTGGGTTCATGTGCACATATTTTGTATTCTCCAAGCCTGCAAGAAAAAAGATATCTTGTATTTATGTGCGTGTGCACACACACACACACACACACGCATGCACATTAAACATCAAATCAAGGGTTCAGAAGACAGTACCTCTCCTTTTTCCAGTTAGATGATTTTGCTTTGATGAAATCAGATTCTGACTCATAGTTATCATGAGATTTGGGATAGAATTGACTTCCCAAATAGCTTAGCATGGTATCCCAGCCCAGCAATTCAGGTAAGTGTAAATAAAAAGATGGTGGTTCTGGTCAACATGGGACAAAATCAAGACTCTTATCTTAAAAATAACCAGAGCAAAATGTGGTATGGGCATAGCTCTAGTACTAGAGAATCTGTCTAGTAAGTGTGAAGTCTTGGGTTTAATTCCCACTACCACCAAAATAATAATAACAATAACAAATTGAAACGTTCCTCAGTTTGACCTCTGGTGGTTGTTTCTTGGGATCAACTTCCTTTGTGCAATCCTCTCTTGGCTGTGATCCTGGTCAGTGCATGCATACTGGGGTCACCGAGTATGTACCTCATGGCAGCACTGTCACCACCACTGTCTACTACCCTTGTTTCTACTGAGATATTTCCAGTAAAGCAAAAGCCACACCAGTAATTTTCATAAGGAGAATTCAATATAAGCAGTATGGAGAATAATTTGCCTGAGACAACAAAGATAGTCACTCTGTGAAGTGGCTCCACCCCAGGACTAAAAAGGGTAAAGAAAGCCTTAGGACTGGCAGGAATGAACTCAGGCGTGGAATCATGAATGCTGACAACCAATGCCAACACTCTGGGGAGCCTGAGAGACACCGTGGCAGAACCACATGGCTCTAAGGTGGCAGCACCACCCAGTTGGTACTATTATTTCTGGGAGGACTGGGGTTTCAAAGTGTCTAGGAGGAAGGAAGCTTACTAGAAAGCACAACAAACTGCTGTTGCATAAGCCACCAGTGACAGGGTGAGCCATTTCCCAGGTGACTGGGAAGAAAGGAGCACCCCACTTCCAGCCTGGCTCTCCTCATCCCTTCCAGATCTCCCTGTTGTCAGACCCTAATCAAAAACAGCTGGGAAACATGAAAAACAGCTGGAGAAGCACAATTACTTGTCCCAACCTCAGCATCAGAGTGAGGAAGGAGGATGTAGAGCCAGAAGATAATGGCTTGATTAACCACACACCTATCCTATAACTTCTCAGCACCACCCCACCAGCTGGCCAAGGAGGAGTAGCAGGGATGTAGCATGAGCCTTGCACTTGACATTTCCCAGAGTCCATGGAATCATTCAGCAGCAAGTAATATTCAGTTCTTTCTTGGGGTTTCAATTCTAAACCTTGGTCTCATACAAAGCACATCCTTCAGTTCTACACTTATGGAGTGTCTCCTTGTAAAAGTGGCTCGATGTTAACCCCAGTTGTCAGGTGAGGAGAAACCTTTCCCTGCCATCAGGAGTAACCAGACTCAAGCACTGTCTCTTTCCTTTCCCATTCTCAGCATCTGGTCTTTAGATAACAAACCCTCACCCCTCTAACCATGGGGTTCTGAATGGCTGCAGTAAATCTGGAATAACATATGGGGCCTGGTGGAAGCTTGAGGTAACAGGGGACACTGAGGATGAAGTGACACTGGGGGGACAACCCGTCACAACCAGGCTTCTCTGTGGTCTCTCAATCTTGTGCTAACCATTTTTCAGTGCATACATAAACACTGACAAAACTAGCCCCAAATGTCACAAGTATACACTGAGGTTTGGTCTGGAATGTCTCTTGATAGTTCATGGTTTGGGACTTTGTCCCCACTGTAGCAGTCATCAGACATGGAGCTTTGAGAAGTGAGTGGGTGATGAACAAACATCCTTTCATTGCTGTTGATGAGTTCATAGCTATGCGGATCACCAAGGGGTGGTCTTAGGTGGGGCTTAGATGGGGAAGAAGGTTACTATAGGCTTGACCTTGAAGGGGATCTTCTGCTCCACCCACCTATTGGCTGCCATGAGGTGATTAGTGACTTCATCACATGCTCTCTGCCACGATGCTATGCTTCACCAGGACTTGCGTGGAACCAGCATGGGCTGGAACCTCTGAAACCAGGAGCTCTTTTACAAAGAGTGGCAACTCACAGCACAGCATTCCACTTATCTCTAAAGAATTGCTCTGAGTCTCCATGCTTTTTCTCAGGAACTCATTGCCTTGCTTTGGCTAACGTCATGCTTGGGTATGTGGCTGTAGTGACACATTTATACTCTAATACTTTATACTTTTCTAGGTGGCCACAAACTAGTATTAGACCCCTTTCTGGAAGAGCTCAAGAGACCATAGAAGCATTGCTTTGAGGAGAAAATGAAGTGAGTTTTTCATGGCCTATGGAGTTTCCTGTGAGCACCAGGAGGATTGGATTGCATTTGCAGTATGTATAAAAACCAGTCTATATGAAGCATGTATTGGAAAAACAGTGGTCATAGGAATTATGTTTTAATTGAGATCAAAGTTTCAGTTAACTCTCACTTGGGAGTAAGTAAAGGATCTGGCTCTGGCTCTGTTCTTACAGCATAGATGTAAGATGAATTCCAGACTCCTGGACCTAAAGTCACAGTTCTGTGTACCAAGAGCACGTTCAGAGTAAGGCAGGATTCAAAGAAAGGTTTCCTGCTAACCTTGCTGGTAAGAATAAGTTTTCTACATCCCTATGTGTGCAACTCTTGCCAATATCTCATATATTAAATCAATAGCACTGGAAAACAATTTTAAAACCAGCCCCACAAAAAGTCACATTAAAGTGGATGTCTCTCTGAGTGTAGCATTCACATGAAGAAATACTATCCTAAAGGTATTCAAGGTCTTTCCAGTAGTGGTAACATAATGATTGCTCTCCCCAACTAGAAATCAGAGGAATCTGGAGCTTGGAAGAGCCTGTGGCTTAATTTTAGCCCTGGGCTGCTTTCCTCCTACTTAATAGTTGAGGTTAGAGTGAGTTCTCTACAGTTTGTATGAAATTCAACAAGGAAGGTGGGATAGCAACCTGTAATATGTTCCTTACATTAAGGAATAAACTCACATTCTCAATTTAAAGAGTGGGTGGCTTGTTAATATGCTATTGGCTCAGTTGTCCTTGAATTAAAACATCTGAAGGCAATAAATTCAAGTTGCATCAGGTGACTCACAGGAAAGGCACTCCCCACTTCTCTTCAGTTCCACTGGTGAGAGAGAGTACATTATAATCGCCTGGAGGGTTTATTGAAACCAGATCACTGTGTTTGTGATTTAGTAGGTCTGGGGATTGGCAGGATAATTTGCATTTCAGAAAAGTTCTCAGGATGTGAATACTGCTAATCTAGCATCCCTCTGTAAGGCACACTCTTCTAGATGGCACGATCAGGCTTATAAACCAGATTACTCAAGGTGACTCCTCAGGACCTTCTGCAACCCCAGTTACTTACTGGATAGGTTCATAAACTTAGGCCAACTATTGAGATTGTCAAGATCCCACCTGTTCCCCACCAGTTCTTCCTGCACTCCACTGGGAATCCGAGGGCATTCTTGCTCTGTGTAACTTCTTAGCATTGCCACTTTTCTTATGCAGTGTCTCTATGCCCATCCATGGAGGCCTGAGTTAGAGTACCAGGTATGTTCTAGGAAACCGGTCAAATCTCACCTGTCCTGCTGGCTTTGCCTCTACCCTCCAGAACTCTACTTTATTAGCAGTTTTCTCATAGCAAGAGCAAAAGCTCTTCACATTCTCTCTTTTTAATAGATATTCCCAACATACAATGATACCAACTTTTGAAGGACAATGGGCCAGGCCATTGTCTGCAGAGGAGTAGAAAGAAGCCCCAGGAGTTTGCCTTTGACATCCTGTTCAGTTAAGTAACTCATGTGTGCAAGAAATATCAGCTTCATTTTTATGGTTTTGAATACTTAACTGAACTCAAACATGAACCCTAGCCAGGAGCCACTGACACAGACCTTTAATCCTAGTTACTTAGAGGCCATGATCTGAGGATCATAGTTTAAAGTCAGCCTAGGCAGGAAAGTCTATGAGACTCTTATCTCCAATTAAGCACCCCTACCCTCCCCCCCAAAAAAGGCCCAGAGATAGCCTCCAGGCACTGAGTTCAAGCCCCAAGACCACCACAAACAAAAAAGTGAGCCCTTTTCTAGAACTGGCTTCAAAATTTATTTGACATTGTTTTAGACACTTGTACCATAATCTAGAAGGTTCATAAAGTGACTAAGAAATAGAAAAATAGAAGTACCTGAGAATCTATTCTCCATACATTGACTCCTCATTATCTAAATCTGAAGTGTTGGGTCTCTGCCTACATGACAGATAGATTTGAAATGTAGAACTCCTGCTGAAACTGAAAATGCCATAGCCAATGTCCCCTCTCCCTTACCTCAGGATTCTAGAAAAAGACTCTACTAGGATCTGCCTTCCTCTATGTTGACTTCATTGTTTACCTTCCTCTGTGGAAACTGGCCCAAAACAATGGAATAACAGTCATCAACAGTGAAAGTGCATCTTTTATTACATGGTGAAAACAGTGAGGAGATCAAAATTTTTCTAGCAGGGTTCTGGGCGCCAACTCATATCACTTGCAACCCTGAGCCAATCCATGGTGAAAAGGGAGATAGGTATTCTGATCAGTTAGGCCTGGTTGACAGGCTCAGTTTGGGAGCTGAGACTGGAAACTAGACTGGAGTATGATTTAAACACTGATATTTCCAACAGTGTTCACAGACCAGTCCAAATGATCATTCCAAATAATATAGCAAACAGAAAGTTCAAGAGAAAGATGGAAGGGGTGTTACTGATTGAGATGCATTGTACTCATAAATTTACATGTTGAATTAAAACCCTTTTGTAAAACTAATTAAAGACAATGAAAATGATAATAATAGTAACAATAATACAGATACCAGTTGCCTGGTGATGTCACAAGTCATACAGATACTAATTACAGATCCTCTTTAACAGCCAGCATTATCAACAGCATTCATGTATTCAAAAGGAGTGTTTCACTGTACAAAGACCAAATATTTCCAAGTGTGTGTGGGTGCTGTAGCCACCCTTCCCAGCAGACCTGAGGTACAAGCTACTTATCATGGAGACTAATACCATGGGGGATGTTTGCAGAGTAGAGTAATATGCTCCAGCTAAAGAATTAGAAGAATTGATCCAGGTGCCTGTAGCTCACATTTGTAATCCCCGCCACTCAGGAGGCTAAAATCTGAGAAATGTGGTTCAAAACCAGCCTTTTCTGACTACCCTAGAGACTCTTACTTCCATTTAACCAGCAAAAATCCAAAGGTGGAAATGTGGTTCAAGCAGTAGAGTACCAGTTTTGAGCAAAAAAGCTAAGCAACAGTGTGAAGCCTTGAGTTCAAGCCCCACCTCTTCCTGCCACAAAATAAAAAAGTAAAAGAGAATTCAAAGATGTGGTCTTGTCAGTGTTCAGCAACTTGGTACTAAGTTATCTAAACTCTGTGTGTCTGTGCTACAGTTTAACCATTGAAAGAAAGACTTTCTAGCACCCCCTTTCTCATCACTAAGATACCTATTGTCCAGCACAGTGTTTCATACGTTACAATAAACTAATTGTCATTGTGCCAACAATATGCAATAATTACTAATGATGAGTGAAATGATGAATGGAAAGTACTTGTTTGATTTCTAATAAATATTTACCATCTGAATGTTTTGAGCTGCTTGGCTAGGTATCCAGTGGAGGGATAACTAACTGCTGTACAACCAGGATTGAAGGATTTCAGTAAACAGAACTTGGAGAAGCCCTGCACTCACAGAGGCTCTTGGCTAAAAGCATCCATCAGCTGGTTGCTGCTAGCAGGGCAAATACAGGATTGAGAAAACCTCAACCATCTCTCTAGACTCAGGACCGAAAGAGCGATTAAATGCATTTAGTGCTTGTTTGTTTTTTAAGTAGCTCACGAATAATAATGTTCATTTTCTAAAATATTTCAAATAAGCAATTGTATAAGTAATAAAACACAAATCATCTATAATATATCACCAAAAGGTAATTTTTGTAAAAAAAAAAAAAAAAAAAAAAAAAAAGGAGGGGAGTATGTCTATAGGGGCACAGTGTTTGGGGGCAGGGCAAGTACATATGTGTGCTTATAGATCATGCTTTCTCCTATGCAAATGATATCATCACACCAGACATATTCCTGTTAACTATCTTTTTTTATCCACTATATCAGAAGCATGTGTTTCTACCATATCATCTTTCATGGCTATTAAGTATGTCTATGTTCCTTCATCACATTTTTATTTTGTGCCAGTAGTGGAGCTTGTTCTCAGGGCCTTGTACACTCACTGGGCCTCTTCACTCTATGAGAGCACTCTGCACTTGAGCCACATCTCCACTTTGCACTTTTTGCTGGTTATTGGAGATGAGAATCTCATGGAGCTTTCTGTCCAGGCTGGTTTCGCATCATAATCCTCATATCTCAGTCTCCTAAATAGCTAGGATTATAGGCATTAGCGACCAATACCACATTTTGTTTAATCAATTCTTCCAAATCAGTATTGATTTAATTTCTTGCTATCAGAGACACGCTGAGAGGAAAGTCTCTGCAGAGGAGACTCTAAGATTCCTTCCTTGTTCAGAAACATATCTCTGTTGATGGGCAAACGTGGCTTCCCAGCAGTCCTGGCAAGTACAGAATGCATCAATCCCTCACCAGTGGCTTTCTGTGTTTCTCCATATGAACAGCTGATACTTAACTAAACTGAATAGCCAATTAAATCCAGAATTATGTTAGCTTTTTTCCTCTCATCTATTTGATTTACTATTAATCCATTTGGTTTAGACAATTTCTTGTATAGTTTAAGCAGATCCTGCTTGCTTTCTCTCCCCTCTTTCCTTCTCCATAAAAAGCCTCCAAAATAAAATACATGTAATTAATAATCCCCAAATACAAACTATAAATACATTGAATCATATCATACATATAATCATAGGTTTAATTAGAAATATGCTATTTTAAATTTGAATGTTCACCATTCTCTACCATTTTTGAGCCATTTTGCATACAAGGTCTCTGACCTTGACTTCCCAAGGTCACATTGTTAATACTGGCAAAGGAGGAAATAAAATCTAATCTGTCTTGTTTAGAAAGGTAACAAGAGGCGATGATGATGACACTTCACTTAAGCTTCAAAACCAGTCTTTAACTCTACTAGACAGAAATACATGAGTAGCCTTGAAAGACCTTGCTTAATTGCACAAGGCCTTTGATGCCTACAGGATGTATGTGATTTATTTTTGTAAAGGACAAAGAATTTCAGACCCTGGAAACTTTTTGCACTCAAAACTTGCTCACACAATGAGACTTACATTTAGTGCTGGCTCGCTCCCATCATTACTTTGTCTCATATATTGACATAGAGACAAGTCTGCAGACAAGTGGGATTAAAGAACCTGTGAGTCATCTCTTGCATTCTAGCAGCAGGCCTCTGGCTTTGTTACTATGGTTCAATGGAATCCACTGGTAGGAGGTGGGAGTGGTTGGGGGTTGGCACTCTTCACTCCCCTTTAGAAGGTGCCTAGATCTGGGAGGAGATCATTTTACTAATTCCTTCCCCTAGTTAAAACTGCAATAGACTTCATTTTCTTTTTCTGCCTTTAATTTTCAAGAAACAATAGAATTCAACATTGTCCAGAACCTAGAGGGCATTTGATAAGCATCTGTTTTTGTCTGAAGAATGAACAAAATGATTGATTGACAACCAAGTGTAGAATATCCAGCTTTAGGCATTAGAAGACAACACAAATAAAGATCCATGCTCTTGATCAAAGCCACAGTCTAAGCAAAGAAAATACAGTGACATATAAAATGAAAATGTATAGCATATGACATATTTGCAAGGGGATAATTTAAAGAAACTCTGGGCAGAGAGAGGGAATGTGCCTGGGAGTGTGGGTGATATTCACAGTCTAAGGTGGACCTGTTACAAATGGCAGGTCTGCTGTTTCTACTTGCAGGGCTTGGAGAAAGAACACCAATGAGAATACATAGACACGTATACATTTTCTCAAATTATAAATCAAAATAGTAAACTGAATAAAATGTGTCGTTTTCCTACCTTGAAATACATTTTCATAATAACCAACTTCAAAATTGTGTTATTCCATGTCCTTTATAGGTCAGAAAATATCAAACATTACTAAGTTTATCTACTGTGAGTTTCTTGGTGTTGTGTTGATGGATCATTCATGTTTATGTAAATTTCTCAAATAGAGATAAATAATTCATGATATCTCATGCTTGTTTTCCTGAATGTATCCTCTGTCAATTCATGTCATGAAAATCCCAATGTAAATTATCCACATTTTGACATAATTTTGTTGTAGCTACCTAAAAAATTTAAAAATAAAATATGATGGCATTCCATAAAAAATTAACATTCTGCCAAAAACTAAAATAAATTTAAAAGTAAATTTAAATCAAATTGTTTTATAGAGGACTTTAAAATATTTTATTTTAAAATGTTTAAATTAATACACTAATTTAAAGAATCATTATAATTCATAAATTCTGATACTTTTCACTAACATGTTATTTGAAATTTCATTAATAATATAAGTCACTTAAATAATTTTAAATAAAATTATCCATAATTTATTTTGAATATCTATGTACTTTTGAAAGAAAATTTTCTTTGACTCATGTTTCATTTAGACTTATGTACATGCAGAAAACTTAGAAAAATGCAAATTCTTTACTATTATAAGTTACTTTTTAACCACTAAGGGCAACCATTAGAAATATCCTAAATCTTGCGTATCCTCCTAACCACATATGGGAACATAAAAAAATAAGGAAATGAATTTTCAATATTATTAAGAAATTAGGCAAGACTAGTACTCTCATGCTGAGATTATCTGTTTTTCTTTCTCCCAATATACTAATTATATATTATTGTACAACAAACTGCTGTAAAACTGGAAGTCAGGAACCTGGTTTGCCTTAGCTAGATGCTTATGGCTTAAGGTCATACCCAACTCTTATGTAATAAAATGTTTAACTGAGGTCAGGATTTCAAAAAGCTTTTTCTTCAGAGGGAAAACTATCAAAAAATACATAATTGTGTCAGCAAGTATGTAAATATTTCAGTAACATCCTTTAGGCTGGAACCTGAAACTATGGCCATCCTAATTATAGTTGATGGCAATGGCCTACCTTGTTAAAGTAGAGTACACTTGACATTTCACAGAAACATGCCAGTGAAGATATAGCTAGATGTTCTCAAATGGTTTTAGGAAATTCTTCAGTTTGAAGCTTCCTTAAGTTCTTCACCTATCCATCTCTATTCATTTAAACAAGCCAAGAGAAAAGACCAGCCACGTGTGATGCAGAGCAAGTCCCTAAATTCTCTGAATTCAGAGAATATTGAAATGAGTCTCTATTAATAAAAATGTAGCCATTGTGTAACTTCACAGTGAATAAGAAAGAATAAGGGATATGGATAAGCTTATTCTACCAGTCCCTCCAAGACTCCATGATTCGGTTATTCTCTTTATCAATTATCTCTTATTACAGGCTGAGAAGATTGGCAGTGGTTCACTTCGTTCTCAGCTGGATGACCAGAGAGTATCAAACAGGAAGAGAAGAAGGCCATGTTGCTCACATCTACTGGAGCTGGTAGTGGTGATGGTTACCAGAATATGAGCCTGGGCTGGCAAAGGCAGGGCATTGCTCTGCCTAGGCACCGCCCTGCCTAGGACCCTCCACACTTTTCCACTATAAATTCAGACAAGCTTAGTTTCATCTGGAATTCAGAGCTATGTTTAGTCCTTCCTGATTAATTTTATTTTTATTACTTGTCTCCATTATACCTTGTATTAATGGATAGTTTTCACTAAGATTTTACCATGTTCTGAAAATGAAACTTTCACTCAAAGGACAAAGAATTCAGTAATGATATCTGCCATTCTTTAATCAATTCCACTCTCCCAAATAAGACCCAGAGGGATGAATGTTCCATCTGAACACAATCACATTATGTCTGCATGGTGGCCTCCTGTAGCCATTCTTAGTTTCCTGTTTCTATATATGTTACAAAAATATAGACAACTTCAGCTGTCACAAATTAAATCCACATTAGGTTACAGAAACCCAACCCAAAGACAAGCTTTGGAATTGGATTGGGTGAATATTCCATTAGGTGACTTGCTGTTTACTGAAGTTAAAATGTCTCCATGGCAGTTGAATCAAAGTAATTTAGTACAGTCCAGGGAATTCTGTCAGCATTTTGTAATATTATTGCTTTTAATAGTTCCAGATTAATCCCAAATTTGGTGACTTTTTGTCCAAATTATCTTGCAACAGTCTTGGTTTCAAATTCACTGTCTTACTTCCTTCCCTAGGGAGGCTTATGCTGATTGTATCTTGGTGACTAATCTTTTGTTTGGAACATATGATTATCCTAAGAATATAGGAGCAGAATCTGAATGTGTGCTTTCTTCATGGCATCCTTTACTTACTTGCTAGAGATGGAAGGGCGGACCTAATGCTGCACTCAAGCAATTTGCAGGTCTCTGTGGTGTCTAAGTGTCAAGCTCTCTTGTTACCAGTGAAATTTGGAGAGAATCTTTAATGAGCTTGGAGGAAGCCACACTGGTCGAACCATATGTGCAAGCCAATATTCAGGGAAGCTTCATGGCTGTTGCTTTTACTGGCAAACAATGGCCAACTGCCAAAGCCTGTTCGACCCACACAGCTGTTTTCAATGATTCATTTCCCTTGATTTCCCAGTTGACCCATTAAGAAGGAGAATAGCCATTTTCAAACCCCACTTGCTAGTGTCCTGGCTGTATAGAGCTCTCCCTGCAGTTGTGGCAACATTTGAAGGGTTAGAGGGAAAGAATTTGTCCTTAGAAATAGAGTTACTTTATGGTTAGAATGTCAGCAGACAGAAAGGCTGGAAAGAAGCAGTGGATTGATTTTATGCTGAGATGTTCACCACAGTTCTTATTTGTAACATGCTTTCCCCTTTTGTGTTCTTTCAAACCACCTTGTCATTCACCCAACTGTCCAACTCCTGGCACTGCAGTTTCTACATGACCAAGGATTCCTTCACCCATTGCCACCGTGCTTTTCCCTCTGGTTACAGATACTTCTTATATGAGAAATTCCTGCTATTTCCAAGCTGCAAGCCAATTCTACAATTTCTACAAGCATCCCATATGAGATATTTTCTGAAGGAGACCACATCGCTAGCAATGGGCTGAAATTAACCCTTGGGAGATAAAATAATTCTTGATATTGTGTTGTTGTTGTGTAAGCTATAGATATTCATAGAGTACATAAACACGCATTCAATTTATCTGCAGTATTTTCATTTTGAAGCTGAGTGCCAATAGCTCACACCTGTCATCCTAGGTACTCAGAAGGGTGAGATCTAGGATTGCAGTATGAAGTCAGCCTAGGCAACAAACTACTAAGAAAAGGCTGGAAGTGGCACTGTGGCTCAAGTGAGAGAATGCTAGCCTTGAGCACAAAGAGTTTCAGGAACAGTGAGTTCCAGGCCCTGAGTTCAAGCCCCAAGATTGGCAAAAGCAAACAAACAAAAAAGTTTTCATTTTGAGTCATAGCCAGAAGAAAATGTCCAAACAGGCTCCTCAAACAGATATCAAAGAACAGAAGTTTGTGAAATCCTGGGTGACAAGCTCCTTTGTCACTCATGTATATACTATATAGCTTGTTTTCTCAGACTGGGTTTGGAGGATTGCTACTCAAGGTTATTGAAGCAAGATCTGACTATAGCACTCTTATTTAAAGAACTTTCCTTCTGCCCAGGCATAATTTTAAGCTTCCTGGAGGCCAACATGCTATCATATGCTTCAGTGCCCCATTAGACAAGGCACAGTGTCAGAAGATTACACATACTAGGGAAATATTTATCTGTTGAGTGACTTTGAGCAGATCATGGCTTCTCAGTCCTATTCAAGCTAGCTATATTCATTGTTCTCTACAAAACAGGCTTCAAAAATTTCTAGTTTCTTCAGCATCCTATGATTTAGTGAAAGGCTGGTTTATAATGGCTTATTCCACCACAACTGAATAAGTGGTAGTTGACAAAAAGAACTTCACAGTACTGACACATCCTGTGAACGACTTGGCTCAGCCACCGTGAGAGTGTTAGATATTCTCTATTTCCAACAGGCCTGGTGTACCTGGAGAATGGTTGCTTAACCTCTAAGAAAAGCAATCCCCTGCAACATCAATTGAATCAGAAGTACTGCAATCACACTAACAGATTTAATAGAATATATCCTTCAGTGGTAGATAACTCCTCTAAAAATTATTTGAACAGGCTTTGCTTTGAATGTTGTGTTCCTCATATAATTTATCTTGAAACTTAGTGCACACTGTGATTGTATTAAGAAGTTGTGCCTTTAGGTGGTGATTAAATCATGAAAGATCCACCTCTTGAATGATATCAATGCCTTAGACAATAGGCTTCTGTAGAACTCATTCCATTTTCCTTCCTGCCTTCTGCCATATGAGGAACATGTGTTCCCCCTGCAAAGAAAGAAGCAGGGCACCATACTGAAGGAAAGGAGTGAGGCCCTCACCACCAGTCACTGAACCCATCTACATCTTGATCTTAAAACTGTCCAGCCCTCAGAACCAGGAAAATATATATTGGGGTTTTTAAGTTACCCAGCATCATGGATTTTGTTATACTAAAACATGCAGAGTAAGATGATGACACATATGTATCTTTCTAAATTTTAAATGGTAGGATTTTCAATATTTAACATAATGAAATTGAAGAGGAAGATAATCATAGAATATAGGTACCTCCTATTGAGCACATTTTATTATGCTTTTACCATTTTAAGGGTATTTTCTATCCATAATCTTATTTCACTTCCCTAATAGTTACAAGACACAGTTATCATTATTTCCTTATTTACCTATGGGAGAAAAAAAAAAAACAAAAGCAAAGAAACAACTACAGATCAAGGCAAACAGCCCAAGGACTCACAGCTCAAAATAGGCAAAGTACAATTCATTTCCAGGAAAATCTGATTCTATTTCCAAAATACATAAATAAAGTGCTACATTCCAGAAGCATCTGAATGATGATACCTATAACCTCCATTAACAAGAATGGATGAGTAGAAAAAAGTCATCTCAATTTGCAAAGCAAGATGTAATTCTGATTGGAGATGATAACTCTCCATCTTTCTATTCACGTGTCTATAAAAGGAAAAATTAATTATTCCTAAATTGTAAGTAGTTGAAAAAAACATGTTCTAAGGAACATATTAAGATGTATTAGGAATCTGCTTAAATAAGTATATGGCTGACAGGAAATGTGAATGTAGTTGGGATTGGAGTTGGTGAATTGAAAGAGGGAGAAAGAGAAGAGAAAGAAGAGGAAAAGACTGGAGTGGATGATGAGGATTTAAGTACCCATTTTATGGTCTGAGAGGGAAGGCATGAGAACCTAGGTTAGCATCATCAGGATTCCTATTCTTATAATCTTAAGTACTGGTTCAAGCCAGAATACATACCTTGCGATTCAGACCATGTGAAGGCAGATAATGACAGGTTTTGTTAAGCGAATCTACTTTTTATACACTGATAGTGATTCATCCCAGGTGGAAATATGGAAAGGGCAAAGTCACAGAACGGAATACGGAGCTCTGGTGGTGATAGCAGTTCTGGCTCCAGTTTCAGTCCAGCTTACAGTTCTAGTGGTAAAAGCTCAGGAACATGCTCAGAGGTGTTTTAAGGCAGTGATGAAGGATCAGGCTCATGTGGTACCAGGTGAGTGGGCTGACACAGGACTCCAATTACATTTGAAGAAAATGACTCTTCACCCTTCACCCTTCCCCTAGGTCAGACTTTCCTCTTGAATGGGGATGATGCTGAACAACTTAGAGGACTCAGCAAGGAACAAACTGACACTTGGCAATGAGAAATTTGGGTTAAAACAATGCATTAAAAAGTGTAGTGTTCACATTGCAGAATATACAAAAGGAATTAACCTTTGTAAACTGCCTTGTTTCCATGACTAACATTCCACTGCATGGATCACTCGTTAGCTGAGGATTCTACCTGTCCTATTTTTCTTAGCTTCTGGCAGCAGAATAAAGCTTCATATTATTAAGGTCTGAACTCTTAGCTGTGTAGCTAAAATAATGATGGGTAAATAGGACTCACTTTATGCTCACTTTTTGAGCGATGCTTCAATGTAAAGTAATAACCTGAGTTTCAGTAATTGCTTTCTGAAGAAACCATGTCCTTTTTCCTATTTCACGTACAGCATAAAAGGAAATGCTTAAAAAGAAAAATATTAGCCCCCAATTCCAAGTTCATAAGAGCAAGATGAAAGGAAACATGTCCCTTAAATTCATGTGGCATTTATTTCATAAAATTATAGCATTAAACAGAAAAACTGTAAAAATGTAATAGAAATAGAATTCAACTCATTGGTTAAGCAATTAGTCCTAGATGCAATTTCAAATTTCATTTTTAACCTGAAACCTCTTATTTTTCTAAAAAGATTTTAGGTAGCAAAATCTCTTCTCCTAAGATATATTACTAAGCCCTAGTTACTTCTACTGATCAACTATCTTGTTATGGGGGGGAGAGGAAGCCTAGTTTAGGCCTGGTGCTATTGGCTCACACCTTTAATTCTTAACTAACCAAGAGGCTGAGACCTAGGATCATGGTTCAAAGCCAGGTTGGAAAAAAAAGCCCGTGAGACTTTTATCTTCAATTAACTACCAAAAAAGACAGTGATATAGCTGTGGCTCATGTGTAGAACACTAGCCTTAAGCAGAAAATCTCAGGGACAGCACCCAGAACCTGAGTTCAAACCCCAGGCCAGCACCAAAAATAAGCAAATAAATAAAGCAGCCTAATGGAAGAAAATGATATCTGAACTGGGGCACAATAACATTTCTTTCAAATAAGGTCATGTCTTGTTGGCAATCACTTATCTTTATTGAGCCTCCATTTTCACTCCTACCAAATCTGGTACTATTATTTTCTTCTAAAACTAATAATGAATTGAATGAGGAAATATGTATTAAAGTTGCAGATTGATGGCTTCTTACTTTTTTCCTAGTCTTTCTTTTTCACTCTTAAAATAGTTTCATTGTCAATATTTCCCCTAAGGCCTCATTAATCTTTTTACTTAGTGATGGTTAATTCCTGTTACCAAATATATTTTTAATACTCAGTTCCTGTAAAATTCGCAAGGATCATCAGAGAATAGAGGCAAACAGGAAGGATGGAGTGGAGGAAATATTATTGTGGTTTCATGTATATAGATGAACACTGCTGCTTGTGGTTTGAATTAATTAAGCATTAGAAGAGAAACTTGAGATGTCACTGTGCAAGCTCTAGCTAAACAAGTGTGCTTCCCAAAATGCCAGTGGGGCATGTTAGCAGAAAGCCTAAAAAGGACAGAAGGAAGAGAAAAACACTGATGTCTTTAAGTAAAAAAAGGCAGGTATTTATGACTGATGCTCGTAATCCTTGCTTCTTAGAAGGTTGAGCTCGGAGGATGCTGGTTTAAAGCTAGCCCCGGCAGAAAAAAAAAATTGTGAGACTCTTATTTCCAATTATGCAAAAAGCTGAAAATACAGTTGTAGCCCAAGTGGTAGAGTATCACCTTTGAGCGAAAAAGAGCCCAAGGGCCTTAGTTCAAGCCTCGGTATCAGGAGGGGGGAGGGAGGAAAAAGGAAAGAAAGAAGTTAGGTAGGAAGGAAAGAGTTCAAGCCCCAGTACTGGAATAGGAGGGGGAGGCAGAGGAGGAGGAGGAGGAATAGGAAAAAGAGAAGAGAAAGTTCTTTTAACCATTAAGCACTTTATCCAATACATGAGGTGCATTACAATGTGTAGTTACGCAAATAAAAAGCACAAAAAGCATAACGTAAGTACTATAACTACATTTTGCAAATAACTCCTGATTTTAATCAGCCAACAATCTTCTAGATCAGGCTTCTAACCCAATCTGGAGCCTTCAGTGGTTGTCCATTTTGCACGCAAATTCACAGTGACATATGAGTCCGAATGTATAATTTCAGTAAGTTGTGTCACAAACAGAGTGTACGAATTCCCATATACAAAGCCTGGGAACTAGTCCCAACAACAGCTCTAATGAATTCATATCCTGGTGGCTTCCTAGCACTTCCCTTTGTCTTTTATCCCTCTTCCTGCTTCCATCTATTTGTTTTCACATCTAGTTGTTTTCACCACATAGTAGCTACATTCTCACCATCAAATTTTCCCACACGTGTGAAAATCATTGCTTCAGGTAACTTCTGTGTTGCATGTACAACTGTTTGAACAGGAAAACAGAATTCTTCCCTCCCCCCCTCCCTAGAGGAACTACTCTGGAAAGGACATTTATGATTTTGCTTTGGTTGCATACAGATTTCTGAGCCAATAAGAGCACATGTGGGACTGGTTATTATGGCTGATCCAGGCTAGGTCACTGTCTCTCCTTGCTACTAAGGGCAACACATTAGAAATGAACAGCACCCCCACCCCTACCTATATTACCTACCCAAAGGAAAGGAGGTGCTGTTTGGCATTATACAGTACAACCTGTGTTCACTCTTCTGAGAAAGAACATGGACTTTTAATGTAGATAGGAATATATTTTAAACTCTTTCTACTGCTTGAGCACTAGTAACTATTTTGAGATCTTCAGTAAGAGATTGAAGAACTGTCATTGTTCAATAAATAACTACTAAATGAAAGAAAAATGAAATGCTAGGTAAATGCAAAATTTAATATTAACATGAAGCCTAGTACCAGTGGCTTACACCTGTAATCTTAGCTACTTATGAGGCTGAAATTTAAGAAATGAGGTTCAAAGCCAGTCCTGGCAGACAAATCCAGGAGATTCTTATCTCCAGTTATCCAGAAAAAAGCTAGAAGTGGAGATATGGCTCAATGGTAGAGCACCAGCCTTGAGTGAAAAGGTAAAGGAGAATGTAAGGTCCTGAGATCAAACCCCATTACCACCCCACAATACATTCATACATACACACACAGAAACACACACATGTACATATGACTTTGTTCATTAATTTGAAATTCCCCTTCTCATGTGTTGATGCTACATGATTTGGGGGATTTACTTGTTTATTTATTTATTATATTGTGGTGACTTTTTTTCTAATCAATATGTGTAAATAGATAGAAACGCCTTGGAAAACATGGCCTTTAGTGTGTGTGTGTGTGTGTGTGTGTGTGTGTGTGTGTCCAGAGAAATTAACAACAGGTTGGGATTTGTCCTGAGTTAATAGCACTTGTTTAAAAGCACCTATTAGCTGAATCATTGAAAGATATTCAGATTTATCCATTTTCCAGTCTTTTCCCAAATTTAGCAATGCTTGAGCCTAACCCTTTGGGAGAATAGCATTTTTGACCATCAGTATTCAGAGTGATAACATTCAATTTGATTAAAAATGTGCAAAGGGATAACTTCTGCTATTTTTTTAACCTAAAGCTTCAGGATTATCTTAAAAACTTTTCAGGCTCAATAATAGTGTTGTCTTACAAATATGGAGTGTTACCAATGTCAAGCTCGTACATTCTGTCCTGTTTTCTGAGCTCCCATTGTTTAAATGCATTTCTCTGAGACTCACTTTTGCCACATTTCCATGTGCTGATTATGCTCATGCTGTTATAACTCAACAACATCCATCAAGTTAATTGTATAATTTGATGGTAAAACACTTACATCTAAATGAAAATTCACATGTATATAAGTTCTTAAGAGTAGACTTGGAGTGATTGTTAAGATGCTTTCTCAAAATAGACTCTAATTTTGGATTTTATTAAATTTGTTTTGGTGCTGGTACTAGGGCTTGAAGTTAGGGTCTGGGCACTGTACCTTAGATTTATCCATAAATGCTAGTGCTCTGTTATGTGTGCCATACCGCTGCTTCAGGCACTTTGCTGGTTAATTGGAGATAAGAGTTTCATAGCCTTTCCTGCTCAGGTTCGCTTTGAACTGTTATCCTCAGATATCAGCCTCCTGATTAGCTAGGTTTGCAGGCATTAGCCACAGACACCCAACTAATTTTGGAATTTTAACTGAATTTTATGTTGTGTACCACAAAAATTAATCAAATTTTTATTTTGGTGAATTCCTGGCAGGGTGTATTATTCATGGTATTGAAACATGACTTGCCTCTTTCTTTTTTGCTACGAAATGTGGATGAATTTTGAAGAAACAAATGACATCAGGGCACCTGGAGTTGATATGTACTCTCTTGTATGTGTGTGCATACATGAATGTGAGTGAACACTAATTTGGACACCAATGTTATGACTAGGGAGGCAGGAATTTACTTCCATGCAAAAGTGATCAAACTTCATTTACCAGAGTCCCAAATCTATCACTGTTCAACAAAAGCTCTACCTGCTTACTCATTACTCCAAAACATACTATACATTGTTCAAGATTGTCCTGAAGAATGTGTAGATACTGACCTTTACCTAACTCCAGAACCTTATTTTTTGCCCTCCATAAAGTTCCAGCCACCACATTCTCTTTGAGTTCCCTCGTCAAATATACTGTGCTTCTTCAGGTATCTATTCTCTTTGCCCTTCACTTCTTCACCTGGAATGCTCTCACTAGCTACAAGGTTTCATCCTAACTTCCCAGATCTGTAGATTTATGTGTTTTGCCTTAGAATGTCTAGAAGTCTACTTAAGGTTTATAATCAAACACTACCTTTGTGATTAATTGCTTAAGCCAAAAAGTGGAAAGAATCAGGAAGGGAGAGAGGAGAGAGAGAGAGAGAGAAAGAGAGAGAGAGAGACAGAGACAGAGAGAGACAGAGACAGAGACAGAGAGACAGAGAGAGACAGAGACAGAGAGAGACAGAGAGACAGACAGAGACAGACAGAGAGAGAGAGAGAGAGAGAGAGAGAGAGAGAGAGAGAGAGGAGGAGAAGGAGGAGGAGGAAGAGAAGGCCCATTTGGACTACTTACGTTACTTTTTGTTTCCTCTTCCCAACTCTATTTCCCACAGAAGAAAGTCAAGGAAACAGGAAATGAAAAAAAGACAGGCAAAGATTTCAAATCTAGAGTTGACCACTGATGAGCCATCCCACACAAAGCTTCCTGAGCTGCTCCAGGTAAGATGAGCTGGCCGCCCTTAATGAATTATCAGGGAAGACATCCAGTAATTACTACTGCTTTGTTCAGCCACCACCACCTGCTGTTCCTTCTCCACAGTACTGAGAGTGGGGTGCATTTGCTGCCCTGGGCCATGAAGCTCTCAAGTATCACTTTGGTCCTAAACTATGCTTAATATTGTCCTTTAAAAAAACAATCTTACTCCCTCATAGGGAATAATTAGCACAGGTTTAGGCTAGTCACAGCAGAGGATCACAAGAGCCTAATAGCTATGCCCCTATGAATGCATAAGATGATGCTAAGTGAAATGAACTCCATGTTATGGAAATGACTGTTATATCACTGTTTTAATTACATTCAACATTCCATGTGAAACCGTAGCTTCTATTGTTGATGATCCTCTTGTATCCCCTTCCTGTGGTTGTGCCCGCACTATCACTGTATCCATCTGAGTACCCTGGATACTGTAAATACTGGTATTAGAACTAGGGAAGTGAAAAGGAATATCAAAATTGAGAGACAAAGGATAAAAAGACAAACGACTCCAAATCAATACTTGCAAAATGATTTGGTGTAAACCAACTGAACAACTCATGGGGGAAGAGGGAAAGGGGGAGGGGCAAGAGGGAATGAGGGAGGAAGTAACGAACAGTACAAGAAATGTACCCAAGGCCTAACATATGAAACTGTAACCTCTCTGTACATCACTTTGACAATAAATAAGAAAAAAAGAAACAGAAAAAAAAATCTATGGAATAAAAACTCCATACCTTTGTTTTCCTCAATTTATCTGGCTATTGTATGCTAAAACATTAGTGTAAAAGAATTATAGGCATTAGTAAACCTTTCTTCTTGTAGCTAAAAAACGTTTTATTGAGGAAGGAGGTGAATAAGTATGTAACAGAAACTAATTCTTCATAGTCAAGAGATAATAAAATAAAAGAAAAAATAAAAAGAAAGAAAAAACAATCTTAGTTCATTTACATGGATGAAGACTGAATCTGCATGTGTGTATTGGTGACTATGGTTGTATTTCAACTTTATGATTTCCATGTATCTTTTTGTATATTCATAGATCACATTTTCTTGCTATTTCTGAAATTGAAATGGTCTTACAAAATTTATCTTGATTAAATCATGAAGGCTCCACCTCTACAAAAATAGCAATGCCCTACAGAAGAGGCTTCAACAGAATGTATTCTGCTTTTTCTCCTGCCACTCCAAAGGAGGATGAGGGGTTCATCCATGCAGGGAATAATGTAGGGCTCTGTCATGAAACAAAGTGACCTCACTGGACACTGCACTTGTCTGCATAAGCATGGGTTCTGATAGAAGGAACTTAGACTAAATTCTAATCCATAAATGACCTTTCTATATATTTCTTGACCTTCAGTTACTTCAGCTATAATACTGAAATGATAGTGTCTTCATTAGTTATATGTCTAGCTCTCTCTATGGTAGATAATAAATGATCATTGCTGCTATGATGTTTAGTTCTTCATTATAGTAAGTTTACTAAGGAGGCTTTTATAAAACAAAGATGTATCAGAAACTTGTGGCTCACACCTATAATCATACCTATTCAGGAAGCTTATAGTTAAGGATTGAGATTTGAAGCCAGCCAGAACAGAAAAGTCCATACAAATTTGTCTCCAGTTAACCAGCAAAATACTCGAAGAGGAGGTATGGCTTAAATGGCAAAGCACCATCCTTGAGCAAAAATGCCAAGTGAAAAATGCTTACTTTGGTAGAAGTAAGAGCACTCAAGTCATGCCCCATACAGTTCTGACGATCAGTATGGCAGTATGTTATTATAGTAAATTAATTTAGTTAACATGTTTTCTGGGGTAGTTGATTCTATGAGCAAAGAACATTGACAGCTCAATCAACAAGCATATTGCTGGGGTTTCCAGTGCCAAGACAAAACAAATTCTATTTCCCAAATGTGTGAAGTAACATGCATAACAACTGGTCCTAAGAAGTACAACTATTTAAGAAAGGACTTCTGACAAAAATCCACCTAAATTTTCTTTCTTCAGCAAATGTTATAACTGTTCTCATGCAAATGTGCATTTTACTGGGTATTGGTGGCACAGACCCATAATCCTAGCTTCTCAGAAGGAGATCCAACTTCAAAGCCAGCCTGCAAGGAAGCTCATGACACTCTAATCTCCAAAATCTACTATTTTTTAAAAAGCTGGAAGTGGAGCTGTGGCTCAAGAGGAAGAACACTAGTCTTAAACAGAAAAAGGCCCAGAGGTAGCACCAGAGCCCTGATATTAAGCCCCAGGACTGGCAACAGAAAAAAAAATCATCAATGGAGAGAGTAATGGTGGATGAATACATTCATAATATTCAATTTACATATGTGAAGGTAAAACCAGGTAACTTGAGGGGATGGGTGGATTTGGGAGAGATGGAGGAGAACAATGGAAGTGGTAACACTGATCATGATTTATTGTGTTCATAAACTGACGTTGAATTGAAACCCCTTTGCACAACTACTTAAAGATAATAAAAAGTAAATGAATTATATATATATGTATATATATATATATTTTTTTCATCATGTCTTAATTTTTCCATGAGATGGAGTTTTTCTTGTTTATTTGTTTTGTTTTTGTTGCCAGTCCTGGGGCATGGACTCAGGGCCTGAGCACTGTCCCTGGCTTCTTTTTGCTCAAGGCTAGCATAGCACTCTACCACTTGAGCCACAGCTCCACTTCTGGCTTTCATCTATATATGTGGTGCTGAGGAATCAAACCCAGGGCTTCATGTATACAAGGTGAGCACTTTACCACTAGGCCATCTCTTCCCAGCTGAGATGGAGTTTTTCATCTCCCAATCACACCTACACACACACACACACACACACACACACACACACACACACACACACACACAGCAGAGATACCAAAACTGAGAAGACAGGGTATGGTGGTAGAGATAGGGCTGTTACTTCAGATCTCAGTTTAGGCTGTTATTTTGAAAATGGATTTCCAAACATAATTACTTGAATCAAAATTCTATTTAGTTTCTTGTATCATCAGTGTTGATCTTGCCTGCAATTACCAAATTTATATTCTACATTGTTAAATGACTCCTTCCTCCTACCTGTCTCTTCTTTGGGCTCAAACTACATCTGTATATAGCCTTTCCAATTAATTTCAAAATCCAACGCAAATCTTCTACCTCACTACAAACAAAAAACAATAAAGAGCTGAAGTGAAAGGAAATATAAAGGTTGCCAAGCACGTTTTGCCTCAACACAATTCTAGTCAATGGCAAATACACTGATAAGTCATTGGAAAGAGCCTTCCAGAAACCATGTCAACCATGCTATAGTCCATTTGATTTCTAGTCCTGGATTGTGTAATTATCTTAGTTGTCCCTAGGAAACCCGTCAGAGCTGGCAGTGCTCCCCTCCCTTTCTCAGCCATCACCCCAGAGGCTCAGGGCGATATATGGACAGTAGCACCCCCTGCTGGTACTCCTGCAGGCTGGTACTCCTGCATGTGGTCCTCCCAGCTCTGCCTAATTCCTGCCCTCCTGAGATGACTCCAATTATTCTCACAGTTTATCTAGTGTTCTGGAAAAATCTGTTGGAACACTAGCTTCCCACTCTATTTCCCTTGGCGATGGGTTTATTGAAGAATACATTTTACCTTTATGTTTTTATGTCTAAGGAAAAACTGCTCACTAGACATTTCTTTTCCCCTATGACAGAAACACAAGCTGGGATTCTACAAAAAAAGAATCAGATAAATCAGGCCACCAAGATAATGATACACTGTGATTCTGATGCTGTGACCTAGTTTTCAAAGCTGAGCAGAGAACATGTTCTGTTTCTCTTCATAACTAGTTCCATGGGAATTTTCTCAGTGAGCAGAGTAAAGTCAGCTTCTGTGTTCTTAGGAGGGAATTTCAGCTTTTTTAACTTTCAAAAAAAATTGATTGGAGTTGTTCTTTAATTCTCAATTATCTCTTCAGTAATCTTAGCAGCTGCCACATATTAGATCTGTGTGCAGAATTACTAATATTCCCAGCATTATCTAATTTTTGAAAAGTTAAAATAAAAAGGCAGAATTTGATTTTTGCAATCAGGAAAATCAATGCTGGGTATTGTGGAATGGTCGCTTGTAGCAGCGTGAAACACAATTTGGGTGACACGAAGAAAGAGAATGAAGTACAAATGAATCAAAATTTATTCAAAAACATATCAACTGCAGTCAATGACAGATTAGTTGTGATATCTGGGCACAGAAAGAGCAGAAACAGTGAATTTCCAAGTAATCAGATTCTTTCCTGAGTCCTTTCTCACATTTGATGCTTGCTTAGTTCCACAAAGTATTTTTTTTAGAGTTCACAGTTTCCTCATTTCTTTTTTTGTATTGGGATATGTCTTCAAAGAATTTATGGACTGAAGCAACAAAAGGCACATTTATTAGCACAGCAATTTTTTATATACCTAACAACAGGCAAAACACATATCAGGTGCATAGGAATGGTAAAAAGAAAGCCTATCGCCCATGTGGTGTACACCTGTAATCCCAGCTACAAAAGAGGTGGAGGTGGGAAGATCATGGTTCAAAATATCAGGAGATCCTACTGAGGAATAAATTACAGCATAAATGGCTAGAAGCCTGGACCAACAGGTAGAATGCTTGTTGTTCATAAGCAAGTGACAGATCTTGACCTGAAACATCAGTACTGCAAGAAAATTGAACAACTAAAGACTAAGCATCTGTGGGTATAACCTCTAATCCAGAAGGCCATTGCTCTCACAGAAGCACATGGTAACTGGAAAGCAGCATTCCATGGTGGTAAAGGACAGTGCCAGGGCCACCCTGACTGTGGTCAGAGCTGCTCTTTCACCAAATGGGTGACCTCAGGTAAGTTCATTTCCCTAGGGCTCAGTTTCTTTATCTGGTAAATGAGAAAGCAGACATCACTGCACCTATGTCATAAGCTTCTTTCCTGATCAATGAGGAAATATATATACAGTGTTAGATAAATGCTTGCCTGTAGAATTTGTTCTGAGTATCAAGGCAATGAAGTCTACAGGCATAAAATGACTACTTCTGCCTGGAGAATTTCCAGAAAACCTGACATTGGAACTGCTTCCTAGGGAATTAGTGAGAAATACAGTAGAAGCAAATTGTTCATAGCCAGAGCAAGAATGGTTGCAGAGTGTAGAGAATGCTGGGAGTGTGTTAGCTGTGGCTCAGAAATGATGGGGTGTGGAGATTAAGAATTGCCCCATTTGTAAGGAAATGGAAGGACTTGGAAAAAATTACCCAAAGAAACATGGACTCTATGGTCTCCCTTAATGGGAATAATTAGTACAGGTTTAGGCAGTCATATCAGAGCATCACAAGAGTCCAATAGCTATACCCTTATGAACACATAAGATGATGCTAAGTGAAATGAACTCCATGTTATGGAAACGATTGTTATATCACAGTTGTAACTACTTTCAACGTCCCATCTGTATCTGTAGCTTCTATTATTGATGATGTTCTTGTATCACCTTCCAGTGGTTGTACCTACACTATCTCTGTAATCTTATCTGAGTATTTTGGAAACCGTGTATACTGGTATTAGAACTAGGAAATTGAAAGGGAATACCAAAATTGAGAGACACAGGGTAAAAAAAAGACAAACAGCTACAAAAGCAATACTTGCAAAACTGTTTGGTGAACACCTCAGGGGGGGGGGAAGGGAAAGGGGGAGGAGGGAGGGGGGTATAAGGGACAGGGTAACAAACAGTACAAGAAATATATCCAATGCCTAACGTATGAAACTGTAACCTCTCTGTATATCAGTTTGATAATAAAAAATTTTTTAAAAAGAAAAGCCAAATGTTAGTGTTATTACCTTGTAGATGCCTTAGTACTCAATGACACTGATGGATGGCTTTACTGGGTGAAGAGATCAGTAAAGTTGGAGACATATATATATATATATATATATATATGTATATATATACATATATATATATATATATATATAAAAGGATTGAGGATGCTGGGTGTTGGTGGCTCATGCTTGTAATACTATCTACTCAGAAGGCTGAAATCTGAGGAACATGGTTCAAAGCCAGTTGGTGTAGAAAGTCCCCGGGAGACTCCTAGCTCCAATTAATCACTCAAACACCAGAAGTGGATCTGTGGCTCAAAGTGACAGAGAGCTAGCCTTGAGCAAAAGAACTCAGGTCCAATGCTCAGGCCCTGAATTCAAGCCCCATGACCAACTACAACAAATCCAAAGAAGGATTAAGGAACATTCATGAAAGCACTGAGATAGGTCAGCCTATCCTTTCTATCTTTTATATACAGCCTTTCCCTTCCTTTATATTCGTTTCAGTGGGTGGGTAACTGGTACAAACTTTGAAATAATCAGTTTGGTAGCATGTGTCACTATTACGTACTTGCATTTGACTTCTCAATTTTACTCCGAGTAATTTACTCAGGCAAGGTGAGAGATACCGAAATATACAAGAAATAAGTATCAAAATAAACTTTAGAAACCACAGGTATAAGTAAAATGCTCATAGACTAAGTTAGAATGTATTAATAGAATAGGATAATATAAAAGATTAAAATAGAGACATGCATACTTGATAGAAATATATGAAATATCAAGTAATAGAAGTAAAATGTAGGGGCTGGGGATATGGCCTAGTGGCAAGAGTGCCTGCCTCAAATACATAAGGCCCTGGGTTTGATTCCCCAGCACCACATATACAGAAAATGGCCAGAAGTGGCGCTGTGGCTCAAGTGGCAGCGTGCTAGCCTTGAGCAAAAAGAAGCCAGGGACAGTGCTCAGGCCCTGAGTCCAAGCCCCAGGACTGACCAAAAAAAAAAAAAAAAAAAAAGAAGTAAAATGTAAATTATCTTTATGCAATGTGACCCAACTTCAATAACAGTATGGGTTGATATAAATTATGGGTGTATATGTGGACATGAGTATGTACATGTGAATGTGTGTGTTTATGTGAGGATATGTGTGCGTATTTGAGGATGCATGTAACTGAGTGTGTGGATATAAGAGCATGGGGTGTATGCATGTGGATTTATATTTGCATGTCATAAGTGTGTATGTGTATGAGTGGGTATGTGTGTGTGTTGCATATGGTGGTTGCATGTGTGTCGTGTTTAGAACCAAAGAAAAGACTTGCGCCAACTACTGAAATTGTGGAATATCTGAGTGATGAGTTTCATGTTTATTTTCATCTTTATTTTATGTTATATATTACTCTCAACAAAGTGTTATTTATGGGGAGTAAACATACAGGGTTTTGTTTTGTGGTTCTTAGTGTTTGGGTTTTTTTTGGTTTTTTGGTGTTTTGTTTTTTTTTTTTTTTTTTGCAATCGAGTCTGGTTTTGAAAAATGAGACATCATATGGGAAGTTAGTGTGTATTTTTCTCTGCTTCGTGAGATGTTTGGTCCAGGGCTTAGACCAGAGGCTGATGTTGTGCAGTGTGGAAAGGTATTTCTATACAGAATATGCTCAGAAGCTTGAGTTCCAGACTTGTGTGTATCAGAGCCACAGATATGACATGTGCTATAGTGTCCCATGTTACCATACCAAATCACTGCAAACTTGATGGCTTAACAATAGAAATCAATCCCCTTGCAGTTTAAGAGGACACTAAACATAAATGCTGGAAAGACTTGTGTACCCTCCAGAGGATCTAAAGAATTTATGTCCTCTCTTTTTCAGATTCTGGTGGCTGCCACCATTTCATGGCATGCAATTACAACACTTTAATCTCTGCCTCTGAGAGTGCACTGGCTTTTCCATGTCTGTTTATAATAAAGACCCACCCTCTCTTCCTCATAATAATACTCAAGGTCATATTTGGGACCTTCTTCTCAAGATCATTAACTTACATATGCAAATATCCTTTATTGTGTCTATAAATTATAAGATGTGTGTATTTCAGGGCTTTGCACTCTCACTAGGCCTTTTCAATCAAGGCTGGTGTTCTACCACTTGAGCCATACCTCCACTTCTGGATATTTGGTGGTTAAATGGAGATATAAGAGTCTAATTGACTTTGCTTCCTGCCTGGCTTTAAACTGTGGTCCTCAGATCTCAGCTTCTTATGCATAAACTCTCCTTTCTTTAATCCCTGATCACCCCCATTCAGTTATATTTTTGCTTCTTTCTAGAACCATAATTGCCTGAACTCCTTTTGGGTTCCTGAACTTTTCAAATGCAAATCTTTCAAGTACATGATTTTGTTATCTTCTTACAACTGTGATATGTATTGCTAAATTTACTTTCTATTAGTTTTATTTTGTATTCATTTTTATTACCTTTGTTTGCAAGGCCCTGGGTTCAAGCCTCAATACTAGTACCACACTTCCCTTCCCTCCAAAAAGGAGAATTTAGAGAAACCAAAAACAGATAGCAAAAGCAAGACTGATAGCTGTAAGCTGCCTCTGGGGTTGAAAGGGGTAGACGAGGAACGGAGAATATCAGGAGAGAAATGGCCAAATCAATGGGAAACCAAGTGTTAAAAGAATCTATTACTACTATTTGCACAGATCTTGCTCTAGTCTTCTGGCCTAGAGCAAGCACAAGTGGAGAAGTGTGGAAAGTTGGTATGGATCATGAAGCAAGAAGGAAATATTTAACACATGCTGTTGTAGAGTTACAAGGGAAACTACAATGTCTTAGAAGTAAAAGGAGCAGAATGTTTTCAGAAGCCAAATGTGTTTGTATTTCAAATAATTTTGAGAAGTTAAGTACAATAAGAAAGATGTCACTGGCTTTGAAAGCAAGGAGATGCTTTGGTGACTGAGGACATTCTTGCTTGTGTGGAGGGCTGAGTGGTGAAGTTGCTTCAATGTTGTTGGAAGAGTAAGGGAAACAAATACCTCAGCCAATGAAGATAAGAAACTCTGGAGCAGTGTCATTCTTTCTGATAGAGGAATAGAATTCCATTGTGTATATGTACCACATTTTCTTGATCTGTTCATCTACTGCGGGGCATCTGGGTTGGTTGCATATTTTAGTGATGACAGATTGTGCTGTAATAAACACAGTTGTGCTGGTGGCTTTAGTGTCTTGCTTGTAATATTTTTGGTAGATTTCCAAAAGCAGGGCTGCTGGGTCATAAGGGAGCTATGTTTAGCCTTTTGAGGAACCTCCATACTGCTTTCCAGAAAGTTGAACAAGTTTACACTCCCACCAACATTTTAGTAGGATTCCCTTTTGGCCACATCCCCTCAGCATCTGTTATTATTAGTTTTCTTGATAATAGACATTCTTACTGGGGTGAGATGGAATCTCAATGTGGTTCTGATTTGCATTTCTTTTAAAGCCAGTGATGTTGAACACTTCTTCATGTGTCTCTTGGACATTCTCATTTCCTCTTCAGAGAAGTCTCGTGAACCCATTTTTAAGGGGGCAGTTGGTTCTTTTGAGGATTTGTTTTGGGAGGACTTATTTTTTTGAGTTCTATGTATATTTTAGGTATGAGGCCCTTGACTATGTCCTTTGCTGGGCAGAAACTCTGCAGTTTGATACAATCCCATTTGTCCAACCTTTCTTTGATTTGTTGTGTTTCTGGGCCTTTATTAAGAAACTTTTGCCCTGTGCCAAGGAGCCCAAGTCTTTCTCTTATTCCTTTCTGCATTGTTTTCAGGGTATCTGATTTTACTTTGAGGTCTTTGATCCATTTGGAATTGATTCTGATGTAGGGTGATATATAAGAATCTAGCTTTAGTTTGTTGCAGGTGTTTAACCAGTTTTCTCATCACTATTTGTTGAAGAGGCTGTCTTTCTTCCATCCTATTTTTTTAGCTCCTTTATCAAAGACTAGGTAGCCATAGGTCCGCATTTTCGTTTCTATCCCATTTGTAAGAAAATGGAAGGACTTGGAAAAAAATTATACTAAATGAACTGAGCCAAACCGAAAGAATCATAGACTCTATGGTTTCCCTCATTAGTAATAATTAGTACACATCTAGGATAGTCTTAGCAGAAGATCACAATAGCTCAATAGCTATGTACATGTGAACACATAAGGTGATGCTAAGTGAAATGAATTCCAAGTTATGGAAATAAGTGGTTTACCATTGTTGTGGTGATTTTCAATGTACCTGAAATTATGTGACTTTCTTTTGTCTTTTTTCCCCAGGTTTTTACCACTGATGTCACTGTTACTGATTTCTGTACCCTGGGAATTGTATATATGTTTATTGAAACTAAGGAAGGGAAGGAAAACATCAAAATGGAGAGACAAATGGTAAAAGGTGAAACAATACAATAGCAATACTTATAAAACTTTATGCCGGAATTGCACTGTACAACTCTGGGCGGGGAGGGGAGGTAGGGAGGGAAGTGAGGAGGGAGATGAAGGGAAAAATGAGGGAAGAAGTAACAATTTTGATTTAAAAAAAATGTATTCACTGCCTTACATATGAAACTGTAACTCCTCTGTATATCACCTTGAAGGACAAATAAATAAATAGAAAATTCAACAAAATCGGTTTCAAAACAACAACAACAACAAACCTCTGGGATAGAAAAAGAGAAAAGGGAAATAGCTTTTAGGCATGATAAAGTCTGGGGGTCAAGCAAAGTATGTTTTCTCCCAATCTGAGCAAAACTTTGACCAGAGGAAAGAGTTCAAAAATGAAATTGAAGCTGGGTGTTAGTGGCTAAAGTGGTAGGGAGTTAGCCTTGAGTGGAAAAGCCATGTGAGAGCAAGAGATCCTGAGTTCAGTCCCCAGTACACACACACACACACACACACACACACACACACACACACACACACACGGGTAAGTCAGAGAAACAAGAGAGACTTGGAAGAGTGTTCCTCATTCTTGCTCAAGAGTGATGATTTTCATGGGTTAGTTATGCCTGCCACAGGCAAGCGGTAAATACAAAGTGGGATAAAAGAGCTATCTGATTCTCATCCTGTCATTTTATTATCTAAATAAAAACTAGTCCAGAGGTGCAAAGGAACTTCCTTATTATTCAGGTAGCTAGTTAAGAAGTTTTGTTTTTTTTTTAACTTTCAATTAAGAGATTCTTCTATCTATAGTTCCTTTATACCATGGGAAATATGGCAAAGTTTTTTAAAAATAGACTTTTATTTCAATTATGCACTTCTTTTTATAGTTGTCATAAACCAGTGACCCAAGAAATTGGCTTTCTATTTATGGAACTAATATATAGTTTCTTCTTAAATGTTTTTAAAGCAAGAAACTTTATGTAAATAAAAAAGTGACCGTTCAAGCACTGGTGGCTTACACCTGTAAACCTAGCTACTCGGGAGGCCTAGATCTGAATAACAAATTTTCATTAGGTACAGATTTATTCAGACCTATTAAAAGCCTCAAAGCCAGGAAGCATTATAAATATTTGAACAGATAACTGCATTTTTTAAATGCTGCATAAATCATATGCATAGGTGTGAGTGCTGTGTGAGGGCGGTGTGAGTACAGTGTGAGGGTGGTGTAAGTTCTGTTTGAGGGCAGTATGACTTCCCTAGGGGGCTCTGGACTCCCTTGGGTGAACTTGCCCTTTACTAATCTGGACCTGCTATGTCCTTCACTCTCTTTTTATTTCAGTGTTGTTTCTCATCACCAAAAATGACAGCAAGGATAAATATAAAATTAGTAAGTTAATTTGCTTCCCAATAATTAAGAAGCATACAACCCTCATTATATTCCCATGTAGTTAGTCAGCTTCACACTGAGAGAGAATATTTTAGTGTGCATTTTAATCTCCCACCAAAGAGCTTCAGGGTGACAGTAATAAACCCAGTGGTCCTAGAGACCCTTCTTGTCAGCGTCTCATGTGGTTCAGACTGACTTCTAAGTTGCTGAGGACTTGGTCCTTTCTACACTCAGCCCTCTTTCTGTTCTCACATGTGAACAGGTCAGATCAGTGCAATCCTACATGTAATGGACAAATGATACCATCTTGTCTGGCATTATGCTTCATACAGAATCAGCTTCTACATAGCAGTCTGTTCTTGGAATTATTTGATGTTTTTCTACTGAGATTCAACATTTTCTGTCCTTGCCTATTCTCAGGGTTTATCCTCCAAGTTTCCACCTTTCCTTTAAAGATGATGTATTCATTTAGAAGAATTTCTATAACAAGCTATCATAAGCTGAAATATATTATTGCACCACTGGGAGCCTCCCTTGTAGAAGGGGTTTGCTTACCCTAAAGTCTGAGAGGGTAAATCAGTTCTGACATGGTTTTTGCTATTGGTAGTTGCCAGCAGATCTTGATATTCCTTGGCTTGTGAATGCATCACTCCAATCTCTTCCTCTGTTATCCATGATGGCCTTTCTCTGTAGGTATCTTTGTGTCTGTTTTTTCATCTTACAAGGACATGAGCCATCAATTTATGGCAAATACTACTCCAGTGTACCCTGATTTTAACTATTTACATCAGCAAAGACTCTGTTTCCAAATAAGGGTCATCCCTAATGTTCATCATGGATATAAATTTGGGGGTGACTCAACTCAGCACAAATGAATATCATGACTTCCATTGATTCTGCTACTTTAGTTAAACTATGCAGTTTTCCAGATTTAACAACCATTGAGAAAATATCCAGAACTCTGGGAACTGGCTCCAATCTAATTCTTTCTCCTTTGTTGTTAATAGAAATATGATTCTGTTGTGCTACCACCAAGTTGTTATGTCATGGATGATAGCCTAAGTATTCAATTCAGGGGAATTATTCTCATACAAATTTGCAAACTCAGGCTAAGGCCAAAGTACTCTTTCCTTTTTCTGACATTCCTAGCAAATTAAAGAAAAAAAGAACAAATATTAAATAGGATTAGGAAAATTGGCAGGACACAGATCCCCCCTCTGATGTTCCAATAAAAGCCCCATAACTTCAGAATTTAGCCCCAGATTTGGGTCCATCTTTTTTTTTTTTTCTTTTGGTGGCCAGTCCTGGGCCTTGGACTCAGGGCCTGAGCACTGTCCCTGGCTTCTGTTTTGCTCAAAGCTAGCACTCTGCCACTTGAGCCACAGCGCCACTTCTGGCCGTTTTCTGTATATGTGGTGCTGGGGAATTGAACCCAGGGTCTCATGTATACAAGGCAAGCTCTCTTGCCACTAGGCCATATCTCCAGCCCTGGGTTCATCTTTTATCTCCCAATTCTGTGTGACTAGTGTCTTCTTTTTGTTCAGTAATATTCATAAAAGTCTGTAGAGTACATTCATCATCATAGTGCACAAACCATAATGAACTTAAGTTTTGTGCATTTACAAGATGTTGAAGCTATTAGGCATTTTGGAGTATTCCCATATGCAGAATGGACTGTCTCTAAAGGATTCTAAGTTTGGTTAATTAGCTCAGCTGATGAGGTTCCAACAAGTTGATGATAAGTGCCGAGACAGGACAGATGAACAGACAGCCTATGGTGTCTAGGCTGAGATTCTTATGAGCTGAGTTATAGAGTTAAGAGGTGAAGCCATGAGGTAAGAGATAGAACCTCTTATAGCACAGCCATTGATGTAGTTTCAGCTTTCAGTATAGCATTCAAACTTGAAGGATTTGTAAGGTATGTATTTTAATCTCTATGTTACAGATAATCTCTATGTTCCTGTTTGTGCGTTTAAAGATAGGTAATAAAACAATTTTTCAGAATTGTTTTGGGATATAACCTGATTCATGAATGGAAAGGGAGGAACTACAGGGTGTCAAATGATATGAGACCATTAGAATGATTGGCTATTTTCCTGGGCCCTTTGTAATGTTATGTGCAATTATTTTCCAAAATGGGTGATAATTGCCACTGCAAGACTGGAGTAAAAGCAAATAAATGACAAATCATTAATTTTGTGTCCAAGAATAGAACAGGCTCTAATTGTAAGCAATCTGAGTTTGGACTGACACTTTTTTCTGTAGAAACAAATTGCACATTCTACCTCTTAATTCAAAGCAGTCTTATGCATCATTGCCCTGTGTTTCTCCTGAAAGCAAAGGTGTGATATATGTTCTGCTACAAGTATTATTGTGAGACCTCTCAGTGATGTTGCTCTCTGTCACCTTCCTCAGATGTATGACTTGAAATGGTCCTTTCATCTTTGCTTTCATTGAACACACAGGTATGGATATCTTTTCTTTGGGCTCTCACATTGCCACCCTGAATTCTGTCTCATTGAATCCATATTAAATGTGAAATTAACATTCTCAGTCCTTTCTCATGAAGAAAATATCATACAAATTATAACACACACACACACACACACACACACACACACACACACACACACACACACACACCGTACTTCAAGTAGACATTGCTATAGTTAGCTGGGCTGTATCATAGATTCCTAGGATCATAGTCTGACTAAGCAAGTAGAGAGAACCAAATCATCCCTGTAGGCTATGGAGAATAAGAAAAAAAAACTTCTGCAACCTTCTTAATGGATAGCATAAGCAAAGGAGATTCAAAAGATCAAGTCTAAACACATAGCCAGAGAGCAAGAGCTATTTCCAAAACCAGGCTCAACAGCACAGGACCAAGAAATGCCAAGTGGTGTCTAGAGGCAGTCCATATACTTACAGAAAGGTGGGGTTTGTGTGTGTGCATGTGTGAGTGAGTGTGTGTGTGTGTGTGTGTGTTGTAAGGACAAATCTGTGAGCAAAATGAGAGGAATCAGAAATTACTGCATTGATTTGAGCATAGAGAAATATAAGCCCAAGAGTGATTCTGTTCTCCTTGCTTACTTCATACTGAGGCCCATGATTCAACTCATCATGTAGTCTTTGTGCACTCTTTTTGTTACTTCCATGTTTTCAATGGTAAATGTAATCAGGATTCAGCTCTCTCTACCCAAAGGTAGTGGTATTCTACCACTCCCAGGATTAAAATACTACAGGTTTTTGACACTGCTTGGTATTTCATCAAGAGATGCTTTTTTGGGCAAAAGATCTATGAGCTATTAAAATAAAGGCCTTAGTGTAGCATATCTTTTATATTGAGAATCTATTTAGCAGACAGCCTGAGGGAAGGAGAGTGGATTGGCCTGGAAACATGTTGAAGAAGCTTGGCGCAGAGCCCTGTTCCTAACATAGGCAATGAACACTGCCAGGTCTTGCATTTCTTTACCTGGATTTTGAAAACCAAACCATAGACTGACTGCAAATCTACCAGGTAAAATTTCTGAGGATCTGTCTTTCCTTTCTTAATGAAAACTGCTATTGGGGTAAGAAATGTAATGGAGTTCGAGGGTGGGGGGATTCCCTGTCCTTCCAAGAGTCCACTACTCAGAGATAGTCTCAAGCAAAAAGATTGATTTACTGGGGAAGCAGAAAGCAAACTGACTGGCCAGGGACACAGTGTAGATTCAGGAGCTGTCACCGTGACCCCGAGCAGTCCTCAAATTGGGGTTTATGAGGGTAAAAGCGTAGCAAAGATGTAGGGGTTTTGATGCAGGGGGTAGAGCAAGCAACAAATGAGCAAGTGTGGCACAGATATAGGTGGTTGACACAGGGGTAGAGCAAACAACAAACAAGATAAGCAAGCCATTTACAGAAGCAGAATTCTTGGGTGAGGTTGACATAATCTACTGTCCCCAACATTTCCTACCATGTTTCCCTAATCAAGATAGAATCAGCTCTGCTCCCTACAACAAAAACCAAGGTTGACTTTCTGTCTTTTTCAGCACTGGCATTGTAAAATGGCTCCTGCCCTGTAGCAAGTCAGAGGGATCCATGCATGGGGGGAGCGGGGAGCTCAGATGTCAGCACTTGGTTAGGGGACATGGCCTCTTTGGAGTACTTCTGTATTTCGGTCAGTCAAGGACTTCGCTAGAGTCTGGCAAAGAGGGCAAGTAGATAGGAGGGCAAGTAATAAGAGTCTGGGTAAGAAGCTTCGGCAAAAGTTGGGTCAGTGGCCTCTGTCTCAGTAGCTTCGAACTGCCTTCTTTCTTAGTAGTCTTTTGATTAAAGAAGGCAAAGAGCTGGCTTGTGTTCCTGCTTATTACTTCAAATTCAGAAGAAGAACATGACCCAGCTACCCAGCTAAGGCAGGCCCTGGGTGCAGCCTCAAGAAACAGTGCCTAGAGCTATTGTAATGTTTCCACAATAGCCTTGGAAGAGGGAGGAGGGGCACTGTTTATAATTGCTTGGGATATAATCAGTAATGGTAGCAACCTGATGAGGACTCCAGGATTGTGTGGGATGAACACTGAGCAGCTGACATCACAGAGGCCACTTGTACAATCTCTCATGGATACTCCAGGTTTTGTCATTCACAGCAGAGATTCTGAGCCCTGGAAGGAAATCTGTTGGAAACATTTCTTACTTGCTTCCTGGTTTTCAATGGGAGAAAACAATTAGCAATGAAGAAGAAAAGAAATATTTCACTTTGAGCCTAACATGGAAGTGATAGTTTTGAAATACTTGCTGGGAAGAAAGAATTGGCCTGAGTAGCCTGCTATATGCTCATGAAGTTGGAAAACTTTTGAAGACAATATCCCCCTCCCCATATTTGGAGAAATAATATTTTATGATAGAGCCTCACACAAGTTGTACTATTGTCTACATTTCCTTCCCCTTTTCTTTCTGGACTGAGAATCTGGAACCCAGGTCTTAGCCATTAGGAAAATGAAGGAGAAAAGAAAAGGGAAAAGGAATAGGTAGCACTTGATTCTCAACAGGCTAGGACTGTTTATTGAGGCATAACAGCAAGGGGCACAGCCTTTCCGAAGGTGTGGAGGCTGTGCAAGGAAGTGGGGTTGCAGTTGGGCTTTTATGAGGTCTGAGCAAGGAGGCAGAGGTTAAGGAAAAAGCCATGAGGTTTAGGGAGGTGGGGCTTTCGGTGGGGGCCCACAATGGAATGTCTACAGCCAAGCTTAGGTGGATCTCCCTGCCTGGGTCAAGCAGTTTGCACATACATATCTGGTGGCTTCCCTGACATCTGTATGCACCTGGAAAAACAATCCTTCATTCACTAGTTCTCTTGGTGAGAATAGAATGCCACAGGAGCCTGAAGAGAGTGAGCAGTCATTGTTGTTAAATCAACAAAAATAAAGGAAGAAAAAGCTAGCACTAGACGCTTATGTCTATAATCCTAGCTACTCTGAAAGCTGAGATATGAAGATCACAGTTCAAAGCTGGTCCCCGCAGACAAATCTGAGAGACTCTTACCCTCAGTTGACCAGCAAAAACTTTAAGTTGAGGTGTGGATCAAATAGTAGAGAACCAGCCTTGAGCAAAAAAGCTAAAGAAGATGAGAAAGCCTTGAGTTCAAGCCCCAGTACTGGCATGCACACACATTAAATTAAATAAGGAAAGAAAAGAAAAGATATTTGGAAATATCTTGATTGTAAATATTCTTTGACAAGATGAAGACAAGTGTGATAGCTGAAACGAGGAGAAGCCACATACTACAGCCTAAGGTTCCAATCCTGTGGCTCCCTTCTCAGAACCAAGTTGTGCTGAGTTTAGCCAAACTCTTTTGCCTTTTCCAATATCCCTGATGGCTTAGTCACCATGGCAACAATGGATTGAATGTGATGGGGACTATGTGGGCTGCAAAGCAATAAAAACATTTACTACCTAACCCATTTGCAGAAAAAAAAAAGCTGACTGAAATGAAAAAGAAATACAGCACACAGAAACACAGGAAGAAATTACTGAACATTTCCCATGTGATTATCACTGTTACAGGATTCAAAATGGACACCCCAAGATGCATTCTGCCTCTCTAGGGAACTACTTTTGGTTACCTGAAGACAATGATTCTAGCAGCAGTATCAGTTCAGGACTGAAAGAATTACTGTGGATTGAATGAAATAGGACAATCAGGATGGAATAATTAGTAAAAATCAAAAGTTGAATGGAGGGGCTGGGAATATGGCCTAGTGGCAAGAGTGTTTGCCTCCTACACATGAAGCTCTTGGTTCTATTCCCCAGACCACATATATGGAAAACGGCCAGAAGGGGCGCTGTGGCTCAGGTGGCAGAGTGCTAGCTTTGAGCGGGAAGAAGCCAGGGACAGTGCAGGCCCTGAGTCCAAGGCCCAGGACTGGCCAAAAAAAAAAAAAAAAAAAAAAGTTGAATGGAGAGGACCAAGACTTGTGTAAGAAATGGTATTTTGTGAAGCAGCAATGACAAGTAGTGACCGTAAGTCTCCCTCCATCTCTCAGACTTCTATTGTCCTGAAGGGCTATTGAGAAAGCCATTGTGTCCTGCATTCACTGCAGCACAAAGAAGGGAACTCGAATATTAAATGAATTGACCTCAGAAGGAAAAAATAGTTTGATGATAGGTTACAAATACCTGATCTGTGTTGTATGTAACAGTGATCTTTTTGTATTTTCTTGAAAATATACTGTGTATCAAAGGTCCCTCCCATATTTTTTATATGTATTCTTTAGTTTGATAACCGTTTGGGGCTGAAAAGTCTCATTATTTCCACAAAGTAGCATCATTATCTTCATAGTAACTTCCCAAGTGACACAGTACATCTGTTAGTCAGGGTATGCTAGGCTATCCTGTGGTAACAATACCATCTCAGTGGCTGTATAATGTAAGTTCATTTCTAGTATTTTAGAAATATTTGTTTCACTAGTATTTTTATTATCTTTGGATACCTGCACAAAGGGGCTTCAATTCCACATGCCAATTTATGGGTACAATACATACCTTCTGTTGATTTCCTTCATTCCTCTCTATTTCTTGTTCATGTTTCATTGTTCCCTAGAAGTCCTTGTTGAAGTCCTCGAGAGAGAAAGAGACCATGCAGGCAGGAGAGCCACCTGGACCCATGTTTATGCCCACTTTATGATACATACGACTGCCTGTAAACTTCTCCATCCATATCTCATGTTCACTCACATTTCACCACCAGGACCACAACCCACTTTTGTCAGCTTTTCCTACTACTTTCCATGTTTATGCTACTATGTCCATAGTTACGTTTATATTCATTTTAATGGAATGGTATTTCCATCTTTAAGTATACACATGGCCTTGCTGAGCAAGAAAAATACAATGCCTAGACATGAATAATATAGCAAGGATGATAGATGGATGGATGGGTGGATATGTACGTATATACATACATACATACATACATACATACATTGGTAGAGAAATAATAACTCTCCTTCAATATCCATCCTATCAGGGAGAGAAAGTGAGCATGTGAAACAAATATTATAGTAAATACATTGTGTACAGCTGGTGCTATAAGTGTTGTGGAAAAACCATGATGTAGATATTGAGAAATAGGCCTAAGTAAAGGGAGGTAAGAGGTTTTTCTGCCCATCTGCCATATTGACCATTGGTGCTGAGTGTGACTGAAAGCACTGGAGGGCAGAAATCAATGCTGCCTGAAGGAAACCAGCAAGAAAGAGTTCCAACCAGATTTACATTCTTCCTAGAGTTCTCCATCCAGCAAAGGTGTTGAAGCTGTGATTGATGAATGAAAGTTGGGAAGAGCCAAGGTTTTGCCAGGACCCTTCCCTCTGAGGCCCCCTTGTAGGTAGGAAGGATGATTGTATAATAACATTCATAACTTGGCCTCTTAGATACCTCCTTAAATATAAGATAAGTGCTAGCAAGAAAATAAAGGTTTATAAAAATAAATCATCAAGGGATGAGACCAGCAAAGAATACAGTCAAGATGGGTAAAGATGACCCCCAAAAAACAAAGGGAAAGATGTTTGCATATGCCTTCTTCGTGCAGACATGCAGGGAAGAGCATAAGAAGAAAAACCTGGAGGTTCTTACCAATTTTGTGGAATTTTCCAAGAAGTGCTCAGAGATATGGAAGACAATGTCTGGGAAGGAGAAATCTAAATTTGATGAGATAGCAAAAGCAGATAAAGTTTTTTATGATTTGTGAGATGAAGGATTACGGAACAGCTAAGAGAGGCAAAAAGGAAAAGGACCCTAATGACCAAAAAGGACCCAAAAGACCAACGTCTGGATTTTTCCTTTTCTGCCTGGAATTTTGCCCTAAGATCAAGTCTACAAACCCTGGGTACTCCATTGGCAATGTGGCCAAGAAATTGGGTGAGATGTGGAACAACTTAAGTGACAATGAGAGACAGCCATACATCACCAACGCTGCAAAGCTGAAAGAGAAGTATAAAAAGGATGTTGCTGGTTATAAGTCTAAAGGGAAATTTGATGGTTCTAGATCCTACTAAAGTTGCCCTGAAAAACGTGGAAGATGAAGATGAAGACGAGGATGAGGAGGAGGATGATGAATAAAAAAAACAATTGATCTGAGCGCCATGACTGACGGATCTCTTGAGATGAATCTATTGCTCTTACTAGGTTTAATTACAAAAATTAATCATGATCATTGTAGTCTCTCAAAGTGCTCTAGAAATCTTGTCAGTGGTTTATATGAAGGTAGCCATGGGTGTCCAGAGCACCTGAAACTGTATCAAAGTTGTACATATTTGCAAACATTTTTTAAAAGAAAAGGCACTTGTGTTCTCCTCTCTGTGCACTTTGCTATGGGTGTGACAAAACATTTGAAGATGTTTCTGGCATTTTCTTTCCAATCTGTAAGGTGGTGTTAACTCTATGGTTATTGGCTAGAAATCCTAAGTTACTAGCTGTACATATCTATAGTTTGTAAAAAGAACAAAACAACCCAGACACACTCTTGATCCTCCTTCCCTGGCGTTGAGGCTGTGGAAAAGAAGCCTTTTAGAGGGGGCCATAGCTCAGGGTGTACACTGTGAAGCTGGACCTATTGACACTGAAGTGGGCATCTATTTAGCTTCAGATGGCCTTTTATATTTTTATTTTTTGTATATAGTGACATAGCATTTGTTGCCATTCTTAGCTTTGGAAAAGGGGGGGAGGAGTCAGCTGGCATGAGAAGTGTAATTTTTTAGTTAAGTGTAGTAGGTTTTATTTTTGCTTATTTTTTCTTTTGATTTTATTTATTTATTAATTAATTTTAAAAATTTGGGGGCTGGGGATATGGCCTAGTGGCAAGAGTGCTTGCCTCGTATACATGAGGCCCTGGGTTCAGTTCCCCAGCACCACATATACAGAAAATGGCCAGAAGTGGTGCTGTGGCTCAAGTGGCAGAGTGCTAGCCTTGAGCAAAAAGAAGCCAGGGACAGTGCTCAGGCCCTGAGTCCACACCCCAGGACTGGCAAAAAAAAAAAAAAAAATTGACAACATGTTGTGCAAAAGGGGTACAGTTACACATAATAGGGTAGTGTGTACATTTCTTGTGATATCTTACACCCTGTTTGTCTTTCCCTTCCCTAGATCAGGTAGACATATATATATATATATATATATATATATATATATATATATATATATATATATATATATAACACAGTGTACCAAAAACATATACAGTAGCCACGTGGACGATGCCAAAGGAAATTCAACTAGGACTTTAAATGTAACATCACAATAGAGTTTGCTTATCCTTGTCTTATATGAACATACATACATAGCTTTTGAGCTATTGTGATCCACTGAGAGGTCTATTTTTGATCTTCATATGTTGAGTAGTTGTTTGGTTTAGTTACATAATGCAGGGTTGCTAACCCAAACCTGTGGGAAATACCATGTGACAAGAAGTTTTTGGTTTCGCAGACCTGGTCTCTACTATCTCCCGGTCCCCCCACCTTAGTCATATATTAAGGAGATCATGCCCCTTTGTTTTCTGTGTTCTAGACTTGTCTCGCTCAACAATTTCTAACCATTTCCCTGCGAATAACAATATTTCACCATTTCTAATCGCTATGTAGTATTCCATTGTGTATAGGTAGGATATTTTTTGGATCCATTCATCTGTGGAGGGGCATCTGGGTTGTTTCCATATTTTGGCTATTGTTAATTGTGCAGCGATAAACATGGAAGTGTAGATGTCTTTTGGATATCTTGGGACCTGTTGTTCAGGATAAATGCCTAGGAGTGGTATGGCTGGGTCATAGGGTAGGTCTATGTTGAGCTTTGTGAGGAACCTCCACACAGTTCTCCAAAGTGGTTGTACTAATTTGCACTCCCACCAACAATGGAGAAGGGTTCCTCTTTCCCCGCACCCCCTCCAGCACTTGTTGTTGCCTGAGTTCAGAGTATAGGCCATTCTAACTGGGGTGAGGTGGTATCTCAGGGTTGTTTTTATTTGCATTTCTTTACTGCCAGGGATGTTGAACATTTCCTCATATGTTTCTTTGCCATTTTATCTCTTTTCTTGTGACGTCTCTCTTTAGCTCCTTTGCCCATTTCATAATTGGTTTACTGGGCTTGGAGGGGGTTAGCTTTTTGAGTTCTCTGTAGATGACTGATATTAGGCCTCTATTGCTGTGCTGGTAAAGATCTTTCCCATATGGTTGGCTGTCTTTCTAGTTTGATGGCTATGTCTTTAGCTGTGCAGAAACGTTTTATTTTGTAGTAGTCCCATACGTTAAGATTCTCCCCTATCTGTTGTGCCCCTGGGACTCTATTCAGGAAATTCCTTCCTGTGCCAATAAGTTCTAGCGTCTTTCCTACTCTGTCCTTCAGTAGTTTCAAGGATTCAGGCCTTACATTGAGGTCCTTGATACATTTTGAGTTGATCTTGGTGCATGGTGATAGACTAGGGTCTACTTTGAGTTTTCTAGATATGGCTGCCCAGTTTTCCCAGCACCAGTAGCTGAAGAGGCTCTGTTTTTCCATTGTATGTCTTCAGCTCCTTTGTTGAATATCAGCTGACTATAAGAGTGCGATTTTATTACTGGGTCTTCTATTCTATTCCATTGGTCTGCAGGTCTGTATTTATACCAGTACCAGGCTGTTTTTCTTATGATGGCTCTATAAAAAGCTTCAAGTCTGGTATTGTGATACCTCCTACACTGCTTTTTTTTAACCTAGAATTGCTTTGACTATTCTAGGTCTTTTGCTGTTCCATATGAATTTATGGGTTGCTTTCTCTATTTCAGTGAAGAATGTAACTGGGATATTGATGGGGATTGCATTGAATATGTATAACAATTTTGGCAATATGGCCATTTTCACTATAATGATTCTGCCTACCCATGAGCATGGGACGTCTTTCCATTTCCTTGTGTCCTCCTTGATTTCCCTTTTTAGATTTTTATAGTTCCCGTTGAATAGGTCCTCCACGTCTTTGGTTAGGTTGATCCCTAGGTAATTTATTCTTCTTTTAGCTATTGTAAATGGTATTATTTCCATAGTTTCCTTTTCTGCTTGTATATTGCTGGTGTACAGAAAAGCTTCTGACTTTTGTGGATTGATTTTGTATCCTGCTACTTTGCCAAAATGGTTTATTAGGTGTAGGAGTTTGGGGGCTGAATTTTTTGGGTCCTTCAAATATAAGATCATGTCATCTGCGAATAGGGATAGCTTATTTTCTTCTTTGCCGATATGGATCCCTTTGATGTCCTCCTCTTGCCTTATTGCTATGGCTAGCGATTCCAGCACTATGTTGAAAAGAAGTGGGGAGAGTGGGCATCCTTGTCTTATTCCTGAGTTTAGGGGGAATGGTTTTAGTTTCTCCCCATTTAATAGGATATTAGCAGTTGGTCTGTTGTATATGGTTATTATTGTTTTAAGGAAAGTTCCATCTATTCCTGTTCTCTCCAGAGCTTTTAACAAGTATGGATGTTGTATCTTGTCAAAGGGTTTTTGGGCATCTACTGAGATAACAACGTGATTCTTGATTTTCGTTCTGTTTATGTGGTAAATTACATTAATAGATTTATGGATGTCGAAACATCCTGGTGTCTGTGGGATGAAGCCTACTTGGTCAGGATGTATAATTTTCTTGATCAGTTTCTGGATCCTGTTAGCTAATATTTTATTGAGGAGCTTTGCATCTGTGATCATTAGTGATACTGATCTGTAGTTCTCTTTTTTTTGTTGGGTCTTTGCCTGTTTTAGGGATGAGTATAATATTAGCTTCATAAAATGAGTTTGGGATTTCTCCCTCTGTTTCTATTTTGCGGAAGAGTTTGAGGAGTATTGGTATTAGCTCCTCATTAAGGTTTTATAGAATTCATTGGTGAATCCATCCAGGCCTGGGCTTTTCTTTGTTGGGAGCCTCTTGATTACCCCCGTATCTTGCTGTAAGTTATTGGTTTATTTAGTTGATTTATTTCGTCTTGATTCAGTTTGGGCAGTTTATTCTTCTCTAAGAATTGATCCATTTCTGTAAAATTATTGTTTTCTAGTGGGTAGAGGTTCTGGAAATAGTTCCTTATGATTGTTTGAATATCATGTGCATTTGTTGTAATTTTTCCAGTGGAGTCCCTATGTTACGGATATGAGTCTCTTCTCTTCTTTTTTTGTAAGTCTTGAGAGGGGTCTGTCAATTTTATTTATTTTTTCAAAGAACCAGCTTTTAGTTTTATTTATTTTGTTGAATGGTCTTTCTATTTTCAATCAGATTTATCTCTTCTTTAATCTTTGTGATCTCTCTCCTCTTATTCATTTTAGATTTGATTATTTCTGGTTTCTCCAGATGTTTTAGTTTCATCGTGAGGTTATTCACCTTCTCTGCTTCCATTCTTTTAATGTGAGTGCTGAGGGCAATGATCTTGCCCCTCAGCACAGCCTTAGTTGTATCCCATAGGTTTCTTTGTGATGTATTTTCATTGTCATTGTGGCTTATGAATTTGTTAATTTCATCCTTAATTTGGTCTGTGACTCAAGTGTTAGATAACAGTGAGGGGTTTAGTCTCCAAGTATTTCTATAGCCTCTGTGGTATCTTTGGTTATTGAGGGTTACCTTGATTCCACTGTGGTCAGTATAATACATGGGATCATGTCAATCCTTTTGTATTTGCTGAGGTTCTTTGTGTAGGCTATGACATGATCTATTTTGGAGTATGTTCCATGGGCTGCTGAGAAGAATGTGTATTGGGTCTCTGTAGGGTGAAAGACTGTACAGATCTATCAGATCCATTTGGGATATGGTGTTATTTAGGTCTTCAGCTCCCTTGCTAATCCTCTGGGTGTTGGATCTGTCTCTTGGAGAGAGTGGAGTATTAAAGTTTCCCACTATGATTGTGTTTGGGTCTATCTTGTTCTGTAGTTCTGTGAGAATTTACTTGATATATGTAGAGCCTCTTTTGTTCGGTGAGTATAAATTTATCACTGTGATGTCTTGATTCTGGATTTTTCCTTGTATTAAAATGTAGTGCCCTTCTTTGTCTTTTTTAGTTGATTTTAATGAGAAGTCCAGCTTGTCTGAGATCAGGATGGCTACTCCTGCCATTTTGATGGGTGTGTTTGCTTGCAAGATCTTGCTCCATCCTTTCATTCAGAGCCTGTTTTTGTCCCTTGCTGTCAGATGGGTCTCTTGAAGACAACAGATAGCAACTTTTTGTTTACAGATCCACTTTGTCAGTCTGCTTCTCTTAATCGGAGAGTTTATACCATTTATATTCAAAGAGATCATGGATGAGAGTACTTTTTTCCCTTCCATTTTCCTGGTAGGCTGTTTTTCCTCTCCCTTTTTTCTTCTCTTTATTGAGCTGCTCTTCCTATTGGGCTCTCGCTATTGTCGTTTCTTTCTGTTTCTGTCTGGGTGTCCTGTACATTTTCTGTTGGGTGGGGTTCCCCTCTTAGAATTCTGTGTAAGGCTGTTTTTTTATTCCGATACTCCTTTAGATCCTCTTTTCTATGGAAAGATCTGATTTTTCCCTCGTAGGTGAATTCCAGTTTTGCTCTATATCTAATTCCGGGTTGGCAATTGTTGGCCTGGAGGACTTGGATTGTGTTCTTCCAGGCTCTTTGTGCATTGTAGGTTTGTGTGGAGAGGTCTGCTGTGATTCTGATCTTTTTTCCATTGTAATATAGCTCTTTCTTCTTTTTTTGAGTGCGTTCAAAATTTGCTCTTTATTCTTGCAATCTGAGATCTTGATAATTATGTGCCTAGGTGAGACTTTTCTAGGGTCTGGTCTGCCAGGCGTCCTATAGGCTTCTGTTATTTTGGTGAGGTGCCTTGTGAGATTGGGAAAGTTTTCTGCAATAACTCTATTGAAAATATGTTTTATCCCTCTGCTCTGGTATTCCACTCCTTCATCTATTCCAATTATATGCATATTATATCTCTTGTCTTTGTCCACTAGCTCCTGGATTAGTCTGCCCTGGAATTTGACAGTTTCTTGGAGTGTGGTAATTTTCTGGTCTTTATCAGCTGCATCGTCATCCAAAAGAGAGATTTAGGATTCGATATGATCAATTCTTTGTGATGTGGCTTCGAGTATAGTGTTTATGGATGACAGTGAGGTGTTTATGATTGCCAGATCACCTCTTCTTTTAAAAAATGCTATTTTGAATCTATTTTTTCATGCATTTCGTTTCTCATGATGTTAAGGTCTTCTTTATCGGAGAAGTGCACTGTATCCATTTTTGCTTCCATTTCTTTCTTGATTTCCTGTAGATTTTTTGAGACTTCCATTCTAAGTTCCTGTATCTGTTTTCTGAATTCGGTCCTGAGGCTTTCAATCATTTCTTCTATCTTATTCTCATTTGATTTTTTATTCTCCATCTCCTCTTCAGTCATACTACTTTTTGGAGCTGGTGAGTTGGCTTGAACTTTCAAGAAATTTATAATATTTCTTTGTGATTTGTGCATCTGGAGATCTGTAGGTGGTGACATTGGCTTGGCTTTATGCTGATTCCCACTGGTCTGTCAGTGGAGACTTGTTTGTGTCCTGGCTGTGGATTTGAGTTTGGCTATTGAAACTTACTGCCAAAAGGGTGCGTGTGACTGTCTTGGTTGTTGCCGAGGTGGTCACCCTCACTGCATGTGGGGGTGGGTAGGTTGTGGGGGTGGGTAGGTTCTGTGTCTTTCTCTGCAGGACTGTGCTCTGTCGCTGTGTTGTGCTGACCCTAGTGTGCCCCTGATGGGGGTTTGCGGGTCGCTGATTCAGCGTGGCATGGAGACTTTTCTCTTCTTTGATTCTTTTCCCACTAGGTACCGTGGTCAAAAGAGCTCTCCTCTCAGATTGAGAGGCGGCTCACCCACCTGTGCAGAGTGCTCCTGTTGGAGCAGGTTTTGCTTTTGAGGAGTGGCCCTCCCACCTGTGCAGAGTGCACCTATCAGAGTGGGCACTGCTGCTGAGGGGCCCTGCCCACCTGTGCAGAGTGCGCCTATCAGAGTGGGCACTGCTGCTGGGGGGCCCTGCCCACCTGTGCGAAGTGTGCCTATCAGAGCGGGTGTTGCTGCTGAGGGGGCAGCTTGCCCACTTGTGTGCTCCCACGGGGGGTTGGACACGAGATCCTCCTGGTGGAGGGCTAGCACGCTGACCCACGCTTGCCCTCCAGGGCACATTCATGTGCACTCTAGTGCTTCCTTTGGAGATGTGCTGCCCTGAGTTGTTGGAGGGCGCTTGTGCCCTCTTGCGAGTCTGCTGTGGGGGGCGGTATGCGTGGACCCGAGCAGGTTCAAGTGTCTGGGTGCAGGTTGGTGCCCACAGACTCTCTGTGCCTCTGCTGTGAGGGGGGGGCCATGTGTTCAGGCCCAGGTGTCCCTGCTGGGATGATATTGCACACCAGTAAGCCTGTGACTGTTGTTCAAAAATTCCGCGCGGACCAGGGTGCCTCAGTTGGCGTTCCAAGGCCTACCAGTCCCCGGTCCCCTGCGGGGGGAGGGGGGTCTGGTGTGGACAGATTCAGGCTCCCCAGCTGGGGCTTTGGGGGACGCCTGTCTAAGGTGTTTCCCGGTCACTTTTTGGGGGTGCTGCTCCACCTCTGCTAGCTCCTGTGTCCTCCCGGAGGCTGTAGGGTCCTAAAGCTGCCAGATATGGGGCTCCTTTGTTCCCTCGGTGTAGGGAGGGTAGGTAGGGAGCTCTAGCCTCTTTGTAGGGTTTGGGTCTCTGCTAGAGCTGGTCTCTTGTTGGGGGAGGGGGGCAATGGGCTACTTACTGGTTCTGGATTGTGTGTGTATCCCATGCTGCTGTGGGCTTTTCGGGACTGGGGTGCTGGGTGTGGCGATGGGTCATTTGGTGGTGGCAGTCCCAGCTCTCCCAGTGCAGCTCTCCCCATCTGCACCACCTGGTTCCCCTGCTGTTGTTGTCTGTTCCTGGCCATTCAGACCTGCGCCTCCGGTCCCGAGCCACCATCCGTCTCTGTCGGTCTGTGCTCCATCTGGGGCCCGTGGAGCTCCTGCTGTCTGGACTCTGCACTCCTGGCGTGACTTTTTGGCTGTTGCTTCTCTGGTCACTGAAGGTCTGTGGTCCCTTTTACTGGCACCAGGTCCCCTTTCCCTGTAGTAGGTTTTAAATCCTTTGTTTTTACACAAACTGAAACTGTTCCTTGTCAGCAAAGGAAAGGTCAAGAACCTTCTGTACTTAAACACAATTTGCAATGTTCTGTTATTTTTTGTATGTTTAGAGTGTTGAAATGTTTTTGAAGTTAAACTAAACAGTATTATATTTTTTTTAAAAAAACCATCAAGTGATATGATGTGGAGAGGTGAAAGATGTGTTTGGCATTAAATAAATAAATAAATAAATTTTTTACAAGACTGATAAAAAGATTATCTCCTCAGGACAATATGTGGTAATATATCTACTTAAAGATGATAATAATAAAAGCTTATTAAAAATTGTGTGTGTGCACATAGCCATACATGTATTTTTTTGTACAGAGTTAAAGATGAAACTGCTTTGGAATAAACAATGTGCCTATGTGATGAAGGAAGTGGGACTAGGAAATATCATCAATGTGCCTATGTGATGAAGGAAGTAGGGAATAGGAAATATCATCAATGTGCCTATGTGATGAAGGTAGTGGAAATAGGAAATGAGTCTGGTAGGCCAGAGCACGTGATGGGGGAAATGATCAAGAAGCACGGGACACTTGGATGGATACAATAAATTTTTAACCCCATAGTTTGGCACTGGGGGCTCACACCTAAAATCCTAGCTACCCAAGATCTGAGGATTGCAGTTCAAATCCAGCCCATGCAGGAAAGTCTGAGACTCTTCAATTAACCACACTAAAACCAGATGTGGAGTTGTGGCTCAAAGTAAAGCACTAGCCTTGTGCCAAAATGCTTAGGGACAGCATCCAGGCCCTGAGTTCAAGCCCCAGGATAGACAAAATAAAATTGTGAGAAACTTAAAAAAAAAACTTGGTTTTAATTTAGCTGTTGAAGGATTGCAAGGTTTCTCTTTATTTATAATGGGTGACATGTTTGTAATAAATTTTCTTAACCCAAATTTCTGCCCTCATTTCTGTCTTCCTAAAATAGCTCTTGTTTTCTGGATTCCACTCTGAAGCCTCTGGCCTTTTCATCCGCTCCCACTGGTAGCTCATGGGGTGTTTGGAAACCAACTAATACTCCTTACATTCAGTAATGCCTTTCTTTTCTTACTCAATTTTTTGCCCACTTACTATTAATCTTGATGTTAAGGTTCCAAGCAAAGTGTGTAGATAAAAATATCACCTTTTAAGTGCCTTTTTCTATTAACCTGGCTCATCCCACCTTGTCAAAATACTTAGCTATGAGACAGTGATTCCTTTAAGGTTCTGGCTCAGATTTCAATTTGCTAGTGACCTTGGGTGAATGAATCACTTTACCATTGTGACAAAGAAGGCTCCTTTGGGAATATTGCAGTATTCATTTTCAACTGAACTATTTAGTAAGAATTCACAGTTTCTGCATAGCTGAGCAGTGCCCTGTCATTGAAAAGCATGTTGCAAACACCTGATTATGTGACCTTGGTCAGTTAGCAATTTTGGAAGCTGCTATCCAACAACTATTTCAGCTCTCAGGCTTGTCCATCAAAAGACCAGAACATATCTATCGTTTTTCAATGGAACTTCATTTTTAAGCTAGCATTCCAGCTCTCTGGGCTGCCTCCCAGCTTCTACCAATCACCTACACAATAGCACTATAGGAGTGACCTCTTCCTGAAGGCTTAGCGTTTACCTGCCATTGTTCTGTGCATGGTGAAAGCTTGCATAAACAGCCACACTTGTTCCACTGCTAGATTTAGATGGTTCCCAAGATCTTTGTCACATGATGTTGCAGATCCTCTGATGAAGGCAGAATTGATTTCCTACTCCATGGATGGTGGGTTTAGTCATGTGGTTTGCATTGGCTGCTAGAACACATTGGGTCACTTTTCAGCCATTGCCCCCAAGAAACTTGGAATGGAGTGTCTTTCTCTTGGGCTTTGCTATAAAATCCAGAGAGAGCCAGGCACCTGGAAGATGAGAGAAATGTGTCTCAGATTATCTGAGTCATCTTAGTGACTAGTTGATAAGGCCGTTCTGAGCCCACATCTGCCAGTGGGCTTTCCACCTGATAGCACACATGCAAGTGAGTCCAAAGGACAAAACTTACTCCTGGACTATATCTTAAGCAGTGTCAGGATATCCCAGATTCATGAAAAATATTAACTGATTTTATGTTATGACTTATGTTATGACTATTTATTAAATTATGACTATAACAGTGTTTGACATGCAACAACAGCTAACTGGTAAGCATTGAATAAATATGTGTTCATTTAATGCATAAAGTGACTTGACATAGTAAGTTCTATTACTATGCTTACCTTGTTGAACAGAAAACTAAGGTTTAGCAAGTGTAAAGACCATACAGCTATGCAGTGATAGAGTTAAGATTTTAACTGCAAATTTCTAGTACTTCAAAATCTGACAGGTATTTCCTCCTCTACTGAGGGAAAGAAAGTGGAACTGTTAAATAGAAAGTGATTTTAAAAAAAAAGTAGACATAGTGCATGCCGATAACATGTGGTCCATTGATGTTTGTTCCCACAGTGTCTTGGGCTCAAGCTCAAATGTGTCTTCCCATAATGCCCTAGGTGCCTGCTCAATCAATAAAAAGAGGCAGGTCAGTGCAGGCATCAGTCAACAGGCCACTAGTGCAAAGACCAGGGGAGGAGAGATGGGAGGAGCCCATCCTTTAAAAACTGCACTCTGAGAGAACTCCATTCCTCTTTGAGGGGTGCCCTCAGGATGAAAACTGGCTACTTTCTTTTAAGGCTTTCCTTTGATTTTTGAATAAACTTACTCTGCTTATGTTAAATATTTTTCTGCTTTTTAATTATTTAATGGGTGAAGAAAACAAATCCATTCTCCCAGACTGCCTCAGTGAACACTGATCCCTTCCTTTCCTTGTTTTTATTTAAATTATAACCCCCTGAAAATTTCTAAAATTATATTTTTTTCTTCAAGATGAAGTGTTCCTTTTCATTAAAGCACTTGAGATATCTCTTACTTTCCTATGGATATTTATTGTCTTCTGAAACCAGCCAGATTCACTTCTTATGGAAGAATTAGCCACAGGGCATTTCAGAACAATTAAGAAAACAGCTTTACAGTGATAGCTTGTTTATGAAAAGGGGCTACCTCCTCTGAAATTTCCCAATGTCCCTTCCTAATATGTGAATTTCATTAATGGATTCTGTTACTCATCCAAGAGCAAATTTGTTGCTGAGTAACTAATTGGATAGGTCAATACATACATGACCATCAGAAATGACTCTATGAATAGAGTAATGAAGCCTGTCTGAGAAACTGTTACAATGTTACAAAGGTAATGAACAGTGTGAGGCTTATTATATTCCTGGAATAACTTCACTGGCCTTGAAGTTTCCATCACTCTATGCATCTTCCCTGAAACAAAGTATCAACATGATCATTCTTAGTTCCTACAGAATACAAATAAGAAATACTTTCATTCTCAAGAAACACCAGTTTGTTTTACTCTTTAGTAGACCCCCCCAAGACATTCTTTTTCCTTTATGCATTCCCCAGCTGTTTATTTGTTCCCCTAATTTGCAAAGTTCAATGGCAAAGGCTTCTTTTATCAGTCAATTTGGTTTTAAACATGTAATACTGGCTATTTCAACTCTTTTGAATACTTCATGTAAAAAAATAAAGACAAGAAATTTCAACAATTGTTGGAGCTTATCAGGTACTTAAAAGGAGTGAGGCAACAACCACGATGAGAAAAATGTGCAGAAAAGACAGAAAGCAGATCTGTGATGTTGTACATGGCTATAAGTACATTTTTTATACAAAGCAGAGGGTGTAAAAAAAAAAAAAAAAGGAAACCAGGGTCTGTGATTCCTGAATCATTTGCATCTCTCTGTTCCATTGTCAATGACAATTATGTGCTCTTGTTCTGATTTTCCATTCACTGTAAGTTGGAACAGTTGACATTCTTATATTGACTCATTCTCACCAAATAAGAATAATTTCTCCAGAATTATTTTTCTTGACAGACTTGTGGTTCAAGTATAAAAATGATAAAATTAAATATAGTTCTCAATTTTATCTAATACAATTTTAACTGGATGAATGGTAATGTCAAAATTAAGTATATGATTAAAATATAACTTCCATTTTCATCTTCGTTATCATTTATTCATTTATTTATTTTTGTGCCAATAATGGGATTGAATTCAGTAACTGTCCTTTAGCTTTTTCACCCAAGGATGGCACTCAATTACTCGAGCCACAGCTCTACTTGCATCTTTTTTGGAAGATAATTTGAGAAAAGATTCTCATGAACTTTTCTGCACAGATTGGCTTTGAACTAGCAACTTCAGATCTTAGCCTCATTAGTCACACTGGTGCCTAGCTTTTCTAACTTTTATAAATATATTTTGACTCAGGATTCAGCCTAAATTATGATGCCCAAAACACTTACAGTATTAGTATTTTTGTCAATCATTTACTCACTTATATAATTATTGAAAATGTTTTAATCATGTCTATAATTTTCAAAATTGCTATTCATTATTGTTGTACTTAATGCTTGAAATTATAAATGTGCATTAATAGTCAGATAACATCTAGAGTTTAATCATATATAAAATCATGTTAAAAGATTTTTCATCTTATAATGTGCATTTAGAATGTACTCTTCTGTTTGAAGATGAATATTCATATTAAAGAGTAAATAGAATGAAATGCTTTCCTCATTTTACTGATCTGGTTATACTGCTTAGGTACTGTTTGATTACTCATGTAATCAAACAAAAATACATTTAGGGGTAGCAGCACTGGTGGGAAATGGCAAGTGAATCTTAAACCTTAATCTTTCAAAATAATTTGATAGGCTGAAGTTCAGAGCTCATTTTAGCCAAGAATCAAGGCCAGGTTAAACACTGAAACATCCATAAATATACTCTGTCAGAACATTGGAAAAATACGAGTCATATCTGAGTAGATTCTGCTAATATGTAAGTGTGTGTGTGTGTGTGTGTGTGTGTGTGTGTGTGTGTGTGTGTTTTGCCAGTGCTGGGCCTTGGACTCAGGGCCTGAGCACTGTCCCTGGCTTCTTTTTGCTCAAGGCTAGTACTCTGCCACTTGAGCCACAGCGCCACTTCTGGCCATTTTCTATATAGATGGAACTTGGGAATTGAACCCAGGGCTTCATGTATATGAGGCAAGCACTCTTGCCACTAGACCATATTCCCAGCCCTAAGATGTAAGTTTTAAAATATGAAAGGATATATTTTCCAAGAACTTTTGGATTTCTGTTTTGTATTTGGGCACAGTTCAAATAAAAATATCAGAACTTCTTTGACTCACTCCCCCATATTAAAAAGGCAGGAGTTCACATATGCCCAGAATATTCAGCCTAATAAGTCAGAGCAACTTTGCCTGTGGGTAAAATAGCAGACAAAGAAAGCACGTAACAGAGGATACAGAAAAGCTTGAAAAACACCCAGAAAAGAGGTAGTGAAGGACAGGACAAAAAGGTTAAGAAGAAGTGCTGAGAGTTAGCAACCTTGAGGACACAGACTCCAGGAGCTTTAGAGTAAGCAGGCCGACCCTGTGGCTGATACAGTAGACGTGCCAGCACTGGGAGAAAAATGGGGACTGGGGCTGCTCATCACCTCTACCTTCTTAAACTCTCTCTCTTGCCTATTTCAATGTAACACCTTCCAAAATACATATACTTCTACCAGAACCTTCTACTTTTCTTTTCTCTTAGCAGAGTATCTCTCAATGCTCTACTTCTTGTGGTTGTTCTTTTAACCTCTTCCCTTGGCATGGCTTAGTTATGAATTTCAAAGAAGGTACAAGAGGAAGGAATAAAAGAGATCATTGAAAGTCTACTAGGAAGTATTGCATAAGTGTTACCCCACAACACAGGGAATGTATTTAGCACATTAGAATAAAACAAATAATAAAGGTTTATTTCAGGTTAAGATTGCACAGTAAAGACAAACCCTAAAAATCTTCCTTTTCCTATAATCTAAGAGGGAAACAAAAACCAACTCAAGTTCAGCATGAGACTATAAAAGAGGTGGTATGTTGTCAGTAGTTAAGACTGAATGTTAACACTTGGTGAGGTAGTGTGTGGTGAGAATTCTGCTGGATTTCTCAATGCCCCCCCTTAAGTTTGGGGAGAACAGGGAGTAGGATGGAAACACATTCCAAGAGATTGTCCTGTATGGATCTGACTTACCTAAGTGGAAGAAGGTTGAAGGGTCAGAGCAAAGAGCCATGTTATAAACTACCTGTGGGATCTCATAGCTGAGGACTTGAGCATGGATTCTCATTGCTAAGAAATAACTCTGGCTGGCAGATAGTAATAAAATACAGACCTCACACATCTACCCACTGGAAATTAACTCTGCCAGTCAATCAATAAAGTGAGCAACTTGTCCCTAGCTCTCTAGGAAGGAGACAGTCCAGCAAAGAGGCATACCCTGACTCCTGACATAGGGAGACATTAAATATATCTGTTGTTGTCAGGCATGAAGCTTGTGCTAATGTGTAACTTAGCAGTAGACAGCTCATACACTGGACTTGGCAGATGTGCAAGACGCTAGGCTTCAACAGGGAATGCTAAGAGCAATATATAAAATTACATTTAAAAAAGTAAATGGAAAAGACAGTGAAGAATCCACCCACTCACACATCCACTGAGGAAGGATGGCTTTTTTAGCCACTTTCAAAATAGGTGAAAATTCCCATCAAAATATCCACTGTGAACACACTGGAGGTCAGGCAGAGCCAAAGAAAATATGTAGAATTCTAATTTAAGAAAGAAGGAAGCAAAACAGAGAGGAGGAAGCAAAATATCCCTGGGATGATAACATCCCAGTCTAATTGTTTCTTGCATAAGTAAGGATTTTAGACAAAATGATGCTAGATGGAGAAGGAAAATATGGTAAGGTCTTCAAAGGGAACAGGGTGAAGGGGAAGTATTCACAATAGTCCCCCACATGGTGAGCTAGCTGACTCAATCAATGGGAAATTGCCATTGTCTTAGTTGAAATAGAAAGAATTACTGTGTTCTAAGCATATTCTTTTGGGGGAGTGTCCAGAGGTAGCTAGTGCCCATTGTCTTGATTTGATCTGAGTCTCTCAGATTGTTATATATTTTAATGATTCCCTGCATACAACTGATAAGGGGAATAAACAAACATCAGGTCTATTCTCTCAGTATATCAGAGAAAAATCAAATTGTTAGTACAGATGAATCTACTCCATCCTACCATTCTACCATATGGGTACCAGTAATAATGGAAGCTGGGTCAAGGTATAGACAGAGACAGAAATACCGGTAGAAGAGAAAGAGAGGAAAGGACAAAGAGGTGAGAGCCAGAGAGCGCATGCTTAGATAAAGAGATGGAGAGAAACTGATAAGAGATAGCATGTGCATGCATGTAAATAATACTGGTATAAAGCATTGATAGACCACAAATTTAGAAGAATAAAAATTGAATGCTATTTATAGGTACTAATAAATATACAACATTCCATAGAACCAAGTGAATCCTACAGCATATGTTTGTGGATTCTTGCTGAACTCTTGAGCTCATGATCAAACCACAGTTACAACCCAACTAACTAGTGTGACTCCAATCTGAATACTCATTGACACAGTTCTTATTTTATCAAACAAGTACAAAGTAAGACCATAAATCAGTGTCAATCAGCTCAATAACTTTTTTTTTCTGAATTGGGCTGTGGGCTGTGGTTTCCAAACATAAAAACAAATATTTTTTTTTCTGAATTTCCTGTGGTAGTCTCAATGTCATAACATTTAGTACCACACATGTGTGAACTTCACTTGCATTGTTAGCATTCTCTAGGTCATCAATAAAACACTCAAGCCCTTATTGTACAATACTTTTCGATTTCTCTGACATAAGAATTTCACCACAGCTTGTCTTCAAGCAAAGAACTATACAGAAGGTGCACCCATGAGGCCTAAGTAGCTTCAATAACATGGATAATAGTCAAAGGTATCAGAACAGATGAGTTCTTAAGCTTAGCTTTTCTTTTCTTTTCATATAGTATTTTTATTTTTGAATTAATATCATTTCTTTTTCTTTTTTTGCCAGTACTGGGGCTTGAACTCAGGGTCTGAGCTCTGTCCCTGGCTTCCTTTTGCTCAAGGCTAGCACTCTACTTCTTGAGCCATGGCACTACTTACAGCTTTTTCTGTGTATGTGCTGCTAGGACTTGAACCCAGGGCTTCATACATGCTAGGCAAGCACTCCACTGCTAAACCACATTACTAGCCCATCATTTCATTTTTAGCAACAGATTCATGAAAATTTAATAAAATTCTTTCATGAGGTGATATGAGCATTAATCTGCACATCAATGCTTCCTACTCTAACTCAGACTACACAAACACTATCTTCAAATTTTAAATTACAAAGGAGGTAAAGCCAGTAACAACACGGTTCAGAAGGGAACCAGTGATGGTACAACCCTCTGTTTCAGGCCTAGGCATCATTGTTCAGCTATAGATATCCAGCAGAAGAGAGAGTAACAGGGAAATGGAGAGGCAATACATCTCTTCTGCCATGCACAATGAAACAAAGAAAAAGCTACAGCCCTGTCCATTAAATAAAGTACCAGAAGAATATCTTCTGAAATAAAATATGTCTTAAGAAAAGGTAAGAAAAAGTTCATTAAAGGGCTTTGTGCTGTGGATGAAGTAAATAAGACCATGAATGTAGATAGCGAAGATTCAAGATAAGATAAAGATATTGAACAAACACTAAATGAGATAAAAAGTAGAGATTTCCATGTTATGGAATAAATTGAAGACTAAACTCCCACAAAAATAAAAGCATGTTGAAATTTAAAAGTAATAAAAAATAAACAATAACAAAATAACAAACAGTAAGACAATAATAACATAATAAATAATATAATAAAAAAATTAAAAAATGTTCAAGTAAAAAATAGTGTACATGATTGTCAAAATTCGGAAATGGAGAAATGCTGGGGATAGTTATCTGAAAAGCAACAAAAGGGACTAATGTATGATGCAAGCAAACAATGCTGTGATAAACAGTGTTGTCCCACCATAAAGATAAATCGTGTCCTTAAAGTATCCCCCCACCAAAAAAAAAGAAAGTGAAAGGTGAAATATCATCTATTGTGGTCCTAATATAAGATGTCCTGAAATGGTTGGAAACTGAAACATGCCAATCTGAAGGGAAATTGATAAAACAAAACAACAAAACAAACAACACTGACATGAAGATACCTTCTTTTTTTTTTTTTTTTTTTTTTTTTTGCCAGTCCTGGGCCTTGGACTCAGGGCCTGAGCACTGTCCCTAGCTTCTTTTTGCTCAAGGCTAGCACTCTGCCACTTGAGCCACAGCGCCACTTCTGGCCATTTTCTGTATATGTGGTGCTGGGGAATCGACTAGGCCATATCCCCAGCCCCATGAAGATACCTTCTAGATGGGACTTGATATTAACTGTCAAAAATAAAAAATTCTCTAGAATTTATTTGAGCTTACTCTTTCTCTAAGAAACATTTAAACAAATGACAGTAAAAATTGTTTTGAGGATGAAGAAAAATATGATCCAGGGCTGGGGATATGGCCTAGTGGCAAGAGTGCCTGCCTCGTATACATGAGGCCCTGGGTTCGATTCCCCAGCACCACATATACAGAAAATGGCCAGAAGTGGCGCTGTGGCTCAAGTGGCAGAGTGCTAGCCTTGAGCAAAAAGAAGCCAGGGACAGTGCTCAGGCCCTGAGTCCAAGCCCTAGGACTGGCAAAAAAAAAGAAAGAAAGAAAGAAAGAAAGAAAGAAAGAAAGAAAAAGAAAGAAAGAAAGAAAGAAAGAAAGAAAGAAAGAAAGAAAGAAAGAAAGAAAGAAAGAAAGAAAGAAAGAAAGAAAGAAAGAAAGAAAGAAAGAAAGAAAGAAAGAAAGAAAGAAAGAAAGAAAGAAAGAAAGAAAGAAAGAAAGAAAGAAAGAAAGAAATGATCCAAAGTTACGGATGTGGGTTAAGCTGGTTTGTGGAAAATAGTCAAAATGTTGAAGTTTCTAACATTCATGGGTGTGATAGGGCAATGTCAAATAACCATGCCTTCAAACAGAATCATCCGTGATGAAATGCAGAAAACTAGATGATAAAGGAACATGTGAGAGAGAGAAGAGATCAACAATGAACACAGATTATATAGCTGTGGGAGATAGAGTAACAGGAAGTAAATGGTATAAATATCAACCATGTAGTCATAAAACAATAGTGGGAAAATGAGAAGCAAAGGAAGATAAAAACATGATTGGTATTAATGATCAAGTGGAATCTGAAGTTATAAACATTATCATTTATCTTAGCATACCCCCAAAATGAAATGTTTTGGTATCAATTTAACAAAATATTTATAATATATATGAAAAAATGCCAAAATTCTTGTGAAGCATGCCAAAGAACAACTAAATAAATGGAAAGCTATTCTATTTGCAAGTATAAGAACATTCAAGATTGTCAAGATTTTATTTCTATCTCAGTGGACCTATAGATTTAGCACCATTCCATGAAAACCTTAACAAATTATTGAGAAATATAGACAAAATAATTTTGCAGTTTTTATAGAAAGGCAATAAAAATGCAATATTCAGCTCAATATTGAAGTATAACATAGTCAGAGCTACATGGCTTCAAGAATTTCTGTAACTTACCATAAAACTAATGGAGGCAATATGGCTTTGGTGAAAAAAACAAACCAATGGATTAGTGAAACAATCGAGAATACAGAATTAGTTGTACATAAATATAATTTACTGGCCTTTGACAAAGTAGCATAGAAATCAAAGGAAAGAGATTGGCTTTATAACAGATGGTATTAGAACATTGAATTGCCTCATACCAGGAAGAAAACAAAGTAAAATTTATTCTAACACTCTTCAAAGATAACAGGAGAAAAAAGCTACATGTCTTTGTGTATAATGGTGATTTTTAGAAACAACCCAAATGGATAAATATATAATGAACAAATAAATAATGAATAATGTAGTTTTTATTAAAATTTAAAACTTCTTTTCTCTGAAAGACAATGTCAATAGTATAAAAATATAAGCCACAGGCATGAAGAGAAACATTAAAATATTTGGAAAAAATATCTGATAAAGGACCGTTATCCAAAATACACAAAGGACTCTTAAAACTCAACAACAGCAAAGTAAACAATCTAAGTTATAACCTGGGCCAAAGATTATAATAGAAACCTTGTAAAGGTATGAGTTGTGATGTAGCTCAGTAGTAGAGTTGGTCCTACCATACTCAAAGGCCTGGGTTTGATCCCCTAGTACCACATACAAAAGTATCAAATTAAAAATATAGATAGCAAATAAACATATGAAAATGGTTCATATGATTCATCACATCTTGTTAGGAATTACAAATAATTCAGTGAACTACACTGTCATACTGACCTATTGCATAGGCACCCTAGATCTTTTAGAAAAGCCAGAATCCAGACCCTGACATCAGATGCTAGGAGAGTGAGGAACCACTGGAACTCTCATGCATTGCTGGAGGAGTGAAAAATGTTGACCAAATAGTTTGGCAGTTTCTTCAGAACTAAATATACACTAGCAATGAAAGCCTGCAGAACTGCTCCTTAGTATTTATTCAGAAGAAAAACCTATGTCTACTTAAAATGTACACATGAATGGTTAGAGAAGTTTTATTAATTTTTTTGAAACTAAGATATACTTCAGTAAGTATGGATTTAAAAAAATGGTGGTACATCCAGACCACACATCCATATTTAAGATAAATAAGGATAAAGCTATGAAAAAGCATAATTGAAAGTAAGAAGTACACTATTTTCATTTTTATTAGTACACATTGGCTATAAATAATAAGAGGTTTCCTCATGACATTCCCATGCATGTGTACAATCTACATTGATCAACTTCATCTCTCTCTCTCTCTCTCTCTCTCTCTCTCTCTCTCTCTCTCTCTCTCTCTCTCTTTCTCTCGCCAGTACTAGACCTTGAACTTAGGATCTGGGATCTGTCACTTAGCTTTTTCACTCATGGTTGATACTCTACCTTGAGCCAAAGCTCTACTTCTGGCATTTGGTAGTTAACTGGAGATAAGAGTATCATAGACTTTCCTGCCCAGGCTGGCTTCAAACATGGATCCTCAGATTTCAACCTCTCGAGTAGCTAGGATTACAGATGTGAGCCACTACTCCTTGGTTTTCTATTTCTCTTTCTTATCCACCTTAACTTTTGCCCCCTTTCCTTCCCCTTCCACCTTTCTATTTTTACAACCTTAGTTGTTTAGTTTAATCCCCCCCCCAGCTTCCACAAATGAGAGAAAGCAGTTGATACCTGTCTTTGTGGAAATGGCTTATATCATTTCCAATCACAATTTATATCACAATCTCCAGGTCTATGAAAGGCACACTAGTATGTAAAGAAAACCAATCTGAAAAGCTATCCACTATATGATTCCCACAATGTGATATTCTATAAAATATACAATTATGGAGAAACAAGAAGAGGGTTGACAATGAAATAATATTCACCATCTATGGCCAAAAAGGAAATGCAAATAAAAACAACACTGAGATTCCATCCCATCCCAGAAAGAATGGGTACTATCAAGAGAACTAACAATAACAAATGCAGGCAAAGATGCAGCCAAAAGGTTATGAATGTAAGGTTATTCAACCTCTCAAAAGCACTATGGATGTCCATAAAAATTTAAACACAGAACTACCCAATGACAGCAATACCATGCCTGGGCATTTATACAAAAGAGCACAAACAAGGAGGGCTACTGTAAAGGCACCAGCACAACCATTTTCATGGAAGCACTACTTATTATAGCCAAGATATGGAATCATCCCAGAGGCCCCCTCAGTGAACAAAAGGATTTTAAAAATGTGGTATATTATATATACACAATGGAATTCCATTTATCCATTAGAATGATATCTTACTATTCATAAGGAAATGAAAAGACTTAGAAAGATGATATTAAGTGAAGTAAGCCAGACACAGAGAAACAAAGGTTGCATGATTTCCCTCATTTGTGATAGCTAGAATATGCCTATAAACCTATCAGTAAACACAATACATGGTACACAAGAAGTTACAAATGAATTAACTGAAGTATAATAGTATAATTTGACTGAGTCAAAGCCCAACAAAATAAGTACCAGGAAATAGGTTGGGTGGGGGGAAGGGGTAGACAAATGAAGGGTAGGAAGAGAACGCTGTAAAGAATTTATTGTATATACTACAAAATTAAGAAAAATAAGGGAAAGGGTAGGTCAAACAGGGGAGAGAAAATGTTGAATGGATCAAGATGGATTGTATACATTAATTGCTTTATTAAATGGCAAAAAAATCAACACATTTTCTACAAAATTAAGAAAAGTGAAGGAAGAGATGGGTTGGGAGAGGTGGGTGAGAATGTTGGAAGGGGTGACATTGACCAAGATGTACTATATTCAAAAACTGCTTTGTTGAATTGCAACTCCTTTGTACAACTACTTAAAAATAATAAACTAGAAGAGTGGTGGACAAGTATGGAGCACAATGAGGTGAGCAGATAGAACACAGAAGATTCAAGGGCACAGTTCTATTATGGTGGATCTATGTCATCCCAGGTTTATTAACCCCTATAGAATGCATGCCACCAGCAACGAGCTCTAACATAAACTAGACCACTGGTGCTAATGATGTGTCAGAACATCTCACTGCTAGGCACTAACACACCACTGTAGATGGGGATGTGAGCTGTAAGCTGTATATGTAGCAATCATGATTTGGGGGAGCACTTTTTACTTTCTATTTACTTTGTTGTGAACCTGCAGTACTCCACAAAACAAAATCTTTGCTGTACAGATATTAAAATGTTCATCTCCCAGATGATAGATTTATGCTTAATGAAAGAATAGACAATTTTATGAGTTTTAGAGAATAATAGAGTACATGGCTTCACATACAAAACTAACTAGAATCTACTGCATAAAATGGATGAATGAATGAACTCTTTTTATTCATTTATTTATTTTGCACCAGTCCTAGGGCTTGAACTCGGGCTGAGCACTTCCCCCTTAGCTTTTTTGCTTAAGATTAACACTCCATCACTTGAGCCAGAGCTGCACTTCTGACCTTTGGGCAGTTAATTGGAGAGAAGAGTTTCACAGACTTTCCTGCCAGGTTGGCTTCAAACTGTGATCCTCAGATCTCAACCTCCTGAGGAGCAAGGATTATAGGCATAAACCACTGGCACCTGACTGAACTCTTCTTTTAGTAGGATAATTTTGAGAGAACATTGCATGTTGGATTCTTAGAACAGAATGTTGAGGCCATTGTCTTTACTGAAATATCTGATTTCCCTCCAAGATCAATTCAAGAAATTCCTAACTTAGACACTTACAGACTTAGACATTCAGAAATAATTGTAAAGAATATGAATGCAAATAATGTCTCTTATTTCGTGAGATAGTTTCAAGAATTTCATGTTCTTATTCAAATTCTTGATTCTTAAAACACACACACACACACACACACACACACACTAACATTAATAAAAGGAAATATTTTTGGGTGCTGGTAGCTCACTCCTGTAATCCTAGTTTCTAAGGAGGCTGAGCTCTGAGGAACATCATCATTCAAACCCAGTCTGGGCAGGGAAGTCTGTGAGACTATTACCTCCAATTCAAAGAAAGCTGGAAGTGGAACTGTGGCTCAAGTAATAGAGCACTAGCTTTGAGCAAAAGAATCTCAGAGACAGCACCCAGACCCTAGTTCAAGCCCCAGAACTAGCATAAAATAAAGTTTGTCTAAGGAATGAGTGGGTAAATTTGAGCAGGTATGTTGACTATACCCTTCTGGTTGAAACCCTGTTATTCCAATGTTCTTAGACTTTGAAAAATCACTATATTTCTTACAGAGATTTTATTTAGTATAAGATGAAAATAACACATCTCCATTTTTATGAATAGTCTTCTTTTGTTCACCTTTACCTGTGTGTGAAACAATGTGCTTGAGTATAGGGAACTCTGAAGCTGAGCTGTGAGACCTGGAAAAGGGTTGAGAGGTTGAAATGCTGCCTTGACAGTACTCAAAATGCTGGGAACTGGCCTCGGAAAGGTTAAAAGAGACAGCTCTGGTGATGTCTAAGAGACTTGAAATTTGTTCCCTTCCTTAGTGCTGGACCTTGAATGCTAGACAGAATAAAATACATGTTTGATTTATGCCTGGGTGGCAGTCTTCACTCCCAAAACAATAAGGGAGCCAGATATTCACACAAACTCTGTTTTGTCTTTATTATTGGATTGACAGTATAGGTGCCTTGTTTTCTGCACGTACCCATGGTAACCCTCCCTGTACTAAACCTAATAAGTAAGCTTGCTTACAGGAACTCAGGGTTCAGAAGCCAGCGAGCCTTGGGTCCCTGGTCCCCAATGCTTCTATATTTCTCCATGCAGTTTCCAGTACCTTGTTTTGCTATCCTGGGCAGGAGGTAGCATAGCAACATTTGACAACATCTTAGATGTTGTATCATTTAATCTTCAAACTTATTCAAACTAATCAGTACTGAATTTCTCTCGATTCTATTTTTAACATGAAGAAACCATAATTCAGAGATGCTGCTATGTTCTCATGATTCCTCAGCAAGAAGGTAGGTATACTATTACCTAAAACCATTGTATGCTATTATTATTTTATTAGCACATACTTATTGAACAAATAATGTACTTTGGTCATCATTACCTGCACTACTCTCTTATTTATCTCTCATTTACAATTTTGATGGGTTTCACTGTTCTATTTTTATACATTTCATACATTCACACATGCATGTAATATTCTTCAATCATATTCACTACTCCCATCACCTTCTTCTTTGCCCTCCTCTTATTGGTTCCCAAACCCCCAATATTTTTTTTAATTCTTATCTCAGTATCTAACAAATCTCCACATCTTTTTGTTGTTGTTGTTGTTGATCATGGGGCTTGAGCCAGGGCCTAGGCACTGTTCCTGAGCTTTTCTGCTCTAGGCTAGCTCTTTACCACTTTGAACCACAGCTCCACTTCTGGTTTTGAGGTGGTTAATTGGAAATAAATGTCTTACAGCCTTTCCTGCCTGGGCTGACTTCAAACCGAGAACCTCAGACCTTAGCCTCCTGAGTAGCTAGGATTATAGGTGTGAGCCACCAGCACATGACTTCAATCCCCATATCTTCTAAATCGTGAGAAAGTGCTTTGAAGTATAGCAAATTCCCTTCAGTCACTTGAAAATCTTTTCTTCTCTACTGTCCTATCATTTCCAGAGTGTAGGATATGTGGAATACACTGGAGACACCGTCAATCTTGTTGCTTTTTAACCCTGGTGCAGACTTGTAATTGGTGAGTCAATGATTGTAGCAGTGACATTTTCCTTTCTGCTGACACAGCAGTGCAGAGGCAGTAATTTGCCTCTCCTCAGAAAGATCAAATTCTTCAAAGTAATGATGGGATTGAAAAGTATGGGTCCGAAACAGACTCTGAAGAGCCAGGAGAGGAATTTGTAAAACCTGCAATCCCATCTTAGTGCTTAGAAGCCTAATTATCGTCAAGAACAGTTCAGCCCCACCTAAAAAGGAGCAAAGTGGAGCCCAGATCCCATCCCATAATGCTATCTGTCCATCAGTTCTGCTGCTTCATCACTGGAGCTGCAAAGGCATCCTCTGTTTCTTTGCACATGTTCTCAGAATTAGGGTTCTAGAAAATTATTTCACCCATGTATGTGTGATACCCAGGCTTGCACAAAGTGCCCTTTTGCCTACGAAATTTTGTTTAATTTATGTTCACTGAAAAATATGACAATGTGGACAAGTGTTTTCCATGTGGTGAGAGTCAGAAGAGCAGCAGTGTCACAGGGACATAGCAGGGGAAGTGATAGGAGTCACCAAGAAGGCCCACAGCCTAACCTTATGGGCAGTTTCCATCTGCTTTAGACCTTTGTCTGAATGATGGTGACACGGGAAGCAAATATTTAACAAATAAATTAAGGACTGTGCATTCTTTACCATCACATCACTACACATAACAAACCTCAACAACCAAGAAAACATTTAAAATCATTTATCTCTCCCAACCTCAAAACATTTTGGAATACTACTTCTATATGCATTTTATATGCATCAATACATGTACAATAGTGTCTTATTTCATAAGGCACTCAGGTATGACCTGGGGTTTTTCTATCTTTATATAAAACAGGGTTCTCTACTTAACAATTTTCAGCTTATAAATAGTTACAGATACAAGAATACAATGGGCAGAAAGCCAGATACTGGCCGAGGGCCTGCCCGGCTTTGCCAGCTTTCTTGTTCTGTGATTCCAGGCTATTCTGCAGCATACTATTTTTAAACTGTTTTCTCTACTGTAGTTATGCTTATTTTTAAAATATTCTACAAAGCTTACTACTCCATTTCCCCCATTAATTCCAAGTTCACTGAGAGTGCAGAAATTGTCAACAGGAAGAGGCAAAGAATGAGGAAGGGAGTCAAGTGGAGAAGCTGTCAAAATGGACCAGCAAGTTAGAAACACCACCAAGGGCATGGGCCTCTGTGCTTTGCTACCCTGTGCCAAGAACGGCAGCATCCTTCAGAAGGTTGACATTTTCCATTTCTAAAGTCACAAATGCAAAAACATCAATCAATTCTTCAGCTATTTTACTTATGCCATTTAATAGAACAAGCTTCCCCAACACACACACACACACACACACACACACACACACACACACACACAATTATGGTGTCTAACAGGAACCATGGCCTTGTTTAAAAATTGTGTTACTTCTGACTATGTCTGTAAGACAGTTACATTTTGTATTATTTTATTTTTGTATTTTATAATTTATTTTATGTCAGTATTGTGGGATACTGCTTACCTTGTCATACATTCTTCAGTATACATATATATACATATATACACACACATAGGTGTGCTCATATATATGCATATAATTTTAACTAGCATATATTAATAATATTAGAGGGTTTCATTGTCATAATGCCACATATGCATACTCTGAACAAGCTCATTTCCTCTATTATTTTCCCATGTATCCCTCTCCCTCCCTTTGCCACACAGCAGCACTTTTCTTTATGGCTGAGTCATAGTTCATAGTATATATTTGTCAGCAATAGTGTATGAAGGTTTCTTCCACACACCCCTCCCCCCACATATCTACTTTCTCACCACATTTTTTTTGATGATTGCCATTCTGACTTGAGTGAGTTGGAATCTTAGTTTAAATTTAGTTTTTATTTCCTTTATGGCTAAGGATGTTGAATATTTCTTCATGCATTTATTAGCCATTTCTATTTGTTATGATAGCTGTCTTGTTGCAATTTGTTTGCTCAATTGGCTGTTGCTTAATTGGCTGTTTGCTCAATTGGCTGTTTAACTTTTTGAGTTCCTGATATATTCTGGATATTAATCTTTTATCTATTGGGTTTCTGGCAAAGATGTTGCACCCTATTTAAACTTCTGCAATCACTATGGAAATCAGTATAGAGGCTTCTCAAAAACTAAAAGTGTACCTGTCTTATGAGTCTGCCATACCACTGGACATGTATCTGCCAGAGGACAAGTCAGCATGCAAGAGAGACACGTGCGTGCCCACACCATTGCAGCTTTCTGTACAACAGCAAATGCCTAGAGTCTTCAAAGTGCCCAACAGCAGATACACAGGTAGGGAAACTGTTATTATTTCTGTAGTAAACAGATCCAGTTTCCCATGGTATCTTCTGTCTTGTCTTCCCTGCAGTGACAGAAAATTTGTCAAGGCTGATTTGGAAAGTCAGATTTGAGGGTTGTGTTCTTACTTTCTAGTTTGGAGAACTTTGGAATTCTCTTCAGAAAGCTTGTGAAAATGAATTCGGTGTTCACAATCTATCCTGTTTATATGTTTTTGACAAAAGGAACTACAGAAAAGGGTTTATTATCCAAACTGCCGGGCCCCACATGTAGTGGAAGGTGCACAGAGAAATAAGGAGCAACTCCAAGAAGAACTGGGGTCAGTGGGGACTTCCGGGAAGACAGCGGAGGAGCTGCGGAGCATACATGAGCTCCCTCCGACATCGCAGTTTTCTCACCCCATAGAAACTTTTACTCCTCAAAAGACAGCCAAAGTAAGGTCTAACAGTACAGGGATTCTGGCCAGGAAGGAAAAATCGACTTTGCTCATCTGAAAACACAGATTTGAGCTCCGGGCAGTGTCTTACCGCCACACCAGTGCCGGAGCCGGCACAGCGCCCAGCACAGCAACCTTCACTCCGCGCAGCTAAAGCACACAGTGTAGACCAGGGAGAAATACTCCAGATGGCTGATGAGCATGGACGACCTGAAGTCGCAGAGAAAGCGTGAGTACCCCACAAAAGATATTCTCACTTGTGCCCACAGAGCAGCTTCTGGAAGGCAGCCCTTCCCCCACCGCCAGAGCAAAGCGCCATCTTTGCCACTGGCATAGGGTCAGACCAGATTGGAACTAAAGCGGGCCTGGGGAAAGCGAGGTCAAAGGAGCCATCTTTGAAAAGGGCAAGAGGGACCGACCAGTGAGAGCCAGCTTTGCCCAGAAGAACGCTCCCTGCCCAGGCGGGAGGCATGTCCTGGGCCTTGGATAAGCCAGAGGTACCTCGCTGTGCCCACTGGAATTTCTAAATTTAAAGCGAAAGCAGCGAGTAGCTCCCTGCAGCACGGAAACACCAGACGGGGGAACAAATAGTTCCTGAGACAATTAAACGGTCCCATCACAGAGGAAGCCAAATTCCCAGCCAGAAACGGAGCTGCATTCCATAGCCACCTCCGCCAAGGAGGGAGGAGCCTCACCCAGGCAAGCAACTCTCAGCAGGGTAAACCAGGCCAGAGGTGCCCCGCCCTGCTGAGTCCAGCCTATTCAAAGCCAGGCATTAAAGGCAGTGGCCCCACAGCAGAGAGAGGAGCAAACTGAAATCAAGTCAAACCCAGCCAATCAGGAAAATAGACTGCAGACCATCACAAGGAAACCAGAGACTGGTGAAAGACCACCCCAACAAAGAGGACTCCACTTTTTTTTCTCTTTTCAACATTTTTTTAAACTTTAAAAAATTTTTTTTTCACTTCTGAAATGTCATCAATTTTTTTTTGTTTTGTTTTCCATTTTTACCTGTTTGCTTTATCAATTTTTTTCTTTCCTGTTTGTTTGGGCTGTTCCTTTTCTGGTTTTTTTCCTTTTAATTTTTTTTTATTTTTTTTAAAATATTTTTTCTCTGTTTTGTGCATCTGTCTTCCACTATTTTTACTTTATTTCTTTCTTTGCATTCTCTTTCTTTGAAAATTACTTTCCTATGAATAACACCTCCACTCTTTTCTACTAACTCTCCAATATCTATCATTTTAACCTTGTTCTTTCTACTGATTCTACTCTTCTCCACATTTCCACGTCACTGCAACTAAACCAAAATCACCACCACCCCCTCCCAAATACATTTTACTCTATTCTCTTTACTACCTCCAATTTACCCTCCTGGCTTACTGCCTGGACCTCCAGTTTCCATTGACTCCTCGTTATTGGATAGAGGGTATCCCAGCTTAATCTGAGTGAATCAAAGGTGTTCATAGAGAAAGCCAGTCCTAAAAGAACTTAATATCAAAACAAGAATTGCTTATAGGGTTGTAACAGTAAATAAGTAACTACTGAATACAGGGCCCAGGATCAGTTGCTATATTGAAATTGTATTTTTAGGAACACCAAATCGAATTTTATAGACAGGTATACAGGGTATCTGTATATAATTGTGAACTTGTAAGATTTACACAACAGTGCTTGGTAAGGGCTGCTTTGGGTCTTAAACCGTGCTCACAGGTGCTGGTAGACTGGCATTCCCAATTCAAGTAGGCAGAAGGAACAAAAGAAAGATGGCAAACAAAGAAGTTTTATCCCCCACTCAAAACAAGCAGGAAGCAGAGCAGTCAATCAAAGACATAGAAGAGAACCCCCAAAATGCTCTACAAACTCTACTGATAAACATGATAAATGAAAAGTTTGAATCTCTTCAATCAATTATTCTAGAGCATGGGGAGACAAAGCAAAAATTAATGGAGAATTTCATGATATCCACAAATAGAAAGATAAATGAACTTCAAGAGTCAAAAGAAAAGATAGCTACCCAGCTTAAAGATTTGAGAGACAACACTCAAAACCAAAGTAATGAAGTTAATGAAGTAAAGAAGTCCATACAAGACTTAAGAAATGACATGGAAATCATCAGGAAAGACCAGTCAGAAGGAAAAGAGATTCAAAATCAAGTAGCTAGCCTACAGTCTCGACTAACTGAAGCAGAGGATCGAATTTCAGGAGCTAAAGATTCCTTAGATTCTATGGAAAAAGATCAAAAATCAATACAAATTCAGTCCAATCAACAAAACAGATCGCTACAGGAGATTCAAGACACCATCAGGAAGCCCAATTTAAGGATAATAGGTATTGAGGAAAACTTGGAGAAAGAGGTTAATGGGATTGGCAACCTATTTAACAGAATATTAGCTGAGAACTTCCCAAATATCCAGAAGGAAAGGCCTATACAGATATAAGAAGCATTTAGAACCCCAAACCGACCAGACCAGAATAGGACATCCCACTGACACATTGTGATCAAAACAGGATCAGTAGAGTACAAGGAAACAATCCTTAAAGATGTTAGTGAGAAGAAAACAATCACATATAAAGGAAAAGCAATCAGAATTACCCCAGACTTCTCAGCAGAGACCATGAAAGCAAGGAGAGCCTGGAATGAAGTATACCAAACCCTAAATAAAAATAAGTACCAACCAAGAATTCTATACCCAGCCAAACTCTCATTCATAGCCGAAGGTCAAATAAAAGTCTTCCACAGTAAGGAAAAACTGAATCAATATATCTCCACCAAACCAGCTTTACAGAAAATCTTCAAAGATGTACTATACAGGGAAAATAATCAAGATCCCAATACAGACAGAGAAATGAACCCTAAATAGTAAACATCAGATCAAGAAATGGGAAGACACAGCTTCAAACAAGATAGTGATAATGAAAGCAACCAACGATCATCTCTCAATCCTAACTGTCAACATTAATGGACTTAATTCTCCAATCAAACAACATAGGCTCATAAGTTGGATCAAAAATCAAGATCCATCTTTCTGCTGCCTCCAAGAGACACATCTATCCAGCAAAAGTAAACATCTTCTAAAAGTGAAATGCTGGAATCAAATCTATGAAGCAAATGGCCCCCATAAGCAGGCTGGAGTTGCAATCCTGGTATCAGACAAAATTGACTTCAAATTAAAAAAGGTAAGAAGAGACAAAGAAGGTTACTACATACTAGTAAAGGGATCTCTCCTACAGGAAGATATAACCATTCTAAATATCTACACACCAAATGCAGGAGCACCCAACTTCATCAAACAAACACTACTGACTCTAAAAACACTCATAGATCCAAACACATTGATAGTTGGGGACTTTAACACTCCACAATCACCTATGGACAGATCAACACGCCAAAAACTGAAGAAACCACAGAACTAAATAATTGCATAGACCAACTAGACTTAACCGACATCTACAGAATATTCCACCCAGCCACAACAGAATACACATTCTTCTCCGCAGCTCATGGAACATTCTCCAAAATAGATCACATCTTAGGGCACAAAGAAAATCTGTAGAAATTCAGAAGTATCAAAACCATTCCCTGAACTCTCTCAGACCACAATAGAATAAAATTAGCGCTCAACTCAAACAGCCACCACAGAAAATCCTACAATTCATGGAGACTAAACAACACACTGCTGAACCATAAGTGGGTCATTGAAGAAATTAAAACGGAAATTCAAATGTTTATGGAATTCAACCAAGTTGAGGACACAAAGTACCAGCTCCTTTAGGACACAGCAAAGGCAGTACTCAGAGGAAAATTTATATCTCTGAGTGCATACATCAACAAACTGGATAAACAGCAGCTCAGTAATTTAAGGAAGCACCTTAATTTCCTTGAGAGAGAACAGCAAGCCAAACCCCAAGTCAATAGACGGAAGCAAATAATTAAAATCAAATCAGAATTAAATCAATTAGAGACAAAAAAAAAAAAAACACCGAAAGCATCAACAAAACAAAGAGTTGGTTCTTTGAAAAAATCAACAAGATAGACAGACCCCTGGCAAACCTGACCAAAAAACGAAGGCAGCAAACTCAAATAAACAAGATAAGAGATGAAACAGGTTACATCACCACAGAAATAACCGAAATTCAAAAAATAATAAGGGACTATTTTGCAAACCTTTATGCCAACAAATTTGAGAACTTGGAAGAAATGGATGATTTCCTAGAAAAAAATTGATATCCCCAAAATTAACCATGAAGATTTAAACCTTCTAAACAGATGCATATCTAGTATTGAAATAGAAACGGCGATAAATGATCTCCCATCCAAGAAAAGCCCAGGTCCAGACAGATTCACTGCAGAATTCTACAAGGCCTTCAAAACAGTACTTACACCAATATTTCTCAAACTCTTCAATGAAATTGAAAGAGAACGTTCACTACCAGACACATTCTATGAAGCTAGCATAACCCTCATCCCAAAACCAGGCAGGGACTCATCTCGGAAAGAGGACTATAGACTGATTTCCCTGATGAACATAGACGCAAAAATTCTCAACAAAATTCTGGCCAATCAACTTCAACAGGTCATCAAAAAAAATCATACACCACAATCAAACTGGATTCATCCCAGGGATGCAAAGTTGGTTTAATATACGCAAGTCAATTAATGTAATCCACCACATCAACCGGAGCAAGGTAAAGAACCAAATGGTTTTATCTCTGGATGCTGAAAAAGCGTTCGATAAAATCCAGCACCCATTTATGCTAAAAGCCCTGGAAAAACTGGGATTCCAAGGAACATTCCTGAATATAATCAAGGCAGTTTATGACAAACCAACAGCAAGCATAACTCTAAATGGTGAAAAACTAAAGTCATTCCCTTTAAAATCAGGAACAAGGCAGGGATGTCCACTCTCTCCCCTGCTCTTCAACATAGTACTAGAATTCCTAGCCAGAGCAATCAGGCAAGAAGAAAATATAAAGGGGATCCAAATAGGAAAAGATGAAGTTAAACTTTCTCTCTTTGCAGCTGACATGATCCTATACCTAAAGAATTCCATAGACTCTACCCCCAAGCTAGTAGAGCTGATCCAAAACTTTGGCAAAGTTGAAGGATATAAAATAAACCCTCAAAAATCAACGGCCTTTCTCTATGCTAATGACCGAAAGACTGAGGCAGAAATAAGGAAAGCAACTCCTTTTGCAATAGCCCCTCAAAACATAAAATACCTAGGAATACCCTTAACTAAAGAAGTGAAAGACCTCTTTGATGAGAACTTTAAAAGCTTGAAAAATGAAATTATGTCAGAACTAAGGAAATGGATAAACCTCCCATGCTCCTGGATTAGGAGGATTAATATAATCAAAATGGCAATATTGCCAAAGGTTATCTACAAATTCAATGCAATACACATTAATATCCCAACACTATTTTTTAATGAAATAGAGGAAGCAATCCAGAAATTCATATGGAACAATAAAAGACCTAGAATAGCAAAAACAATCCTTAGCAGAATGAACAGTGCTGGAGGAATTACAATACCCAACTTCAAGCTGTATTATAAAACTATAGTAATAAAAACAGCTTGGTATTGGCACCGGAACAGGCCTGAAGACCAATGGAACAGAAGTGAAGACCCAGAAATGAACCCACAGAACTATGCCTACTTAATCTTTGATAAAGGAGCTAAAACAATAGCTTGGAAGAAAGATAGCCTCTTTAACAAATTGTGCTGGAAAAACTGGCTCAACACATGCAACAAACTAAAACTAGATCCTTATATATCACCCTGCACCAAAATCAATTCCAAATGGATTAAAGACCTCGAAATCAAAACAGACACCCTGAAAACACTAAAGGAAGGAGTAGGAGAAACACTTGGGCTCCTTGGCGCAGGACAGAACTTCCTTAACAATGACCCAGAAAGTCTACAAATCAAAGAAAGGGAGGACAAATGGGACTGCATCAAACTGCAGAGCTTCTGCACAGCAAAGGACATAGCTTGCAAGATAAACAGAAAGCCCACAGACTGGGAGAAGCTCTTTACCGGGCTTTCAACGGACAAAGGCCTCATCTCTAAAATATACGCAGAACTAAAAAAATTACCTTCTTCCAAAACAAAACCGCAAAGAACCAATAGCCCCCTCATCAAGTGGGCTAAAGACTTGTAAAGAGACTTCTCTGATTAAGAAATGAGAATGGCCAAGAGACTTATGAAAAAGTGCTCTACATCACTGGCCATAAAAGAAATGCAAATCAAAACAACATTGAGATTCCATCTCACCCCAGTAAGAATGTCATATATCAAGAAAACTAACAATAACAATTGTTGGAGGGGATGTGGCCAAAAGGGAACCCTACTTCATTGTTGGTGGGAATGTAAACTGATTCAGCCACTCTGGCAAGCAGTATGGAGATTCCTCAGAAGGCTAAATATAGAATGCCCCTATGACCCAGCAGCCCCACTTTTGGGTATTTATCCAAAAAAACCACAAACAAAATCACAGTAATGCCACCAGCACAACAATGTTCATCACAGCACAATTTGTCATAGCTAGAATATGGAACCAACCCAGATGCCCTTCAGTAGACGAATGGATCAGGAAAATGTGGTACATATACACAATGGAATTTTTTGCCTCTATCGGAAAGAATGACATTGCCCCATTTGTAAGGAAATGGAAGGACTTGGAAAAAATTATACTAAGTGAAGTGAGCCAGACCCAAAGAAACATGGACTCTATGGTCTCCCTTATTGGGAATAATTAGTACAGGTTTAGGCAAGTCATAGCAAAGCATCATAAGAGCCCAATAGCTATACCCTTTTGAACACATAAGATGATGCTAAGTGAAATGAACTCCATGTAATGGAAATGATTGTTATATCACAGTTGTAACTACTTTCAATGTCCCATGTGTATCTTTAGCTTCTATTATTGATGATGTTCTTGTATCACCTTCCAGTGGTTGTACCTACACCATCTCTGTAATCTTATCTGAGTATTTTGGAAACCATGTATACTGGTATTAGAAGTAGGAAATTGAAAGGGAATACCAAAATTGAGAGACACAGGGTAAAAAAAGACAAACAACTACAAAAGCAATACTTGCAAATCAGTTGGTGTAAGTGAACTGAACACCTCGGGGGGGGGGGGGGAAGGGAAAGGGGGAGGTGGGAGGGGGGGTGTGAGGGACAGGGTAACAAACAGTACAAGAAATGTATCCAATGCCTAACGTATGAAACTGTAACCTCTCTGTATATCAGTTTGATAATAAAAAAAAAAAAAGAACTGGAGTCAGTGTTGGGAGAGGGTAGGGAGGAGGTGTGGCCTTGACAGATGCAGATGTGACCTCAGAGTCTGGTAACCTCCTACAGTCAGAAGGAGGTGGGACCATCATGGTCGAGAAACTGTCCCCAGGTGTGTGGGTCACCTGGGGAATGCAGGTGCTGGGCAGAGGCTTCTGGGCAAGGACACTAGTGATCCTGCATGGAAAACAAAGGTGCAGGGTGGGGTCTATGTACAGTTTAACACCAAGAAGAAGGAACCATTTTTCTGAGTGTGCCTAACACTGTTAGCCCAATAGAGACCTCTTTGAAGGCTCAGCTCTGTGCAGTGTGTGAAAACCTTTGCCAGAAATGTCAGTCTCTGGGTCTGAATTTGTTTCCCTAATAAAAGAATATTAACTTCTTAAGGTCCTGAAAAGAATTTTATGTGACCATGTCTGTGAGAACTTTATTAAAATGTTACTATCTGCTGACATTTAAGACACCATTATCACTTTGTGTTTACCAGCATGCTGTAATATTGAGGTAAGATCTGGCCACATGGCTAGTTGTACTATCTGGCATCTTGTCTTTATGGTGTGCTGGGATGAGAAAAAAATAAAAAGGAATTGGATTAATTTAAAATGTACTTATAATTATACTCTTATAAATATAGGATTGAAATTATAAACCTCACCAAGAATGTTCCGCCTTTGCCTCTGGAAAAGACTGTGACTCTGCTTCTGCTCCCTCCTGATTAACATCGGCATGCACCCTCCATCCCCCTGCCCATTCTAAGGCAAGAGAAGGAAACAGGAGGATTTTATTGTTGTCGCTATGTTTAATGTACTAGGTGAATTTCCTTTGGCGTACATCATGTGATTACTGTATATGATTTTGGTATACTGAATATTGTATATATGCTTTATGCTTACCTGAACTAGGGAAGGGTAAGAAAAATGAGGGAGGGCATAACAAATATGACAAGAAATGTACTCACTACCTTATTATGTAATTGTACCCCCTTTGTACACCACCTTGTCAATAAAATTTAATTAAAAAAGAAAAGAAAACATATCACTCCCTATGTGACCAAAGCAACCCCAGAGAAAATGAGCCCATCTCAGACATGAGATAATGGTGTCAAAGTAGCAGGTATCATGCAAAACTGTCAAAGTGGCTTAGTGAGATAGATTTGTTAAGATGTATTGATGTGGCCATTGGAAGCATCACATTGTTCATGTAAGAATTTTTGTTTCACCTTGAAAGGATATGTCTCAGCCATCCCAGGGGACCATGCAGAGACAATCACAGACAGGAGAAGAAGGTTTATAAGGAGGTTTATTAGTGGGGCCATAGTTCCCATGGGAGAGGGAGCTACATGGCATCTGTACCTTATCCAGGTGGCAGCTTCTCTCTGGGGTAAAGGGGAAGTAGGGAGGTCTTAATAGTGAGTAGGAGTGACTCATTAGGTATGGGTGGATTTGGGGGCAAATGGGAGGAGCTGAGGACCTGAGGCTGGGGAAATGCTAACACACCTGAAGAGAAATGTAATTGGTTTTAGCTACAGCATTCATCTTTTAGGAATTTGAGTCAGATATTTGCCCTTTTGTGTGGATGTCCTATGGTAGAATGATGCATTGCTTGACAGTCCAATGTTTATTATAAAGTTGTAACTTACTTTTTCTACCTCTATTTTGAACTCCTGTAGTTCAGAACTATCTAACACATATAAAAATATGTATCAGAAGTAAAGCTGTAGAACACTAGCATTGAATGAAAAACCTATGGATTACACCCAGGTTCTAGGCTCAAGCCCCAATACTAGCACACATAAAAAGGAAATATATTCATATTATGCTCTACACAAGATATATATATATATATATATATATATATATATATATATATATATATATATATATATATATATATATATATATATCATGAGTTCTCTACATACCTCAAGTTATTTTGTTGGTACTATAAACAGGTTGAGTAAATGTTATAGAATTGGATTTTTTTTTTTTTTGCAAAAAATGAAAGCTCCTAAGTGTCTAAAAATGGCAGGACTTCCTTTCTCACAGAAAAGAAGTATGAAGAAGACTCTGAGGTCTGCATGAATTCTTTGCTGTGGTCATATATCTGGGAGCATTCTGTTGTTCTACATTATCCTGGTTGGTATGTAAATTCTTAAGTTTGTCTCATAGTTCAACATGGCTACTGAAGTCCTAGCTATCACATTCAGCTATCAAATTCCAAGCTGAAAGAGTAAGAGAAAGGGAAAAAAAGTATAACACTCAATTGAGTCCAAAAATTTAAATGAATTTTCTAGGAATAAGGAAGATACATGCCAGTTTTTCCTTGTTGAAACAGAAAACATCCTTATTTCTAGAGTCATCACTGTTACCTGAAAATTGAGACTCATTAAAACAAGGAAATGAAGAAAATTTATAGCCAATGACATATACACATAGGCATGAAGCTTCCAAATGCTAATTAATTGCACTTACAAGACACTATAGTCATCTACTCCATCCCAAATGTTACTTTTCTCTAAGCAACATTACCATCAATATTACCTTGAAGAAGGCCACACACAGGTGTGAAGGAATGGAAACATATTGGATGAAGGCCTTGTAACCCAACACAGCACTCCCCATCATCTGCTGAAGTGAGAATGAAGTCTGTTTTGACAGGGCTGAAGGCTGGGTGAATGGTTGGGAAGCTCTCAAGTGATATGATTTTTTGTAAGCAAAATTATAATGTTTTAGTTCTATTGGGTTTAAGAAGATAAATTCATTTCATTCAACTAATTTTATTTACTTCTCTGTGTGTGGGATGTCTCTGCATGCAGGGTTGAGTGGTGAAGTTGCTTCAATGTTGTTGGAAGAGTAAGGGAAACAAGTGCCTCAGCCAATGAAGGTAAGAAAACTCTTGGGTAGTGTCATTCTTTCTGATAGAGGCATAGAATTCCATTGTGTATATGTACCATCTTTTCTTGATCCACTCATCTAATGAGGGGCATCTGGATTGGTTACATATTTTAGTGATGACAAACTGTGCTGCAATGAACATAGTTGTTCTACTTGCTTTAGTGTGCTCTTGATTGTAATCTTTTGGGTAGATACCCAAAAGCAGGGTCTTAGGGGAGCTCTATTTTTAGCCTTTTGAGGAATCTCCATACAGCTTTCCAGTGTGACTGAATAAGTTTGCACTCCCAACAACAGTGTAGTAGGGTTCCCTTTTGGCCACATCCTCTCCACCATCTGTTATTATTAGTTTTCTTGATAAAGGACATTCTTACTGGGGTGAGGTGGAATCTCAATGTTGTTTTGATTTGCATTTCTTTTATGGCCAGTGATATTGATCACTTCTTCATGTGTCTCTTGGCCATTCTCTCTCTCTCTCTCTCTTTTTTTTGTTGCCAGTCCTGGGGCTTGGACTCAGGGCCTGAGCACTGTCCCTGGCTTCTTTTTTCTCAAGGGTAAGCACTCTGTCACTTGAGCCACATCGCCACTTCTGGCCATTCTCTAGATATGTGAGGCTGGGGAATCGAACTCAGGGCTTCATGTGTACGAGGCAAGCACTCTTGCCACTAGGCCATATTCCCAGCCCCTTGGCCATTCTCATTTCCTCTTCAGAGAAGTTTCTTTTTAGGTCTTTAGCCCATTTATTTAGGGAACAGTTGTTTCTTTGAGGATTTGTTTTGGGGGAACTTAATTATTTGAGTTCTACATATATTTTAGACATGAGACCCTTGCCTGTTGTATAGCCAGTGAAGATCTTCTCCCAGTCTGAGAGCTTTCTATTTGTCTTGCAAGCTATGTCCTTTGCCGTGCAGAAGCTCTCCAGTTTGATGCAATCCAATTTGTCCAATCTTTCTTTGATTTGTTATGTTTCTGGGCCTTTATTAAGAGAGTTTCAACCTCTGCCAAGTGTTTCTCCTATTCCTTCCTCCAATGATTTCACGATATCTGCTTTTACCTCAAGGTCTTTGATGCATTTGGAATTGATTCTGGTGCAGAGTGATATATAATGATCTAGCTTTAGTTTGTTATAGGTGTTTAACCAATTTTCTTAGCACCATTTGTTGAAGCAGATCACAGTAGCTCAGTAGCCATATACATATGAACACATAAGATGATGCTAAGTGAAATGAACTCCAAGTTATGGAAATAAGTGTTTTATCATTGTCATTGTTATTTTCAATGTACCATCTGAAATTATGTCACTTTCTTCTGGCTTTTTTACCCCTGACATTACTATTACTGATTCTAGCACCCTGGTATTGTATATGTTTATTGGAATATGGGAAGGGAAGGGGAACATCAAAGTGGAGAGACAAAGGATAAAAGACAAAAGAATGCAACAGTAATACTTACAAAACTATATGCTGTAAACCAGCTGTACAACTCATGGGGAGGGGGGAGAAAAATGAGGGAGGAGGTAACAAATTAGATAAGAAATGTACTTTCTGCCTTATGTATGAAACTGTAACCCCACTGTACATCACTTTGACAATAAATAAATAAATAAATAATTTGATAAAAATAAAATTAAAAAGAATCTTATGGACTGTTCTACCTGGGCTGGCTTTGAAGCTTGAGCCTCAGATCTCAGCCTCCTCAGTAAGTAACTAGGGTTACAGACATGAGCCTCTAGAACTTTCTTTTCACATTTTGAATCTGACTAGTAGCAAATATATTAGAATTAGATTGTTATTGGTCAAGGCTGTTCTTCATTGTATAGTTAATAAGGTTCTGAATCCTGGACTACTAGTGGGAAAATCAAGAGTAGTTTGCTCAGTCTCACTGAGTTTCACCTTCCCCTGTAACCTGGAATCAGTAAAGCTATTTGTTTCACAGGACTGTGCTGTTGATAAAGAAAGAGTACAGTGTACAGTGTTGCATGCATACTGACTGATGTTGAGTGACACACTGAGCATTTCATAATGGCTATTAAATAAATAAGCACAAATAATTCCATGCTTCCTCTTATTAAAATATGTTCAGCATAACACTTAGTCACTTTAATAAGCTGTGTTGCCAATCACTTTGAGAATGATTTGGGTCATAAACTTTGCTGAGTTCATTTTCCTTGTTTTCAAAATTCAATGAAAGTGATGACATTCTCTGTGAACAAAGATAAGAAGTTGTACAAAGGTTTCCATGCCTACAACAGCTGCAGTACCTACATTTCAAATCTAATGATCAGCCAGGCCAGTTACCTTTGCTTGCACAGATCTACACTTATCATAGATGCTTCTCAAAGAATTTGTAGACAAAATCAACCCTCCCAAGCTCTGTGCTTTTACCACTCACTCCTCCCCAGGCCATGATCCCCTTCAATACTCTGGGCAAATCCACACACAGAAAAAAATAATAATAACCAACTTGCTGAAAGTGCAATTTACCTAAAGCCAATTACTTGAAAGTTCTACTCACCAAATGACTGACTCATCAAAGTTACTTCTGCCACTCAATTATTTAGTTGAGGTTCATAAGTTTTGCTTTTCCTCATTATAGGACTTTTAGGAATGTTTAATCTGTTTCATTTCTGGTTCCCGCTGTTCTTGCTGGAGCTACAAGATTTAGAGAGAGAGGGAGAAATGGCAGTGGAAGGGGAGTTGGGGACCATGAGAGAGATGTTGCAGAAGAAGAGGAGGAGGAGGATTAACAGACTAGGTTGTCAAGTATGGAGCATTTTAAAGTCTATTTCTGAAAAATATTTTTATTAGTCCTACAGATGAACAGTTGATATAGTTCTTGATATTCAAGAAAGTATTGTAGAATATTATGAATATACATGAAGTATTCTGATCAGCACAATTTCCTCATTCAAAATAGTATATTCATAAGCATTTTCCTACTCAGTAATTATTCATGTGAACTATTCAAGGTCTTCTGTTCCCTGTCCCACTAGCTCTCAACCATACTTGGAAATAAGCTACAGCCTGGAGGAAAAATGCTAAGGGACAGAGATAAGTCTCTGTGTTCAAGCCCCACTAAACACACACACACACACACACACACACACACACACACACACACACACACACAGAAAGAGAGAGAGAGAGAATAGCAGGGACAGAAACTTTTGCTTTTGCAGAAGTTTTATTTGCTTGCTGGGTTGGTGCTTTACTATGTGAACAGTAGGTTGTTTTTTACATAGAGTTCATGCTTTTTATTTAGATACACCTTGGGTCATCCTACGATAGGCATGCACTGCCACATCTGGTCTATAATTGAGATGTGAGCTTGCTAGCCTTTTGCCTGGTGGTGGCCTCAAACCCTGGTCCTCCTTATCTCTATCTCCCAAGTACCAGGGAGTGGAAGCATGAGCTCCACCCAGTATGGGGGATAAACAAATTGAAGATCCTCAAAGAGTTGTTTCCCAGGTAAACCAGAAAACCCATCCATCAGAATTAGTTATTGAAGGCCTACCATGGTAGTGCATGCCTGTATCATAGCTACCGACATTACAGAAAAAAGGGGGTTGCAGTTAGGGGACAAAGCAAGATCCAATCTGAAAAACACAAACTAAAGCAAAGGAAATGACTGGACCATGATGGTGCAATGCTAACCTTGATCAAAAAAGAACTCAGGCATAGCACCCCAGGCCCCAAGCTCAAGACCAAGTAACCCCCCCACCACACACACACACAAATACGCATGATTTGCGAGCTGCCTAACTTTTTTTCTTATGAAAATGGAAGGCAGAATCTATAGCATTGACTTGCCTTCTTACCCACACCTGTTATTAGCTAGAATTAGCCTCGGAGCTAATTCACTGAATGGGCCTTTTGTCACAGACAAATATACTTTATAATCATTCATCAAACTACTGTTTCCAAAAATGATTTTCCATTATCTTGGTATTGTTGGCCTTAACTCTGGTTCTAGGGCTTCCTAGGAAGGTGTTATACCGCTTGCATCGTGGTCCAGTCAATCCCTTTGTTTAGTGTGTTTTTTTCAGATAAGGCCTCTTCCCATCATTTCCTCTTTTTTCCCCTCCTCACATTGAACCATATTGTCCTTGTCAGCTTAGGTGCACTGAGAAACTGCTAAGTTATTACACTTTTTATATGTATGTAGAAAGAAATACAATCACCATGCTGAATCTCCAAACTGGGTTAATACTTAAGGGTCTGTAAAAATGTGCTTCCTCCAAAATGGATCAATGTAGAAATATGCAATTATCTTCACAATAGGATATTATTCAAAGACTGTAATGACACCTCCCAGAATCACACTGAAGGTCTTGTAACTTGAGGTCGTGTATCTATTTTCATACACAATGACCAGAAAGTGACTTGGAGGATAGATAATGCCCTTCCCACCATCTTCACCTGTGTGGTCCTAGGGCAGGTGTGTTTATTCTGTGCACAGGGGATCATTAGACTCTCAGTATTTAACTCATTTAACATTTGCATAATAGATCTGATTGCCTCTGCTCTTCTGTGTTTATGTAACAAACTTTCTAAATTTAATTTTATTTCTTTAATTTGACTTATCTAAGATCTGTTATCCTCTTAGCAATTTGTCTCTCTGAAAATTCTACTTTGTAAATACTCTCAGGATGGTCATAGCTCCTATTTTTACTACATCTTATCTGCTATTTGTGTTTCTGAATAGATTACATTGATTTCTGTTTATAATTATGTTATGAGGTACTTATTTTCATTTATAAAGGAAATAAACAAACCTTAAACATATAATAAATAAGCTCAGGGTATCTCTGCTCTACTGACTCCATGGTCAGACCCACTGGATTTCAGAGCCTGTGAGATGCAACATGTGGAGGTTGGGTGTCTTCTGAGTATGAGTCACAAGTGAACCACTGTTAGTTGCTGAGAAGGCCTGGTACCTGAACCAGCTTCTGAAATGCAGAAAATCCAAAATTTCTGGCAAATCCAGTCTCTCCTGGATAATATGAAATCATGAAATCACAACCACATCAACTATCAACTTCAGGAGTTCCTTATTGTTTCACAAAGCAAATTATTATATAATAAGAATGTTATATATATGCTTAATAGATTTATCAATTATACATGTTTAGATTTTTGTAGAAGAGCTGACATAGCTTTTATTCACAGAGTATCTACTAACTTCTCAATAAATGATGGGGCTATCACCTAAACGTGTGCTATATGCAAATAAGGTAACCTCGACTTAGAAGAAAAACCCCTTGAGCTACAATTAGGTTTCAGTCAGAAAAGGGTTATATTTTGACTTCATCACAACAACTAAGCAAATAAATCAATAAGGCCAACCAAAAACTGAGTAGCCCATGTTACAAATACGAACTCAACAAACCACTAGAGTCACAGCTAAAGTCCTAGAAACAAAGAACTGTCTCAGCAAGGAAAATTTACTTCCACAGAAGGGTAGTTCAGGAGCTGCAGCCTGCTGAGCACTGGGAACAGGCCTGTTTCGCTTCTTTATCCTGGCAGCAATAAGCCCTGCCTGCCTACTCAGACTGGTCCCGCTCAGGTTCACCAACTACTAAAGGTTGGCTAAAGTTAGCGGTCAACTCTGGGCAAATATAGGTAACTTTCTTGGGCAAATTTCACAGACAAAAAGAGAAGCTCGCCAAGTGTCAGGAGAAAGCAAACATAGCTGAAAATGGTGAAGATGGAGATACAAGACTGTTTTTCTCACACATAAAAGTCCAGAAAAAAAATAAAAATGAGAAATGAAGCCAGGACTAGGTAACTTACACTTATAATCAATCCTAGCTCATCAAGAGGCTGAGATCTGAGGATCAAGATTCAACTAAATCAACCTTGCTGCTACCAGTTGCTCATGCCTATAATCGTAACTACTAAGAAATCTGAGATCTAAGTATGCTGGCTGGAAGCCACTCCAGGCAAGAAACTCTGTAAGACTCTTATCTCCAATGAGTCACCAAAAAAAGTGAGAAGTGGGGCTTAGGCTAAAGTGCTAGAGCACTAAACCTGAACAAAAATGCTCAGGGATAGCATCCAGGCTCTAGATTTAAGAACAAAAACAAACAAACAAATAAATACATTAAAAAGGAACCATCCAAGTCAGACAAGTCTGCTAGATTCTTATTTCCAGTTAACTAGCAAAAAGCCAGAAATGGAGGTGTTGCTCAAAGTGGTCAGGTGCCCCCACCTTGAGTGAAAAAGCCATGCTAGAGTACAAAGCCCTGGGTTCAAGACCCAAGACAAGGATGGGGGGGGGTGGAGAGAGGGAGACAGAGAGAGACAGAGAGAGAGACAGAAAGAGAGGATGACAGAAGAGCATGAGGAAAGTCAAAGCAAAAGTAATCTGAAAGACTCCCATCAAAGCAGAAATAGAACTAGAATGAATACACATGAACAATTTAAAATGTTTCAATCAAAATTCCCTCCAACTCCAGTTATGTCAATCTCCATCTCTCAATTTGCAAATCATTGAGCCAGTACTTGGGAGTCTTGAGTAGGGACAATTTGAATGTCAGGAGTAAGAGCTGGCTCCTTCTGAGAGAGAATAGAGCCATTCACATTGAGAACTTTGGTAGGTACCTACAATCACCCAAGATACTGAGTTTATCAGAACATCCTGTTCTTTAACAAAATAAGACTTTCCGGACACAAATGCTCCTAACCTTGAGAAAGTATTTATGAGTGTAATACAAAAAGGATGTGTTTTAGGTTTTGTTTTGTTTTGTTTGCATCTGTGAAATGATTGGAAATTGTGGGAACACAAGGGATAACATGAGAATTTACCTTACCACCACTTAAGTTTTAACAAAAGAAGAATAACAATTACCGTAGGGAAAGGAGTTTCTTTCAGAACACAGGAAACTGAGTCAGAAATAAATCTGGCCTCAGTTTTAGGTTCCAGTTTGGGTCTGAATGAGATCATAAGGAAGCAAGGTACTTCACTTGAAAGAAAGAATGAGATGGGTGGGAAAATGACCCCACAGAATCCAGCCAAATCCCACTGGTTCTTAAGAACTCAATAAATAAATAAATACCAAAATGAAATAAATAAAATAATGATACATAAGTCAAAGATCCAACAAAGAAAAAATGGCCTAGTTCTACTCTCAAAATGTTCTTTGGGCAGAAAGGAAAGCACAAGTGCATGAAAGAAGATAAGAATTCTGAGACACAAACTGCAATCTCTAAGAGCATCTGCAAGATATAGCCTTTCTAGATACACACTTTGCTACCTCAACTGGATTCCTTTGAATGGGAAATGAGAAGTTTTATTTTGGTGTGAGTGTGGCCTTAACCCCTTGCTAGAGACTACATCTCACCCCATACCACAGGATGAGGAGATGGTTAAGCCAATGACACAGTGGCATTCTCTCTATTATGGTTCTGCTTCAAGTTTAAAACCTGTATTGTTTCTGGCTGTGTCAATAGATTTAAGCCAAGTGTCACTTGGACTCATGTAATACTGATAACTGTGACAACCAATTATTGGCAGTTAGGTGAAGGCTGTTAACTTATTTTCCTCTATCATAACCCAGTTGAAAAATCGAAGACCAAATTCTGTCACACATGCAAGCATTTATAAAAAGCAGGTATAAAACAGTTTGATTTTCTTGATGACCTGGCAGCACACTGCAGAAAGGTCCTCTCAGGACAAGGGAAACTTTATACCACAGACAGGAGTGCCAAGCCACAAAAAAAAATAAAAAATCTGTGTCTGGATCTAAGCCAATTTAGAACCAAATTGCATGGCTTTGTGCTGAAACCTACATCCTATCTTTATTCTCTCTCTCTTTCTTTTTCCCTCTCTCTTAAGTTCTTTTGGTTTATTAGACAGTTAACTCCTAATGTGATAAAAAAAAAAAGAAAAGAAAAAAGAAAGACCATGAGAAAGATATATGTATTATATGGAATTTTCTAGGTTCTTTCCTTTTTTATTTTTCGTATTGTCATTATAAAAGTGATGTACAGAGGGGTTATAGTTATGTAAGTCAGGTAGAGTATATTTCCTTTTGAACAATGTCACCTCTGCCCTCACTTTCTCCAGTTTTCTCTTGTGTCCCCACCCACAGGTTGTACAGTTCACTTTCAACATGTTTGATGTGTACCACTTTCATTTGCTTTTTTGAAATAGAATCTGGCTATTTAGCCTAAGATGACTGAAGAATGATGGATCCTGGGCCAGTGTGGGCTATGTAACTAGTTCAAGGACAACCTGGACTAAGTAGGTAGTTCCTATTGATCTCCCTGATATATGACTGTTAAGAAAGGGAGACAGAGAGACAGTAGAGACCAGGTCTGTGAAACCAAAAACTGCTTGTCAAATGGTATTTTCCACAGGATTGGGGCAGCGACCCAACAGTATGTAACTAAGACCAAACAACTACTCAACATATAAAGGTCAAAAATTGACCTCTCAGTGGAATACAATAGCTCAAAAGCCATGTATGTACGTTCACATAAGACTACTGTCAACATATTGTATAATATCGACATTACATTTAAAGCCCTAGGCGAATTTTCTTGGGCTTGGCCACGTGGCTACTGTATATGTTCTTGATACATTGTATATTGTATATATGTCTACCTGACCTAGAGAAGGGAAAGAAAAACAGGGCGTAAGATATCACAAGAAATGTACACACTTCCCTACTATGTAACTGTACCCTTTTTGCACAACACCTTGTCAAAAAAATTTGTGTTCAATTAATAAATAAATTAAATTAAAAAAATTAAAAATCAAAATATAAGGGCTGGGCATATGGCCTAGTGGCAAGAGAGCTTGCCTCGTATACATGAGGCCCTGGGTTCGATTCCCCAGCACCACATATACAGAAAACGGCCAGAAGTGGTGCTGTGGCTCAAGTGGCAGAGTGCTAGCCTTGAGCCAAAGGAAGCCAGGGACAGTGGTCAGGCCCTAAGTCCAAGGCCCAGGACTGGCCAAAAAAAAGAAAAATCAATCAAAATATAAGATGGGTACTGGCAGCTCACACCTATATTCTTAGTCACTCAGAAGATAGATTTGAAGATCAAAGTTTGAATATTATACTGGTCAGACAAATCTGAAAGGTTATTACCAACTAACCAGCAAAAGGTCAAAAGTAAAGTTGTATCTCAAGTCGTGGAGCTCTAATTCTGAGCAGAAAAACCAAGTGAGAACATGAGACTCTCAGTTCAAGTCCCCACATACAAACAATCAATGCATTTAACCAATTAATTAATGTAAAAAAACAACTACAAAAATCATATATCCCACATATTTTTATTTAAGTACTTTAAATTGCAAACATTGCAGGAAAGCACAAATATCCACTAACAAAGGAACAGACAAAAGCTATGGTATATTTGCATTGTGGAGTATTTCAAAAATGAATGAAAAGATCCACTCACTGATATCTGTTACATAGATGAGTCCCAAAAACACACTGAGCATAAAAAGCTCAGAATAAAAGGATAGAATAATACTTACTATATAACTCCGTTTGTGTTGAAGTTCAAACTAGGCAAAATAGTTTTGCGGGATAGAAACCAGACTAATGTTGATTACGGAAGAATGGGGTACAGGTTGGAAAGAGATTTCAAGGATCTTTTAGGATGACAGCAACATTGTGTATCTTGATTAGGGCATTAGCTATAGAAAGACACACACCCACTAATCAAACTGAATGTGTACGTATATTTAAATTTGTGTAACTATACCCTGATTTAAAAAATTATGAACAATATGACACATAGCTACTCTCAAAGCAAAGCTTCAGGCTAGTTTAGAGGGTACCATGTTATTAAGGAATGACTTGTTTATTTGATTGCTTGAAAGCCATAGTATCAATTATTTTCCTATAATTATTAACAATTTCAACATGTCAGGCAATTGCTGGCTGTTTTATGTGATTTGAATCCATGAATTCTATCAACAACTTCATGAAGCTAGATACTTATAATTTCTCTTTTATCCATGATGTGGTTGATATCTGAGAAGTGATGTCCAACGTCATAGCAAGAAGCTGCAGTACTATCACTGTGCCATGTGCCTGTTCATCTATAGGGTTTCCTGGAATAATCTCAGGCCAAGGCTATTTCCTGGTGCCGTATTCAGCTCTGATGACCTCTGAGTTGCTGAAAGCAAGAAAAGAAAAGTTTTAAACAGCAGTGTTAAACTGTGGACCACACCGAGCACTGGTGGCTCATGTCTATACTAACTACTCAGGAGGCTGAGATCTGAGGATCACAGTCCAAAGCCAGCCCAGGCAGGAAAATCTGTGAGGCTCTTATTATTTACAATTAACCAGCAAAAAGCTGAAAGTTGGAGTGTGGCTCCAGTGTTACGGCACTTATTTTGAGCAAAAAGGTAAGAGAGAGGACTCAAACTTCAGTACTGGCGCACACACAAAAAAAGAAAACAGAAAAAGAAAATTGTTGACTAAGAGTACCAAGGAATAACTTTGATTTGCTGCATAGAAACAAAGCACCAAAAATATATTCTCTTCTTTAAGAGTCCAGGAATGCTGTCAACTTCTAACTAAAGTTATAAGACCAATTTCTTTTTCTGCACCATAATAAACAACTTCTGGCAATTCGGGTTGCTAGAGATTTTCTTATCATTTAGAATGAAATCAATTCTTATAGAAGTGTCTTGCCATTCTTAAAATTATAGATCATTTTTAACATGTTCATCTGGGCCACTGTTATTTTATTCCATTTAGATTTAATTCTAGGTTTACTCTATCCTAAGATATTTGCTTAAGAAAAATCCTGAAATTGCTGGGCACTGGTAACTCACATCTATAATCCTAGTTATTCAGGAGGCTGAGATTTGAGGATCACAATTTAAACCCAGCTCAGGAAGGAAAGTCTGTGATGGCCTTATGTCTAATAAGCAGCAAAAGGCCAAACATGAATAAGCTGTGGCTCTAGCGAGTAGTAGAGCCCTGGCCTTGATTGAAAAAGATAAGGTACAGACAGCACCTAGGCCCTGAGTTCAAGCCCCAATATTGGCGAGTGCATGCACACACACACACATGCATACACGCACACACACACGTACATCCTGAAATGTTTCAGTTCATTGAAAAATAAATTCAACAGAGATTCACTTTTTTTAAAAGTGGGTCAATACTTTAGAAGAATGGCCTATAGGAAAGGTAAAAATAAAGAAATTATTTTTTTCAGTTCCTTTATTTTTACTCATTTTATGTGTAGTAAGCTTCATTCAATTGACTTACCATGAAAACAGTGAGGCACATTGCTCAAGTCATTTTTTGACTTATCCAATAGTGTGGGAACCAGTTATGACTTGTGGATATATAACCTGGCTCCAAATAATCTAAGGAAGAGGTTTTCATTGGGATGTGACATATCTGTAGTAGTTCTAACAGCAACTTTCCAAAGGTTTCATTTCATTGCTGGGCTAGAATAAGGATGCTTCTCCACTTTCTTTTCCTTTTCATCTGTATGCATAAACACAATTCTTGCACACTTACCTACAGCATTCTGCATAATTCAGTATCCAGTTTCCAGTATTCAGTACCAGGAGCTTGGCTGCCCTCCTTTCCATGTACACTGGTAAGATGACAATTTATTCCTGAAGATGGCTGTATACAGATGCAGTTAGTCCATTGTACCCATTGGGAGAGCTCAATTAGTTGGCTCAAGATTGTAATAATAGTAGTAATTTTCCACCTGCAAAACAACAGACAGTTTAAGCCAGAGGAAGTAAAATATAGGGCCAGGTTCACAGGCCATGGGAGCCAATGCTATTTAGTGAAGAAAAATATTTATGCCTAAGTCCATTATGTTTTGATGGAGTTAGGCCATCCTGGATTTTTTTTTAAAAGTTTGTTTTTTTCCAAAGAGAAGTAAGACTATTTTCTGCATAAAACTTTTGAAAAATATGGTGCATAGGTCTTGCAAAGGTTTTCAGTCTAGTGGAAGATACATGGGCTTTGGAATAATTCCAATATCTATTCTGATCACTTCATGAGATGTTGTTAGCCAACTGATAAATAGAAGAGTCAGAATTTGCTTTTTGTTAATATATGCACTGTACAGGAAGTGTAAAGAATTTTATGTGATAGGAAATTAAAAATTGAGGTGTTGGTGACTTGCAATCCAAGTTACTTAGCCATAAAGACAATATGGGTTTACAAAGAAAAACTTTTATTTTGGAGGGATATCTTAGACAATCATTCTGAGATGAGAGTGTATCCTGAGAAATCAGTCTCAGGCACAGCACAAAAATGTGTTCACTGTGGCTTACAGATTGCTGTAAGTGTTCTTCAGATGAGTACCAGCAGTGCTCATACCTATAATCCCAGCTACTCAGGAGGCTGAGATCTGGAGGATCCTGGGTCAAAGCCTCAAAATTTGGTAGACTCTATCTCCACAGTTGCAAGCAAAGAATAGGGCTGGAGAGGCATGGCTCAAATAATAGAGTGCCAAAGTACCCAGCAGGAGATCCTGAGTTCAAAACCCCAGTATCATAAAAAAAAAGGTTGAAAAATAAGACCTGAAATAAAAATACCTAGAAATGTTAATACCCAGTGATTCCTGATATAAGTCAGAAGACACAAAGCAGGACACTTTAAGGAGATGATCTAGGACAAGAAGTAAATTCTCCTAGCAAAATAGCAAATTGGCAGAAAGGCACCCACCCAGTAGTAAAGCAGACCATGGACAGGATAAATGAAAACAAAGTGACTCACTAGTGCAAAGTCACACCCAAAAGCATGAGTGTCCCAGGTGACAAGTGAGTGAGCAAAGCTTGAACCACAGCCCATTTCAAATCCCCTTGAAATGTGGAACCAGATAACTGGTCCATCAAGTACCCCATAAGATAACATACCTGCATCCAGGAACTATTGCTCAGTAACTACATCTTCTGTAGGTTACCTGACCCTCGAAGCCTCCAATAGCCATAATTACAGGGACTCCCTTCCAGATCAGTGGTGAAGTCCACCCAAAATGCATGCCAGAGAGCAGGTGCTCAAAATTTATTAATATGCGTACTAGATCTGAGACCTTACTCCTTTTCTTATTTTATTTTTTAGGTTGAAATAGTTGTACAAAGGAGTATCAATCCAAAATGTCATTTTGTGAGTATAACCCACATTGCTCCATGTCACTCCTTGCATTACTCTTTCCATCTCTTCCAACTCCACTCATCCCCTCAATACACTGGCTCCATTTTAATGTCACTCCTTGCATTGCTCTTCCCCTCTCATCCCCTCCATACTCCCAGCTCCATTTTCACATATGTATGGATTGGATATCACTCTTCTCCTGTATTCTGCTCAAGACTTCAGCAGACAAAAACATTTCTAAGTAATCTTTCTACATATCCTAAAACAAGAAAAAAGTGGTGAAGAAGAAGAAATAAAGGTTCTATGGTATGACTAGTGATAGTATGAGTCATTCAAACTAGTATATCGGGTCCTTATGCCTTTCTACTTATGCCTCCAAGTTCAACTCAATAAGGTTTTGACCTTGATAAGACTTTCTCTAATTACACAAGAATTTATTCCTTTCTTCTCTAAGTTTCCCAAATCCATTGTGTTTTTGCCTACTTGCAACAATTTTCTTCTTTTACTTTAATTTTTCTTGAGACTCTCTCAGTAGTTAATTTAAGAAAAAATAGATAGAACCTAATGCTTTTGCATAAGATATTCTACAAACGCCTATTAAACACTGAGATCAGAACTTACTTCATGGATAATAAGACACTAAATACAAACACACACAAGTGCATAACTGTGATTCATCAACATTGCCTCAAAAGTAAAAACTTAGCTGGCCACAGTGTTGCATGCTCTGCTACTCTCAAGAGACTGAGATCTGAGGATTGCAGTTTAAGGCAAGCCCAAGCCAAAGAGTTGACAAGATTTCAATTCAAACTATAAAAAATGCTGGGCATGGTAGCATGTACCTGTTTTCCCAGCTCCATGGGAAGAATAAATAGTGGGATCATGGTCTAGGCAAAGAATGAGACCATATTTGAAAAACAATGAAGCCAAAATAGGCTAGAATTATGGCTCAAATGGCAAAGCAGGTGCCTTGCAACTATGAAGCACTGTTTCAAACTCCAGTATTAGAAAAAAATTAAAATTAAAAATAATAAGAACAAAAAAAATAAAAACTTACAAGAAAACTCACTCTAAAATGAACGCTTGGAAGGAAACAATACATTATTCTATTCAATGAACTATCTAAACCTAGCCATACCCTCTCCACAGACAAAAAACAAGCAAGGATCAGTTATCACAGAAGTGTGGAACACAGAGGAAATTCTACCTGCTCTTTATTGACTTGTTATGAATGAAAAGGAAGATGGAAATTAGAACACAAAATGAATGACAAATTTCCTTGGAATGGAAGATACGCATTTTTAAAGATTTCTTTCCCACAAAATACTTGTCATAAGCAACAAAACCTGAGCCTAGGACCTTTCCACACAAATAATTCCTGTGTAATGATAATGTACAGTTTTAGTCTAGCTTTAAGTACATATTGAAATTTATCACAAAATCCTTGGGCTAACTACAAATTCCTCATTTATTACATGCATTACATATGTTTTATATTATATCTTTATTATAATATAATAATGATATACTTACAACTGAAACCTCATAATTATTATAGTATTTATTATATGTATGTACGTGTGTGTGTGTATACAGAGAAACAGAGGGACAAAGCAAAATAATCTGAAGTATTTTTTCATTTCCTGAATCAGAACTCTTGTTTAGATAGATTCTGTACCCTCACAGTGCTAGCAATATACAAAGTTTTCTTGTGTGTGTATGCACATATATAAATACATAGCTTGTATATGTATATACGTACATATGTGTATATGTACGTATATAATATATGCTATATAATATGTATCATGTATAATTATATCACATGTAAGCATGTTTTATTTATTTTAAATTTTATTTTTGTTATAATTATTCCTTTGCCTTGTCCCTCTGTTTGTCTCTGTCTCAAACACTATATTTTAGTGGACAAAAAGATTTGAAGTGCATCACAAATCACCAACAAAGTAACCCTTCTCTTGATATATAAGATGAATTTTGATTTTTTTCTTAAGTCACTGTTTTCTTTCTTTTTTGTCTCAATAAGAACATAATCAAATTCTTAAAAGACAAATAATATGTTTTACCAAATATGTTGTACAGAAAAGATAAGGCCACTTCTCCCTGGGGAGGTGGGAAGAACAAACACTGTTGTCAACACAGGAAGGCTGCTGCAGAGGCGGCCACTTCCCCTGCCACCCAGATAACAGAAAGGTGGGAAGTGAGTGCTGCTCAGACCCATGCGCCAGCCTGAGTTGGGGGAGAGGCAGAAAAAGAGGAATCTGAGAAAGGCTGTTGTATTTGTCCTCACCCCCATAGCATCCTCATTTTCTGAATTTGATCTTCCAGGAGACATCTAGACAGCAAATATGGGGGCTCTGTCTCTCTCTTTCATTGTATATGTTTGTGTGGGGGGTGGAGTGTTAGTGAACTCAAAGCCTTGTGCTTTCACTTAGCTTTTTCCAATCAAGACTGGCACTCTAACCACTTAGCCACTGCTCCTTCTACATATTTCTGATGGTCAATTGGCGGTAAGAATCTCAAGAAATTTCTGCTTTGGCTGGCTTCAGATCTCTGCCTCCTCAATAACAGAATTACAGATGTGAGCCACCAGTGCTGGAAGCAGTTGTGTACTTTTTAATGCTTTGAAGATAGGTGCTTGCATAAAACCAGGACAAATATCACTGCTTCAGATCCTATGACTGTGCTTCCTGACTCTCAGCCCTGTGCAAAAGCCAGGCCGCAGCTCCTTCTGCTCTCACCAGAATATTTCTCAGTTTTCTAGCTCTGCCCTGAATCAGATGCCTAATTAGCAGCATCATAAAGCACTAGCTTTTCCTGAAGGTCTTTTTTAATCTTGGAAATTGGAAACTTCAAGCAAAGGCTGAGGAGAGTTGCAGTTTGCAACTCCAGGTTTCAAGCCATCCTCTGGGAATTTGGCTCTCCCACACTTCATGTCTATCTTTCCTTTGCACTCTTGGCCTGCTGACTTCAGACACCATTACCAAACCTAGCAATAGTATCCATAGGTAAACTGCTTAGCTCATGTCCATAATTGTGAAAGGTCAAAATATGTAATGCACATACCAATATTATTTATCCTTGCCAGTTTCTAGGTCAAGCCCTACCTACTTCCATCTGAATTCTACATGAGAGTCCACCAATGCTCCTGGTCCTGAGGTTAACCTGTTATCAAACAAGTGATTTGATTTAGGCAAGATGATACTCCTGAAATTTCTGATAAGATAAAATCACAAAACATAATCATAGAGTTGAAGAAAGGGACCTGGCACATGACAATAAATACCATTCTGAATCAGTAAAAGTGTTAGCTAAAAAATGTTACCAGTTCTGAAATAATCTTTCAAGGAAAGTATGTTCACTCTCTTGTTTATATGTGTATTTGTATGCATATCTAAGATAATAGATAGATAGGTAAGTAGATAGATAGATAGATGGATACACAGACACACACACACAATTAAATACAGTTCATTTTAGCAAGCAGAAGATCAACAGTAGACTGCAAAGTATACTAAAATACAGAGCTTTGATGTGGGCTGGTTTGGAGAAAATTATGTTGCTCCTTGTAATGGTAAGAAATAAAAAATGATTCCTTATAGTATTTTTATGTTTTTTTATATTCTATTTCCCTTCCAATACCATTTTGGGCATACTTTCAAGCATGTACCTATAGAAAAATATGTACATTAAAACCAAATAAAAATTACAAGATATGGAAAAAGGATAAAGTATGGGTAAAACATAAATCAGAGCAGGTATGAAATGAACTCAGAAAAAGGTAAAATTTCAAAAGAATAATCACCATTCGTTCCTATGAAGTCATATATAATAGGTTTGGCACTTGGAAGTATTGTCCTGAAACTCTAGTGAACATTTGTGCTAAATTAATCTAAAAGGAATATCCTGAAAACAGAAACAGATCATTCCATTTTATTCTATACCAATCAAGTCTCACTGAAAAGGTTCACCTTGGAAATTTACCTTGAAAGTTTCAACCCAAGCAGATTCACACAGTCAAGAGCATGCGCAGCTCAACCTTAGGATATAGGGAAAGACATGGAAACCATGTCATGAAGAATCATATACTGGGAAGAAACCAGGAAAGTTTAAGGGATGTATTAAAAGAAGAAAGATTTAGCCAGGTGCTGGTGGTTCACACTGTAATCCTAGCTACTCAGGACATTGAGGTCAAGACTGTGGTTCAAAGCCAGCCCAGGCAGAAAAGCCTGTGAGACTCTTATCTCCAATAAAACCACTCAGAAAAGTGGGGCTGTGGCTCAAGTCGTAGAGTGCTAGCCTTTAGCAAAAGAAGATCAGGGACAGCACCCACGCCCTGATTTCAAGCCCTAGGATCAGCAATAACAACAAAAAAAGCAGCAAAAGAACATTTGAGAGTGAAGGAGAAAATATAATTTTAGGGTTGAAGAATGGGACAGGAGAAAATGGCAAAAAAAAAAATCCATCTGAGACTATGAAAATGACAGGAAAGAAGGGAGATTTTACCACACAAGATAACTATTTTCAATATTAAAGGACTCCTATTAGAATGGGGAAATTTGAAATGCATTACCGGAGGATAAACATAAATTCAAAGACTTAAAGATAGAGGAAATGAATGCAAGCCAAATGCAATATTCATGTAAATATAAATATGAAATAAAATGTTTTGGGTTTTGAGCAGTGTGTGTGTGTGTGTGTGTGTGTGTGTGTGTGTGTGTGTGTGTGTGTGTGTGTGTGTTAGCTTTCTGTTTCTATAAGAAAATCCCTGATGGATGTGAGGGCGATCTGGCTGTGACATCTGTCACTCCATTGATCTTCAGGGTTGATGCGGCTGATCTGGCTGGCTAGGCGGGTGTCCCCTTCCTCCCTCACCGCTCCATGTGCATCCCTCCGGAAGCTACGCCCTTGGTGGAAGAGGACTACCATCCCTGATAGAGGAGGACCGGTCTTCGGTCAAGGGTATAGGAGTAGCTGCTCTCCCCTGCTAGAACCTCCAAACAAGCTCTCAAGAAAATCCCTGAGATGACTTATAAAACTTAATAATTGGAGGTTCACAGTGCTGGATAATCTAGTCCTTCAGTGACTGGCCCCATTGCCTGGGCATCATCTCATGGTAGGAGCTGGGAGCAGAAATCAAAAGATACACAGGAAGAGGCTCGAATCCCACAATCCTTTTCACATGTGCCTCTTTAGTGACCAAAGCTATAACAGATTTCAAGCAAGGCTACCTCCATTTAAGAATGTGACAGGGAAGTCAAACACTGAGTGTAAGACTAGGAAAAGATGATGTCAGTGGCTATTTCCTGTCTTGATCCATGACTTTTCAGTATTCTTTTCACAAAAAAAAAGTAAAAAAAAAAAAAAAAGGTAATTTCAGAAATAAAACAGACCACTAATCTGAATATTGATCCTTTGAGCATGTGGTTTCCCAGTAAACTGATAAGAGGGAAGAGCCATGCCACATACAATCATTCATTACTCAGTGGCGGCCTTCCTCTTCCATTGTCCCTCTTCCATTTCAGTCCAAACTCTCACCTACAGGTTATTATGAGAATCAGCCCAGGCCACAAAGTTAACCACAACATACAATTTCACGTTTGAAAATTATTTCATCAAAAAAATAAGGGAAATTCACACCAAATCTCCAATTAACAACTGTTCTTGGTAAATAAGAAGACCTGGTGAAAGTGAACCCCATTCCAGGACAGTAAGAGGGTTGCATTGTCTCTCCTTCTTTTCAATACGTATGCCTCAGCTGCATTTTGTCCTGACCCTTCATTGTCTCGTGCATTGTCTTTATTTGTCTGGCCCTGACTGAATTTGGAATTTCCTGCTCTCATTCTTGAGCATGGTGACGGATAGCCTTTTTATGATTAGGACCCTTAGTAAATTTCTGTATGTGTTTTGTTGTTGCTGTTGTTGTTTTAGCCTTGTGGCTTGAACTCTGGGCCTGGGAACTATCCTTGAGCTCTTCAGCTCAAGGCTAGGACTCTACCACTTGAGCCACAGTGCCACTTCCATTTTTCTGGTGGTTAATTGGAGATAAGAGTCTCATGGACTTTGCTGCCTGGTTGGCTTTGAACTGTGATACTTAGCTCTCAGCCTCCTGAGTAGCTAGGATTACAGGTGTGGGCCACCAGCACCCAGCTGTATGTGTTCTTACGAGTATTTCTAGATGCTTTTTTCTAGGAAACAGAGCCTAAGGTAAGGGTAAAATTTGATGTTAAGTTTGGGAAATGGAAACCTAGAACAGGAATAGAGGAAAAAGAAAATGAGATAGTAAATCATAGGAACGATTAAGAGGATATGCCCTGTAATTTGGCACATCTCAGAAGAAATTGTACAATAAACAGTTACCCACCAAGCACTGGTGGCTCATCCCTGCTGATTCTGTGGATCATGGTTTGAAGCCAAACCTAGCAGACAAATCCAAGAGACCTTTATCTCCAATTAACAGCAAAAAAAGAGAGTTGACAGTGGAGATGTTGACAGAAGGAAACTTTGGGTCTTTCCTAGAATTTGTTTCCCATTAATTGAAATTTCCCATTAATTAGAATTTGTCCCATTAAGAATAACTCTTGTGGGCTGGGGATATAGCCTCGTGGCAAGAGTGCCTGCCTCGGATACACGAGGCCCTAGGTTCGATTCCCCAGCACCACATATACAGAAAACGGCCAGAAGCGGTGCTGTGGCTCAAGTGGCAGAGTGCTAGCCTTGAGCGGGAAGAAGCCAGGGACAGTGCTCAGGCCCTGAGTCCAAGGCCCACGACTGGCAAAAAAAAAAAAAAAAAAAAAAAGAGTAACTCTTGCTATGCATCTGGCTTGCATGATCTGATCTGCTTAAGGGGCTCTGTGATGGCAGATTCTACTGCCAAAAATGCAATTTTTACTTTTCTGTCCTAAAATTGAAATGTGACACCTAAGCACCAGATGTGTGACTACTAGGCAGCCAAGAACAGTGTGAATAGGTGTGTGGCACCAGGTGATAGAAGGTACAGTTGACACATATGAATGGAGTCAGTCACCTGAACCGGTAAAGCACGCAAATTCAAGTTACTGGTATTGTTACTGAAGAAGTCTATAGCAGGCAGGCAGGGCCATGCACAGGGTCCAAGCTAGCCTGCCTCTTGGTTCTATGTGGCCTATGAACTGAGAATTGTGTAATATTTTTAAGTGACTAGAAAAGCAAAGAACATTTTGAAATATTTTGTCAAGTTTGTAATATTCCATAAAAATTATGTGTGATTTCAGTGAGTCAGTGGGTACACATGCTGTCATGTAATGCAATACAACCATTCATTTTCGTGTTGGTTCTAGATGTTCTTCTTCAACAGAGTTGATTGATTGCAGAAGAAAATATGGGATATTTACTATAAAGTACTTTCTGGCAAAACCTTAGCCAACCTCTGATCTAAGAAATCCCAGTAACAATCTGAATCAAGCACATGAAAAATGCAACAGAGCTATAATCACTTGAAAATTATGTTAAAAGCTACAATTTGCATGCACCTACTTATACTTTCATAATTGTAAATGTGATTACATGAGCATGTTTATCCCTTTGACGAGCCATCCATGGTTAATGTTTCCTGAGCCATTTAAAAAAACACCTACAAAAAAAGGCAAAATGACTTTTATAGTTTTAGTCTTAATGAGAATATTAGAAATGTGTTCCCAGATGCAAATGACCTCAGAGTAGTAGCCCTATATGCAGAAAGTAAAGAAAGAGAATTGATAGTCTAGCTTTGTTTAATATGTAATTCAAATCACATGCTTTGAATTTTAAAACCTTCTTGGAAAAAACCAAAAGGCACACAAGGAAGATCCAGATCTGAGGCCTCCTCTTGGACCTGCAAACCCCAGAGTCACACTTTCCTGTGCTTATCTGCTGTGGTGAGGTCTACAGTGTCCCTACTCTATGCCAGGTAGTCAGGGTTAGCTGCTAGAACAAGGAAGCTATGTGCATGACTGACAGTATTGATGGGCGGGTCAGGGGAGGAACTGTTTGGCAGATAGGGATAAAAAATGTGGCAGATGTCACATGTGGCTAATAACTTGTGTCCCATCATGGCCTTTTTTGTTCCCATAGTGGCTCAGGCTCCTGCTGAAATGTTTCTTCCCACTTAAATCCTTCTCCTTCAGTAATGTCTTAGGTGCCCACTCAACCAATAAAAAGTGCCAGCGTGGCATATGCATAAGCCATCAACCAATAAAAAGGGCCAGGCTGGCATATGTACATGCATGAAGCAATCAGCACAAAATCTACGGGAGGAGACCTTCATACTATAAAATTACACTCCAAGGGGAATCTGTGGGTCTCCTCTTTAGACCCGCCTCTCCAAATTGAGGGTTTGTCCACTTTCTTCCACAGATTTCCATTCCCTTCCAAATAAACTTACTCTGTTTACTTTAAACATATTCCTGCCTTTTAATTCTTTAGTGGGTAGAAAAAAAATGAACCTGCCCCTAAATGTTATCAGTACAGGATGGGGGACATCCCGTCTATGGGCGGTATCAGTCCAGCAAAATCACTGGTACATGATGGGACAGACATTTGTGTATGCCTTGCTTTGGCTGCTCATGGATGGCTGTCTGTAATGATAATTTTATGTAGTCAAAATGATATTAATAAATATCCAGATGACCCTTGGCATAAAAAAGGTTTCCCACCCCAACAAGAACTCCTTGCCAATAAACCTCTTTTGCAGAACTAATATTAAGCTGGGTGCTGGTGGCCAGGAGACTTATCTCCCATTACCCAGCAAAAAGCTGGAAGTGGAGATGTGTCTCAAGCTGTAGTGCTCTAGCCTTGAGTGAGAGCACAAGGCTCTGGATTTAAGCCCCAGTACCTGCACACATGTATACACACACATACACACACACACACACACAATCACACAATTTAAATAATATGTTAACAAAGTACTTTTAAATACATTAATACTTTTTTGAACAACTCTTTATAAAAAAAAGATAGTTGGCCATTTAGGAGCTACATTCTATTGTTTGTTTGAAGATGAACTGAGTTCTGTTTTTTCATTCATTCACAGGCACTACTAAGTCCTGTTATGCAGTGGGCCCTAGGTGACCTGGGTGCTTTGGCACCCAGACAGCTCCCACTGCCTGCATGTTGTAAACTATGCATTCCCTCCCAGAATAGCTCCTTCTGGGAACCATGGCGCCCAGATGAACAGCCCCTGACTATTCTTGGCTTTGCTTTCCAAAGCAAGCCTTACTTTTCATAGCAGCTGAAGAGCAAGACCTGCTTGGCCTGTTGGTCCCTCCCAGTGGATGTGTCCCTAAACCACGCATTGAAGATTTCACTTTTTTCAATGGAGGGTTTATTCCAGGCTCCCAGGGCTCCAGGAAAATGTTTCCACAACTTTGTCATACTGGCCAGGCACTGCTCAACAGGAGCAGACCAACTTCACAAGAACAATGTGTCCTTCTGAACCTTCTCAAAGTAGATTTTGTTAAGCATCTTCCAGAACCTGAAGATGTAAATGTGGAGTTAAACTTAGTATCTGTTTTGCAAACTATGAAGATTTTCCTCTTCACAAATGGGATCAAATTAACCTATTAGACATGGTGATGGATCTTTAAAATACTTGACCAAAATATTTGTGCATATGATAAACTCTCAACAGAGAATCCTAAAGAATGCACACATACACACACACACACACACACACACACACACACACACTTACTGGTTCTGGTGTTTGAAATATGCACCTAATAAACTCAGGGCCTCACACTCTCACTTAGCTTTTCTTGCTCAAGGCTAATACTCTACCACTTGCGCCACAACTCCACTTCTGGCTTTTGGTCATTAATTGGAGATAAGTGTCTCTTAGATTTGGTTGCCCTAGCTGGCTTTGAACCTGGATCCTCAGATCTCAGCCTCCTGAGTATCTGGGATTACAGGAGCTTGCCTTGCCTGGAAAAGGTGGTATTTAAAAAAATAGTAAGATAAAGAGTAGAGTAGAAGCAACAGGTGCTCTTTGAATTATTCCTAACATCTTAGCTATTATGCAAATTAAATGGAAACCTTTATTTACATAGCAAAATTATACTGTAAAGGTGTGTGTAATCTGTACTTCTGGGCGAACTAGACAAATAATTCCATCATTTAATACCTGTCAAATACAAAAAACATTTTCTCTTAGTATCTAAGAATTTATCGAAAGGTACAGTTGTGGAAGGGCACCTGACACCTATTTGATGACACATATACAAAGATGTTTGTAGGCACGAATATAAAAACTCTTTGTAAGGATCAAGACATGACTCCAATTGTTCATCAACATTTTATGTAGAAATGGATTCATCTGGGTCTTCTTAAACTTCAGTACCTGACTTTTAAAACTGGCAATGTAGAACAAGGCTGACCATAAGTGCCTGGTAAGTAAAGGAATAGCTTGTATATAGTAAACACTCATCTATTGCATTTGATTTATTGTTTTGACCTGAACTTAATCCTGCTCTAATTTTCTAATTATCTCTGTCCCTCCACTTGCTTGTGTCCAGAATAATTTAGGGTAAACTAGATAGTGCTTCCTATTGTCTACACTGCCTAGCCAGCGGGATTTCATTCTGCCAGTGCCTCCCCTGTTATCTACTCTATTCCCTGCTTACCAGACTGCCAGCCTATCCTAAATACAGACAAAGCCTCAGGTTTGAGCCCAAGAAACACAACTTAATGTTAGGAATATGAAGAAGAAAGGAAAAGGCCAGGCTCAGTCTCAACATGTGAGGACTAGTTATTGAGGCACAGCAGTGAGGTGCAGAAACCTTCCTGTGGGAAGGGAGGTTGTATGAGGGGGTAGACTTGGGGTCAGGCTTAAATGAGTCTTAACAAGGAAGCATAAAATAAAAAAGAGGCTATGGTCTATTGGGGGTGTAGAGTGGGCCCCCTTAACCAGGCCTAGAATGGAATACTCCACCTGTGTGAGAGAACTCCCAGCTAAGCCATGGTCAGAATGACTTGACTGTGGTCAAGTCCTCTGGTGCTTTGCTTGACTTGGGGGACTAAGAGGGGATCAATCCTGCCCTTAACATATACAAATTGACATATTAGTCAGATTGACTCTTGATATTTCCATGCAGACAATAAAGCACAAATTGGCCATATCCATCTGTCACTGAAGAATGGTGAACTTCAGAGTATGTAGCAAAAGAGAAATCTCTCAAAGGGAGAGTTTTATCAAGGATTTATGTTAGTATAACATAATGGAAGTAAGAAGAAAAAACATTTCTTGCAGCAAATAGGAGTTAAAGATTTGAAATGGAAGTAGTTACCTGCGGCTTTTATTCCTTCTGAACTGGGGGAATACAAGTGGTTCCCCAGCAGTTCCCAACTTTTAGGCAATCTTTCTGGGTAACCAACCTAACTAAATATGGAGTGTGTCTCTGGCCCTACCCAAAACATAGAGGCAACAGCTGAGCTATAGGGCTTTCTTTCCTTCGAGAAGCCTCTCACTAGTGTCTCTAACAGAGTTGCCTAGTTTTTACCATTTCAAAAGATAGAGCAGTTTTAGAAGGTTAGCCCCACTTAGGTCTCCCACTCCTTGTAATTTAGCATTTAAATGGAGGGACTTTTAGCTACTTTGTTAGTTGCTTCCTGTTTCCAATTTCTGAGAATGCCCTTTTTCTCTTGTCACTTGTGGGACTTGAACCCAGGCCCAACCAGGGCACTATCCCTAAGCCTCTTTGTGTTCTAGGCTAGTACTTTAACACTTGAGTCATAGTGCCACTTACAACATTTTTGAGTAGTTTATTGGAGAGGAGAGTCTTATGGACTTTCCTGCTCAAGCTGGCATTGAACTCTGACCCTCAGATTTCAGCCTCCTGAGTAATTAGTCTCCTCATCCATCTCTCCTGTCATATGACTACCAACTGCCCTTCATTTGCTGTCCCATTCCCTTTCTTCCTTCCTACTCACTAGTTATCCATACTCTATTCTCAAGGTGACATGTTTTTGTTGTTGTTGTTGTTTTGCAGTGAGAGATTATACTGAAGGCCTTGAGTTTGCTGAGAAGGTACTTCACAGATTGAACCATGCCTCCTGCTTGGCTTTTTGCTGGTTATTTTGGAGATGGGGTTAAGATTTTTTTTTTCTACCTGACAGACCTTGAATCTCAATCTCTAGATCTCAGCTTTCTGAGTAGCTAGGATTCCAGGTATGAATCACCCCAGCAAGGTTCCATTTTTCTTTATGACTAGATGACATCACCTCATGAATATATGTCATATCTTCTGTATACCTGTATACCTTTGAAATAAGGTACTGGGTCCAACTAGTACCATCTTGGTCACATCGTGGATGATAGGGAATGGGGTTTAACTGGAGCCATCTTGTCTTCATAGTAGAAGCAGGTGTAGTCCCACCTTCCAGATGATGGGCATCCCTGAATTCCCAGAGGCAGAGGCAGGGACTTGGAAGATAGATTACTAGACCTGTCAGTCCTGTGACTTGAACTCATGAGACTATTAAGTTTCCTGTTACTCTTGCCCCTTACTGTTCACTCTAGGCCCAGCTCAGGTGACATTATGCCATGCCTGATGTCTTGTGTCTCCTGGCTCTCCTCCTGTCACTATGGTGTCCCACCTTAGCTCTCTGTTGGTGTTGATCTGGTTTGTTAGTATTGTTTTTATTCTCTTTCTTTGTTTTACCACTGTCACGGCAAATAAGAATTGCCTTAAAGGCTTGTTTCAAAGTGGAAAAAGGGGAAAATGGGACTACCGAATTTCACCTAAGTATTAGTTTATTCCAAATGTTTTTGTTTTGTTTGGGGGTTTTTTGAGGGTTTTTTGTTTGTTTTGTTGTTGTTGTTTTGTTTTGTTTTGTTTTGTTTTTTGCTGTGTAACGTTCTGTTTCTCAAAGATGTGAGCTGCCTTGGATACAGAGCCTTTTTCATTGTAATCACAAAGGTTTGACGGTTTCAATTAGTGTCCTATATATATCAATTATTTTAAAAATGATTATTTAATTGCTTTTTCTGTTTTGCCTTTATAGATCTTCTGTATCAATTATAGGTAGATCCATAGAGGGACTGATGACTGGTACAATATTTTCAGATGTAACCTTGATTCTTAATAAGTTCTAGGTAAACAGTTGATCTCCTTGTGGCTTCTCCTTATTGATCTCCTGTGGCTTCAATTGGAGTAAAGGGGCTTTGACACTGACTCATTTGATCTGAGGACTGCAGTTGGAGGCCAGCCCAGGCAGAAAGGGCTCTTTGAGACTCTTGTCTCTAACTAGAAGAATGCTGGAAGTGGAGGTGTGGCTCAAAGTAGTAGAGCACTAGCCTTGAGTGAGACTCCTTAAATGACAGGTGAAAACATCCCAGGCCAAAACTAAAGGAAAACTCTGGGTAGCCTTAGGGGGGAAAAATGCTGTTTCATAGGAAGACCTCCTTTGTAAACTCTGTTTAAAGTAATTTGGTTAGGCTCTTGATCCTGAGGGCCCAATGCAGTTCTCTCACTGAGAAATCAATGATTTGATTTCTTGTATGTTAGGAAAATGGAGGAGGAGAATGGAAAAGGAATAGGCCAGACTCATGGAAAAGGAATAGGCCAGACTCCATCCTCAACAGGCAAGGACTGTTTATTGAAGAACATCAAGGAGCACAGACTTTCCTGCAGGTTTGGAGGTGGTGCTGTTGCCTGGGTTTTGGGGTACTCTTATATAGGGCTTAACAAGGAAATAGAAAACAGAAAATGGGTTATGGTCCCAGGGTGATGGCTTTAACCAGCCCCACAGTGGAATGTTCCATGTGGGGTGAGGGGCTATTGTCCCTTGAGGACCAAGGGTGGTGTCCTTGGCCTGGACTGGATGGAAACTGCCTTGGACAGGCATGTGATCAAGCTTGTTGTCTTCCTTGACCTTGGGAATGAGGCAGGACTATTCCATCTTTAGATACATAGAAATATGGGCCTGGAAGGGAGAGGAAAGTCCTTCATATAGGATCTTTGGATACATACAAAGAATGTTCTGAGAGGGGAGCAACATGGAGTTATGAGAACAAAGCAGATTGGCATCAATGTACATAAGACCATTGGGGAATAAAGACTCTGGGTATAGTCAGTGCCATCTTGGCTTCATGGTGGATGATAAGAAATTTGGTTTAACTGGTGCCATCTTGTCTTCATGGTAGAAGCAAGTGAAGTCCCACCTTCCAGGTGATGGGCATCCTTGAATTCCTAGAGGCAGAGGCTCTTGGGACTTGGAAGATAGGTTACTGGACCTTTCAGTCCTGTGCCTTGAACTCATGAGACTCTTAGTTTCTTGTGACCCTGCCCCCTGCCCCTCACCCTATTTAGGCTCTGATCAGCTTAGGTGCCATTATACCACACCTGATGTCTTGTGTCTCCTGGCTCTCTTCCAGTCACTATGGCATCTCACGTTAGCTCTCCATTGGAGTTGATCTGGTTTATTGATCTGGTTTCTTTGTTTTATGGCTGTCCTGGCTCAATCTTCTACACTGTTAAGTATATTCAAAGGGTGGCAGGTCTTGAGACAGGAGTCTACCTGCAGTTGCTGGCTCTCCCCAGAAGAGTCGCAATTTGACCTCTCAAAATGTGACTTCTCTGTTTTCTCATGACTGAGTTCCCATACAACACCATTCATCTATGGATAGGCACAAAGACTGATTCCATATGTTAGCTATTGTGAACAGTGCCACAACACACATAGATGTCTAAGGATATCATTTTTTTTTGGTCTCTACACTCAGGAGTGTGCGAGCTTGATCATGTGGAAAACATTCTCTGGTGGGTTTACAGGGAGCTGCTCAGGGTTGCTAGATAGCCTATTGAGGATAGCATTCATCAGACCACCTGCGGTGGGGTGACCATCCCAATGCTACACATGTGGAAAATATTTACTCTCCCCACGCTTCATCTAGTGTAGTAAGAACTTCACAGGAACTTTTCATAACAGCAAGTAAGATATTCTTATTTTATACCAAGTGATACATGCTTTATCTCAAGACAAAAAAATCAGAACCTTAGAACTTATCCCAAATTTCCCATGACATCATTACTTGCCTCTTTTTTCCTAACATTAGAAGAAACACTTTTTTAGCCAAGTGCCAGAGGAGTAAAATGATAGATTACATTGACGAACTACATTATCTATAAATATGCTCATCATTTTAAAAATTGAAATCCCAATTAGAACACCAAAATGTTTATTCTATGGGAAGAATGCACACCCTGAGATTTACAAGTATTCAGATGAATGACAGTTAAAACCAAGCTGCTTTCCTGTTTTCTTTTCCTTTGCTGGACTTACAGTTGGAGTTTTTGTGCCAAATGCTCATGTTATGGAAGTCCACAGTATACACTCAGGTCCAAGCCACAGCCTCCTGGACAGAATGTGCCAGTGGAGGTTGGTGGGGTCAGGTACCAGGCATAACTTCATGGCTCCTCAGGCTACAGGAGCATAGAAAGGGAGTCTTGGCAAGAACAGACTCAGTGATGGTTGTAGACCACTAAGGGACCCAGTTTTCCACTCCAGAGGGTCTTGGCTGGGTACTTTCATCTGTGGCATTAGGTCTGGGTTTAAATAAGAAGGTCCCGGGGCTGGGAATATGGCCTAGTGGCAAGAGTGCTTGACTCATATAAATGAAGCCCTGGGTTCGATTCCTCAGCACCACATATATAGAAAATGGCCAGAGGTGGCACTGTGGCTTAAGTGGCAGAGTGCTAGCCTTGAGCAAAAAGAAGCCAGGGACAGTGCTCAGGCCCTGAGTCCAAGGCCCAGGAGTGGCTAAATAAATAAATAAATAAATAAATAAATAAGAAGGGCCCTAGCCAGCAGCCAGTGGCTCATGCCTATAATCCTAGTTACTCAGGAGGCTGGAATGTGAGGATTGTGACTCAAAGCCAACCCAGGCAGACAAATCCAAGACTCATCATCTCCAATTAACTACCAAAAGGACAGAAATGGAGGCTTGACTAAAGTGGTAGAGCATAAACTCTGAGAGGTGGGGATGAAGCTAAGCAAGCGTCTGAACCCCTGAGTTCAAGCTCCCATTATTAAAAAGGTCTGTATCTGCAAAGGACATTGGATAGGAGATATGAGCGGACCCTATAGAACAATAGAATATTTTAAATGGGCCATAATCACACACTAGCCTGACAGATGCACAATTTGGTTTAGGTCATCACCTTTATACAACCTACTATTGTACTTTTCTGCTTTTGATCTTGCTAAGGAGATGATCAAAAAGGGAGGTTGAAAGTGAATGAATATGATAGTCTTTGAGCTGGCAGGTGGGGACTACAGCAAGCCACACTTCTCATTGTATGTGCCAAGTCCCGATGGCTTAGACCTGTGATCCTAGCTATTCAGAAAGATCAGATCTGAAAATCATGGTTCAAAAATAGCTTGGGCAAAATGTCTGTGAGGTACCAGAACATACACAGAAAGAACAATTCTTCAACCAAGAATTCAGAAACAAGGAGCATTGGTTTCCCCTTTTTTTTTTTTTTTTTTTAATGAGAAGACTATTTTCTCATGCCCATTGTGTTTGGTGTAGGAACAGAACAGAACATTCCACAATGCTCAGTGGAGCAGAGGCCATTTGTACTTGTCGGGTTTGCTTAACACTTTCAAAACCCTCTGTTGCTTAAGTGCATATTATTCATTTCATTACCATGCATAAAATCCAAGCATGCCAGGAAAAGTGCTATGGACACACAGTATTATGTTTAGTAGTTGTTAAGATTCTTGGAGAAGACCGTGCCCAGTGAGACTGAACACAGCCCAGATGACGCAGGCTGGGTATCCAGGAGTGTCTCAATCCTTCAGATGAGAAGAGAAAGAAACAGATTCATTGGAAATGAATGAAAAATTAAATCACCAATGTAACTGTATGGATGTTTATTATGATAGCATCTAGGGGCAAGTGTCATTTTCAGTGTTTTAGGTAAATTGAGTATGTATTTGAAAGTGGAAAGGAAGCCAGGAAAGAAAGTAGAAATAAAGGATTAGCAAACTCTCTGAATGCCAAGATATTTTGCAGTCACCACAGGGAGGAAAATCAGAGGGAATGTTTGTCTAGCCCTACTATATTCAGTTCCTAGTCCCCTCCTTCTGATGTATGTATCATTGGTTTGATTTGTCAAGCTGTGGTCGCTCACTGCAGAAGGCCACTTGGATTGGATGTAAGTTGTTGTATATTTGGATTCCAAGCATCCAGCAACAGGAGAACAAATATGGTAGGGCTTGCATTCTGCTTTTCCTTCTGGTTAAACATGCACTCTAGACTTAGAACCATCTTCTCTGGGCCCAACAGGAACAAGAAAACTCATTTGTGATCCATTGTTTTCTACCATGATAGTCTTTACCTCAGCTCCCTTCTCTCTCCCTAACAACCTCACCAGGATCAGATATCCACCCCCAATTATAATAAAATAATTATATTATTTTTCATAAATATAAAAAGGGATAGACGCAAAAGTTGAAACCAGGAAGCAACCAAACAAGGTGCATAAGTGTCTCTCCATTTAAATGCTAAGTTATAAGACCTGGGAGATCTAAAATGGGCTTATTCCCTTAAACTTTTCATTTCCTTTGAAATGGTTAAAACTTGGCAACTCTGAACAAATTGGTAGAGACAATAAAATGAGAAACTGATGTGAGGAAAAAAAGTCCTAAAGCTCACCTACTGTCCCTATGTTTGGGATTTCTATATTTCTATATTTTAGAATAATTTGTAACCTATAACCAGTGCCTAAGAGTCAGAGTCTGTTGGACATTGTGACTGCAACTGTTCATTCTCCCAGCGCAGAAGGACTAAAGGAAGCAGGTAATAACTACCATTTTGAGTCTTTTACTCCCATTTCCTTCATGGGGAGAAGGAAATTTTTTTTCTCCCTACTTTAACCTCATTATACTGAAATAATTCCTTGTTAAAACTTTCACCTTGTATGACTCTCCTATTTTAAGACACTCTGAAACTATTTTCATATGTGTATCTCAAGTATCTGTGGAATTTGGGAAGCTTGCACCATCCCCAGTCACACCAGCATTTACACACACAAAAAAAACCCGACAGTTATTATACAACAGCAATTGCTGTTTTCTCAAGTTCCTGATGTGGGAGAAGTTGTACAGACAATGTGGCAGGGCCAATCACTTCACTGTCTGCTCTGTGACACTGGGAAATGGACCTAGGAAATTTTGAAATGGATGAGTTCTAATAAAAGTTGTAGAATCTGAACTTGAAGTGCAATATCATCACATCCTAGTTTAGTTCCAGTACGGTGTCTATCACTGTCTGGGGTACTGCCCGATTCCCAGATTCTTCAACCAGGAATTACTCATTCTCCCCCACACATGCTTAGGCTGATCCACGCACATGCCTTTGCTTATGATGCTTTTAGGCCTCATCTCAGTTCCTAAGGCTGCCTGGAGTGACAAAATTACCCGGAGGCTTTATTTACTGTTGTAATTCTACATCTAACATAGACAGAAAATAAGATTATTGGCTGCACCCTAGCTAGGTCATCATATTTTCTCTTACACAGTAACAAAAAGTAAGAGTTGTAGGGAGCAATTATGTCAACATATCAAAATCCTAAAAGCAGACTAACAACAGCATATTTTATTTGTCTACATTCTTCAAAAAATCTTAAAATGAGCTGGCCACCAATAGATCATACCTGTCATCCTAGCTATTCAGGAAGCTGAGATCTGAGGATCATGATTCAAATCTAACCCAGGCAGACAATTCTGTGACATTCTTACCTCCAATTAGCCAGCTAAAGGCCAGAAGTGGAAGTGTGTAGCTCAAGTTGGTAGAGCACCAACCTTGAATGAAAAAGCCAAAGAAGAGTAGAAGGCTCTGAGTTCAATCCTCAGTGGTGATGTGCACGCACATACCCACATTATCTTGAAGTGTTTTGAGGAAGCACACATGGTTGTTGCCCATAAATTGGAAAGTGAGCAGATGTTGTTTCTGACTGTGAAATATGGAAAACCTATGTGAAGCACTCATCAGATTTCAGGCCACAGAACACAGCAAGACACAAATTTATTTATGAGGAATGTGAATGAGAGAAACCTGCAATTGCCTAGCTTTCTGATCTACAGTGCACCCCGGATCACTGTGCAGGATGGATCCCAAGTCTCCCATACATTAAGACATATTTAGGAAACGGGGCTCAGAATTGACACACACACACACACACACACACACACACACACACACAGAGACATTGAAGTTATGGTTCAGGCAGTAGAACGTCAGCCTTACAAGTACAAACCTCTGAGTTCAAATCCCAGTTCTATTAAAAAATAAATAATAAAATACTAAATAAATAAATCATCCAGGAAAACACAGCAAATAAAGTTTGGTAACAGGGAACTGGAAGAACACAGCTGACACAGAGAATATTTGACTTCTGCACTGAAGCTCTCAAAACATTGTATAATATAAATCGGGGCACATGGGTGTGCATGTGGAGGCTGCTAGAACTAAGGGGGAAATAACAGGTTGCATGGTTCCTTTATCTGTGGTAATTAGAATGTACCCATAATTCTCTAAATATACACACTGAGTGATTAAAAAAATACACTTAGACATGGTAAATAACACAAGGCTCTAGACATTCACACAGTAAAACCAAAGGAGGATATGCACAGAAGCAAAGAAAGAGGACACATGACTCAAAAAGAATAGTACTCATTACCTGGCTCATGTAACTGTAACTCCTCTGCATGTCACTTCTACAATAACAATAATATATTAAATATTATAATTTATAGCAATATATAAAATAATATAATATGACACACACATTTAAGTTCCTAGTATTTCACAGGCCTGGGAAATGCACCAGAATCAAATCTCAGTACTACTAGAAACTAGGCACCGTGTCAAAATCTTTCCTGCCTGGGCTGGCCTGAACTGCAATACTCAGATCTCAGCCTTTTGAGTAGCTAGGATTACAAGACTGAGATGCTGCACCCAACTATGAACAGATATCTCAATATTAGCTCTTTCTATCCATGTCTACAAAATACTTCTCCATTTTTTTGTCTTTTCTAATCCAAGTTTTGTGTTTTTCCTAACATAGCTTTTTCTCTAAATTCCCAGGTTGCTATCTAAGTATTTCAGATTTTTAAACATTAATGTAAATAACATTGCATTTTTAATATCATTTATTTCCTAGTAATGTATAAGAAGGTGACTTCCTTATATGAAATCTGGCTACAATTGCCTCTTAGTTTGGGGAGGGTTTACTTGTTTATACCTTTATCCTACATGCTTTAAGAGTCAAGCTAAAAACTGCTTTTTCTGGGTCTGTGTCAAAACTCTCCAACTTCCTATCTACGATCTGACCTATTCTCTGATGTAGCCCCTTCGCAATCACCTTGGGCTGCAAGAAAGAGAAATTTCACTGATGAGTGTTTCATGTGGCTACTTATCAGTGCAACTGTCCCTCAAGCTGGAAAAAAGCCTCTTTTTATCATCTTGAAGGAAACAGCCAAACATTCAGAACATCAGCCTGCCAGGCAAAATATTCCTTATTGCCATGATAATGTCTTAAAAATGCTCTGTAACTGCTCTGAGGACAAAGGCTGAGCTAGTGGTCAACCAGGCCACACCTGTGATTTGGGACTATTCTAACTATTCAAGTCTTTCTCACCCTCTGGCCATAGTTCTTCTATTTAACCTGAGGTCAATTTCTGTGCCTCTGAAAATGGCTAAAGATGTAATGAATCTCCTTTCTCTGCTTTTCACCATGGCTCTTTTATTTGGTATATGAGGACAAGTCGCTGGAAATAACTTAAGACTCCTGGACTACAGGTCTAGAGTCTAAAACCCTGTTGTCAATATCATCTGCCAATAGTTTTGTTTCTTCCTCCCTACTTTGTTTATTTTACTGAAAACAGTGTTGTAAAAGAGTGAAGAGGTAATCCTGCCTGTTTCTCATCCTAGTTGGAAAACTTCTAATGTTTCTCCACTATAAATACTACCTTTATCTTTTTTTGTATTTTTATCTACTTCAGAAAGTATTCATTTCTTCTTGTTAATGGATAGTTCTTATTATGAAAAAGTGATGGGCTGCTTTTTCTATATCTATTGATATGATTATATTACATTTACATTTTTGCCTATTGATTGGCATGAATAAATATATACATGTTTGAATAGTAGGCCACTGTTACAAACCTGGGATAAATCTCAGATGTTGAGGGAATATAATTTATTTCACTGTATGGATTATTGGATTTAATTTCAGTGAATATTTTGTTGAAATTTGCATCTATGTTCACGAGAATGACTGGCCTGCATTTTCTTTAATATTTTTGTCTAGTTTTGGCTTTGCAGAATGAGTAAGAATAACATGAGGGCTGGGAATATGGCCTAGTGGCAAGAGTGCTTGCCTCGTAAACATGAGGCCCTGGGTTCGATTCCTCAGCACCACATATACAGAAAACGGCCAGAAGTGGCGCTGTGGCTCAAGTGGCAGAGTGCTAGCCTTGAGCAAAAAAGAAGCCAGGGACAGTGCTCAGGCCCTGAGTTCACCGCCTAGGATTGCCCCCCCACCCCCAAAAAAAAGAATGACATGAGCCAGACACTGGTGGTTCACCTTTGTAATCCCAGCTACTTGGGAGGCTCAGATCTGAGGATTACAGTTAGAAGCCAGCCTGAGCAGGAAAGACCATTAGATTCTTACCACAAATTAACCAGCAAAAAAAAAAAATAAATAAATAAATCAGGAAATAGAGGTTTGGCTCAAGTGGTAGAGCTCTAGACTTCAGCACAAAAGCTCAGGGAGAGTGCCCAGGCCCTGAGTTCAAGCCCCAAGACCAAAAGTAAATAAATAAGAATGACTGGAAATGTTTTCATCCTTTGAATGATACTATAGAAAATTAGTTTTTCTTGAATGTTTTGTAGAAATTGTTAGGTCCTCTCCCTGAGGGCTCCATGTAAATGCCCCCACCTCATTAAATCTCCACCCAGTTACCTGGGTAACCTGCAGACCTGGAGGCAGTTACCTCCCCTTTCCTTGAGGTCACATCCTAATCCACCTGGCCACACCCCTTGCCCCTGCCCTAGATATAAGGCAGGGCTGGGTGGGGGTCTCTCTCTCTCTCCCTTCTCTCCGGCCATGGATCATCTTGGCCACAGGCCAGCAGTTCGGTAATAAACTTTCTCTCCTGCCTGAATACCACGTGGTGTTCTCCTTTGCCGGCTACCTACTTTAAAAATCTAACATATATGGTAAGAGTCAGGACAGGCAGAATTCCCATCTATTTTTCTTCTTTTTCTGGGAGTATCCCAGTCCTGATGGCCCTTTTTCCGCGAACTGAACTGCTGCGAGTCGCCACGTGGCATTTTTCACTAATACCATTGCTGGCCTCCACATCCACCTCCACCTCCACACCACTTGTCTACCCTGGTGAGTGAAACTGCTGCTGCTCCGGTTACTCTGCTGCTCCGTCCACTGCTTCTGCCTCTTCTGCCCGGTAAGCTCATCCACTCACCAGGCGCCTCCCTCCCATGCTTTCTGTGTTTTGCATCACAGTCACACCGGAGCCTGGACACTGCTAGCACGCCTCTTGACAGTGCAATGAGGCCTGCTCGATATATTCAAACAGATACAGTTTTTGCCACTGCAATGGTAAATGGTCAGAAGTCACTTATATTCAGTCTCTCTTTCTCTCTTTTCCTCTCTTTCTCTTCTTTTTTCTCCCTCTCTCATCTGCCTGATTACTTGCTTACTTTATAAAAACTCCAAGTCGTACCATCCTGATAACGTGCCTTGCTCACAAAGCTGCCTCTTTTCACAGACCTCCGATACTGAAGCTTGACCACCAATGTGCTTTGTCAGCAAAGATATCTAAAAGTTCTTTTCTCTAGCATTGACCACGTGGTGGATATTGGGTTTAACAGGCATCAGCTCAGGCGCCATTATGCTATGCCACGTGTTCTCTACTAGTGTGTTTGTGTCCTCCTGCCAACCCCCTCAACATGGCATCCCACTGGAGTTTATCAAAATATGATTTCTCCATTTTATAATCTGAAAATTGTTGTTTGCTAGCAAAATTGTTTTTCTAACCAACCCCATGGTTCTAAAGTACTGGACAAAAAATGTCATTTACTATTGGAATTCCAAAAGAGTCTACTGCTGAAATTCATTTTTGCATGCTGTAAAACCTATGTGCACAGTGTGTATGTGTGTTCCATGTGTGTAGGTATGTGTAAACGTCATTTGTTAGTATGCCCATCTAGCTATATATCTGTGGTAAAACTCATCACATCTACTGAGTTTTGTCATTGCAGAATTCTGGCAAGTATTTGGTCAGTTCTTGACAAGGTACAGGTAAGCTCTAGTCCCCTTGGTCTCCTTGTTATTTTAACTGGAAATCAAAAAGGGCTTTTGTGGCAGACTCCTTGGATTGCAGTTCGAAGCCAGCCAGGGCTGAAAATCTCTCTCAAACTCCATCTCCCAATTAATCAGTGAAGAGCCAGGCTGGAAGCATGGCTGAAGAGACTTACCTCTTACCAGCCAACTGCTGGAAGTGGAGCTCAAGTGGTAGAGTACTAGCCTCGAGCAGAAGTGCTCAGGGACAGTGCCCAGGCCCTGAGTTCAAATCCTGTGAATGCCAACGGGGGCAAGCCATCCCAGCAACAAGCAACTAGACCACTGGGAATCAGCCAGTTCCGAGAACAAGTATCATGGACTGGAGTAAGAGGAAAATGATCGCATCCAAAATGGAGTCACTTTGTCTCACCCTTTGAAAATTAATCAGAGCCGGGGGATCAAGAGATAGTAGCTTGTCCATCTAATGTCCATACCTGAGTATAAGAACTAGCCAAGTCACCCAATTTTTAATTTTGTGCACTAAACCCTTCCTTTTGCCTTAATATTTTTTTTTTGTCCAGCCCCTGCCTCATGAGACTTCTTCCAGGCTTCATTCAAGGACTGGCATCTACCACCAAGGGACCCTGCTGCTCGCCTTCTCCAGGAGGGGCCACATTTCTGCCTTTTACCCCTAATGCCAACGCCCCTTGCCAGCAGGAAGCAGCCAGAGAGAGTCTTCGCCCTTTTTCATAACTATTAAAAGGCTAGAATGTTAGGTCCTCTCCCTGAGGGCTCTGTGTAGATGCCCCCACCTCATTAAGTCTCCATCCAGTTACCTGGGTAACCTGCAGACCTGGAGGCAGTTACCTCCCCTTTCCTTGAGTTCACATCCTAATCCACCTGGCCACACCCCTTGCCCCTGCCCTAGATATAAGGCAGGGCTGGGTGGGGGTCTCACTCTCTCTCCCTTCTCTCCGGCCATGGATCATCTTGGCCACAGGCCAGCAGTTCGGTAATAAACTTTCTCTCCTGCCTGAATACCGCGTGGTGTTCTTCCTTACCGGCTACCTACTTTAAAAACCTAATAGAAATCACCAGTGAACCTCTGCTAAGACTAACGGTTTCTGTTTTGGAAAGTTAACTGTTGATTCAAAATTATATTACAGGCCTTCTCAGATTATCTGTTTCTTCCAGTATGCATTTTTGCAGATGACATTTCAAGAAGTTGATTTTTTAATCTACGTTATCAAATTTATGAGCACAGAGTAGTTCATATTGTTAAGCTTTAAAATATCCACTAGTACCTTTTTGATCTATAGCCCTTTCTTTCCTTTTTATTGTCAAGGTGATGTATAAAGCATTTACAGTTACATATGTAAGGTCATGAGTATATTTTTTGTTGAAGATTATTACCCCCTCCTTCATTTTTCTCCCTCTTTCCCTCCCCCAACTCCCTTCCCCAAGTTGTAAAGTTCATTTCCAATATATTGTCTTGTGAATATTGCTGTTAAATTGGTCTGACCTTTGTCCTTTGTCTCACAATTTTGTTGTTCCTTTTCCCCTCCCTAATTCAGATAAATGTATATACAATAGCCAGGGTACCAAAATCAAGTCCAACAACAATAGGGGTAAACCCTAGAGGGAAAAAAATGAAAGAAAAAAGAAATAACTTCACATAGTACATTAAAAATAACAACAAAAGAAAACCATTGTTTCTGTATCTTGGAGTTCATTTCAATTTGCATCATTTTATATGGTTATATGTAGATAATAGCTATTGAGCTATTGTGATCCTCTGCTAGGACTGTCCTGGAGGAGCCTTGGGTAACCTTCTCTGGGTTTGACTTGGATGGGGGGAAGGAAAAGCCTCTTTGGCAAGGCCTGAGGCCTGAGACGGCATCTGCTTCTTCTACTTTTCGCATTGCTAAAGACATGCTTTATAATTAGTATATTTGTATTTGTAATTTATTTTCCAAGAAATAAGAGCATTGCAGAGAAGAAAGTGCATGGCTATGTGACTGACACAAAAATAAGAACTTCCTCAGCAGTGGGGGAAATGGCAGCTGTTAAAGCCCTAGATTGCTGAAAGGGGAAAAAACCTCCAAGAGAGCTGTATGAGCAACTTAGAAAGAAATCTATTAGTGATGAAGAGAAAGATCCAGAGTCTGAAAAGCCTCCCATGCCCCTAGCTTTAAGAGCTAGAAAACCCATCTTAAATCCCAAAATTTGAACTTCATGTGGGGGCCCTACAACACCGTCCACAAAAGAAAAACCGTTAATTCCCACCAAAGGGGGACCTTTCTATGAGGCATATATGATAGGAAGTAGGATTAGGAAGGCCCCTACAGGAGCAGCGGTTAATGGGAAAAGGTTGTTGACCACACTTAGCCTTGAAAGATTTTGGACAGAATATTATGACCATGAGGGAGAAAGGGAAGTTAGGATTAATGGCAAAACAGTGAGGTGGACAAAACTTTATTTGGGAGAGAATAAAGCTGTTTGAAAAGCCATAGTTCACAATGACTTAACATGAAAAGGAAAAAATGAGTAAACAGTTACAATAGTGCTCAAAGAAGGAAATGTATGCAGGAAAATATCCACAAGGAAGGGGTACCTATGCCTATTTTGAATTTGACAGTGAAGTAAAAGGATAATGGATTCTAAAGCACAATTATAGAAACGAGAGAAGCCCTTTAAGATCTTACAATTACTAACCATGTTAAATATTTTGTTAACATATTTGTCATTTGGTAGGATAAATAGATAAAGAGATGTCTCACACCTCTGACCAAAGCTTTATTGTGGTTAGAAACCCAATATCTAGTTGGACAGAATATGTTAAAATAACTATAGACAGCTGAGCAATATGCAAACAATTGATTAGAGTTTACTGGAAAAGAAAAAAAAAAAAACAACCTTGGAGTCCTGTGTGAAAAATGCTTGCTTTGAATAAATAGATGCTTTTATGTAACCATTTTCCTGCTTTAAAATAGTATAAATAAAAACCTCTGAGCTATTCTCATTCCTGCACCGACTCCACACTTCTTCTTGGTGCCCTGTCGACTGCTGAAGCTGGTCTTTGGCACTGTCCTACACATATACTAATGATTACCAATGAGGGAAACCCTGGAGCATATGTTTCTTTGGGTCTGCCTTACTTCACTTAATATGATTTTTTCCAAGTCTTTCCATTTCCTTAGGAATGGTATGATGTTATTTTTTTCTGGTGGAAGTGTAGAATTCCATTGTGTATATATGCCACATTTTCTTTTCAATTGACTTTATGTTTTGTTTTCAATTTTATTGATTTCTACTCTAATACTGATTTCTTTTATTTTGATTACCTTGAATTTAGGTAGTCTTGTTTTTATGTTTTTTAATCTTGAAACAGATCATTGGCTTAAGATCTTTCCTTTTTTCTATTATGCGTATTTAATTTTATAAACTTATCTACATTGCTTGTATTGCATTTAACAAATGTGAATAGATCAGTTATTTTAGTAAAATAAAAAAGTTCTCTCCAACACTGATCTTAATCTGACTTGTTGAATTGAACCCCCACCGTTTTTTGGCCAATTCTGAGGCTTGAACTTTTACTTTTTGCTCGAGGCTAGCACTCTACCACTTGAGCCACAGAGCCACTTCAAGCTTTTTCTATCTATATAGTGCTGAGGAATCAAACCCAGGGCAAGCATTCTACCACTAGGCCATATTCCCAGCCCCTGAAACCCTCTTATAAATAATTTTAAAAATAAAATGAAAGCATAATAAAAAGTTCTCTTCAACTTTCTTCTTTTACACATGTATTGTGCAGAAATATGCCTTATAGTCCTCCTAGGTTTCTGGATTTTCCCATTGTATTTATCTTATTTGTTTCTAGTATGTTTCTGTTGGGTCTGAGGGTAAACCTTGCATGATTTTTTTCTTAAATTTGTTAGGATGTGTTTTTGTGGCCTAGAATGTGGTCTATCTGGGTAAATGTTTTATGAGGACTTGAGAGAACAGCCATTCTGCTGTTTTATATGAATTATTCCAGATGCACCCATTATATCAAGACGACTGCTGGTGCTTCTGACATGGGCTATGTTCTTATGGATTTTCTGTCTTCTAGAACTGTCCCTTTCTGTTAGCATTGTATTGACATCTCCAAATCTGATCATGAATTTGTCTACTTTTCCTGGCAGTGCTATCCATTTCTACCTCCTGTAGTTCAATGATCTGTTGTGGACTGTTCTTAAACATCATTAATGTGAGATAGGCACCAGTGGCTCATACCTATAATCCTAGCTACTTAGGAGGCTGCAACCTAAGAGTCCAGGCACGCAAATCTGAATCTGTGAAACACTTAACCAATTAACCAGCAAAAAGCCTAAAGCAGAGTATGGCTCAAAGGGTAAAGTCTAGCTTTAGATGAAAAAGCCAAGTGAGAGCACAAGGCCCTGAGTTCAAACCCCAGTATCAGCGTGCATGCACACACACACAATCATCAGTGTCTTCTTAGAGAATGAATCCTGCTGTCATTGTTTAGTGTCCTTCTTTGCCCCAAGTAGCAATCCTTGCTTTCAAGTCTACTGTGCTTAGAATTCCTTAAGTTGGCCCTGAGGTCGTTCAATTAGCACTGTGTGCTTTTCTACACCCATTTGTGTTTGGGGTATGGATACCTCTCAATGCAAGTACTGGGGCTTGACCTCAGGGCCAGGGCTCTCTACCTTAGCTTTTGTTCAAGGCTGGTACTCTTCCATTTAAGTAATACCTTTACTTCTGTTGTTTTTTGTGTTTGTTGTTTTAGGTGTAATTGGAGATAAGAACTTTCTTGCTTGTGTTTGCTTCAAATACTGATCTTATATCTCAGCCACATGAGTATGTAAAATTAAAGGCATGAGCCACCAGCCCCATACTTTACCAATCTGTTATTAATAGTCTTTATGCTTAAAATGCTCTTCTGTATGAAACATTATTTCAAATCTTTTATTTTGATCCCAGTGTGTACATAATCACATATATTATTGTCATTCTTATTTTGAACAAATTGTTAGTCCAATTAAGAATAAGAAAAATAAGCAGGCACGGCAGCTCACATCTGTAATCCTAGCTACTCAGAAGGCTGAGATATCAGGCTCATGGTTGGAGGCCAACTATGGCAGGAAACTGTGAGACTCTTATCTCCAATAAACTACTTAAAAAATTCTGAAGTGGCTCTGTGGCCCAAGTGGTAGAGTGCTAGCTTTGAGCAAAAGGAAGCTCAGGGACAGCACCCAGGCTCAGAGTTCAAGCCCCAGGACTAGCAAAAAAAACAAAAACACAAAAAAACCCAATAATAAAAAGGAGGAGGAAGAAGAAGAAAGAGGAGAAGGAGAAGGAGGAGAAAGAGGAAGGAGGAGGAGGAGGAGGAGGAGGAGGAGGAGGAGGAGGAGGAGGAGGAGGAGGAGGAGGAAGAGGAGGTAAGAGAAAGAAAAGAATAAGAAAAACAAAAGTTTTATCTTACCTTCACTTATTCCTTCTTTTAATTCTCTTACTCAAATAGATCAGTTATTCTGGCCTACATAATATTTCAATTTTCCCTCTCTAAAAGCAAAACAAAATGTGTTTTTTAACATGTAAAACAAGTCTACTAGCAATCAAGTCTGTCTCCTCTTGTTTGTCTGAGAAAGTATTTCTATTTTGAAGAGTAATTTTTCAGGATCTAAAATGTTAGGATAACAAATTTTCCTCACAAAGCTGTGTTCCACACTACTCTTTTCTTGCTTGCAAGATTTCTTCAGGTGCCAGAGGGTTTTGGTTTTTTGGGGGGCGGGGGGGGGGGAGTGTTGGGGATGGCTGTGCCTTTAAGAGGGCACAGCTGGCTTTAGCCCGTCCCCCCTTCTTCCACCTTCAACCAGAAGCGAAGCCCCTGCCCCTGGGGGCGAGCACATGTGTAATGGTGGGAACCCCAGAAACCCAGTCCTTGGGGCGCTGTGGTCTCCGCCCATAGAGGAAGTTCTGTGACATCACCTGAGGGACAGTCCTTTTAGCCAATTGTTAAGATCCAGTAGCCTCTCTCCTGTGCGTGACTCTGGGGGTATAAATTGTTAGCCCCTCCCTTTATTAAACCCTTTATTAAACCAGAATGCCCCTGAGGCATTCTCCGGGACACCCACGCACCCGTGTCTTTCTTGGGCTGGCGGGCATGGGGTCTCGCTACCACACGCAAACTGAGGCTACCTGGGGTCCCCGCTCCTGTGATTAATCCCTACTGTCCAGGGGACATGAGAGAGTGAGAAAGGACCACACATGGAAAAGGCAGAGAAGCCCAGGACCCCCACACACACGTGGATGGGGGCGGGGGTAGAGCGAAGCCCGGCAGGGTGGGGGGGTTTGCTTCTCTCAAGTAAAGCATTTTCCCCGTCTGCCCTCTTTTAGAAATTTTTTATCTTTGGTTTGCTCTAGTTTGTAAACAACATATCCAATGGCATTTGGGGGTTAACAGATACTGGGTATATTAGCTGCTGTTAACCTTAAGTCTGGCGGGACAAAGGTAGAAGGGAAAGGTAGCTGAGCTTGGTTGGAATTTTATCTAATACTTAGCTCTTGCAGGAAATTCTACCCTAAAGAAGCACAAAAGGGAGGCACATTTTCTTGCTCAGTCTCTTCTCAATCTCCCTTCATTGCCTGCTCTTAATTGATCATGTGAGAAGCACATGGGAGAATCTACCTTTAGTGATTCTTGCTATTGAAGGAATGGACGGCCAGGAAATGGATCCCAGGGCAAACAAACAAATGTCCAGCCTGCCCCAACATAAGATATATTAGTACTTAAAAAAATAAACTGTGCAAAAGGTTTGAGGTTTAAATCTTTATCTTGACTGTCTTGCACAAAGTAAATGGCAGCAAATCATTTTATTTCAAAATTTCTCCCAGAATGTTGTGTCAAGTCATGAGAATATGCCAAGAACTTATCACAGAATCAGTGCCAAGTGAACACAAGAAATTCCAGTGCTTCAAACTTTACCTTTCAGGGTCATTCCATTTTGAGTCAAAAATGAAGGAGACCGTAAGGGAGAAGAGAACAAATATTTTAGCATCTGAGCATTCCTCTTTGTAAAAGTAAACAAAGCAGAAAGACTGGTAGATCCACAGCCAAAATATTTATCTTTTAGAGATGCTGATATATCACTAAACAAATAATAAGACAGTGAAGGCAAACATTCATTTTCCTGACATTCTGGGGTGTGGGCCTAATTCCTTTGGCTCTACATATTTATGAGCCATCTTGCCTTCTCCTACAGGAACCCCTCTGTACCTCCCTCCTGGGCCTTGCCTCTTTGCAGGACTCTGCCCTTTTACCCATGCTTTCTTGGCCAATAAGGTCATTGCTGACCCAATCTAACTTTCCACAGAGTAATTAGGTTAGCCTGTTTTTATTGATTTTGTTGCTAGGGTCTGAGATTCTGCTAATCTGTTGTAGGAGTGAGAGAGGGAGGGAAAACATTTTTTTTTTAATTTTCACATAAACAAGATGTTTCTTTTCAACTCTGACATCTTTAAAGTATTTTCTCTTAAGGGAATAAAAAACATTAGCTTGTGTCTAAGATGCCATTTCTTACTTTCCCAGCATTCCAAGAGTACACATCGAAATAATTCAATGTCAATTTATGTTTATGGGCACTTATGTTTCTGCTGCTCAGTTGATAAGGAGCACGTATAATTCAAGCAAAACATGTTTCTTAAGTAAACTACATTTACATACTGCTTCTCAGCAATTCTTTCAATTATGATCAGAAACGATAGAACATGATCAGAAGTTGTTGTCCAGGTCCTTTGCCCCCAGCGCTCTCCTGGCCAGCAGGAGAGGCGGGGAGCGCACCCCAACGGGCAAGCCAAGAAAAGGTGAAGAGTTGGCAAACCACCCGTATCCAAACCCCTTCGCCAGAGGACAATCAGACAGCCCAGGAGAAAGTTCACGCAGTCTCAAGTTTATTCAGGGAAGAATCACACTTTTAAGGGCCAGAGAGCGGCAGGAAGGGGACCTAGCTAGGGGCTATGAGAGGCAGCCTGAGCTGTCTGTCAAGGGCGGAGGGCGGAGGGACCACCCTAAGGGACGGCCTAATTCTATGTCACAGCCCACAGGACCGCCTCTGGGTTCACCACCAGCCGCCATCTTGGCTACACATGGTCCTAAGGCTGGGAGTGCCAGTTAGAACCACCTTTCCAGTTCTGGACCCGGAAGGCAGGCGGGGCTAACAGCCATGTGGCCCCAGGGCTGGGATCTTAATGATGCAAGGCATCCAGGCGGGCGTGCCCCACAAGTTGTGACCATTTAAACACCATCCCATATGTAATGTGGCAAAATAAAACTTTATTATCCTATTAATTTTATAGATTAAGAATTCGGTTGAACCTGGTACCAGTGATTTGCACTTGTAATCCTAGCAACTCACGGGGCTGAGATCTGAGGATCATGGTAGGAAAGTCTTGGTAGGAAAGTCCATGAGAACTTATCTCCAATTAACCATCAAAATGCCAAAAGTAGCATAAGTGTAGAACCAGCCTTGAGTGAAAAAGCTGAAGGACAGCACCCAGGTTTTGAGTTCAAGTCCCAGTACTGGCACAAAGGGAAAAAAAATCAATAATTCTGACAAGACTCAAGGGCTATTGGTGGATTTAGCTTGACTCATTTCTTAGAATCGCACCCCTGCTACAATTGTTTTCTCCCAGAGTAAGTGGACTTATTGTATTGGGGAAGAATTCAATGAACTATTATGACCTAACTCTAGACATCTTGCGATCTTATTTCCACTAGTCTGTACTGCAGTAGTGTTTCACAAACACCTAGCCTCTTGTCCAGGGAACAGTTGGAAATCTCTGATTTCAAATATATTTTTCAAAATCCAGAGTAGCAGCATCTTGGGGGTCCAGCAGGAAGGTTTCTAGATATTCTATAATGCACAGAAAACTCTCAACAAGGAATTTTTGTCATTCAAAAATGCCAATAATGCCAAAGGGTGAAGAATGTGCTCCAATGATTGAGGTAGTCACACCCCACCCTATTTGGGGGAAAGAAGTGTGATCGTGACTAGTTTTTATTTTTGAAGTGTGTATGTGTGTCAGTGTGTGTGTGTGCATGCAAGTATATATGTGCATACACACGAACATGTGCTGGAACAGGGGTTTGAACTTGAGAGTTAACTCAAGGTTGTCTTAACTCAAGGTTACTTCTTTACCACTTAAGCCATTCTTCTTTTGGCTTTTTACTGCCTAATTAAAGGTATGAGTCCCAATTACATTTTTGCCCAAGCTAGCTTCAAATTGTATCCTCAGCTCTGGGACTCCTCAGTAGCTTGGATTACAGGTGTGAACAACTAGCACCCACTTAGATCATGATTCTTTTTTTTTTTTTTTTTTTTTTTTTTTTTTTTTTAGCTATTGTGATCCACTGAGAGGTCTATTTTTGACCTTTATATGTTGAGTAGTTGTTTGGTTTTAGTTACATAATGTAAGGTCTCTGACCAAAACCTGTGGGAAATACCCTTTCAAAAGAAGATTTTTGTTTCATAGACCTGGTCTCTACTGTCCCCCCCTTTCCCCACCTTAACAGTCATATATCAAGGAGATCATGCCCTTTTGTTTTCTGTGTTCTAGGCTTGTTACAGTCAATATTAGTTTTTCAAGTTCTGACCATTTCCCTGTGAATACCAATATTTCATCATTTCTACTCGCTATGTAGTATTTCCATTGTGTATAGGTACCATATTTTTTGGATCCATTCAACTGTAGTGGGGCATCTGGGTTGTTTCCATATTTTAGCTATTGTGAATTGTGCAGTAATAAACATGGAAATGCAGATGTCTTTTTGATATCCTGAGACCTGTTGTTCAGGATAGATGCCTAGGAGTGGTATGGCTGGGTCATAGGGTAGGTCTATGTTGAGCTTTTTGAGGAACCTCCATACAGTTCTCCAAAGTGGTTGTACTAATTTGCACTCCCACCAACAATGGAGAAGGGTTCCTCTTTCCCTGCAACCCCTACAGCATTTGTTGTTACCTGAGTTCAGAGTACAGGCCATTCTAACTGGAGTGAGGTGGTATCTCAGGGTTGTTTCTTGTGCATTTCCTTTACTGCCAGGGATGTTGAACATTTCCTCATATGTTTCTTTGCCATTTTTACCTCTTCTCTGGTGAAGTCTCTCTTTAGCTTCTTTGCCCATTTCATAATTGGTTTACTGGGCTTGGAGGGGGTTAGTTTTTTGAGTTCTCAGTAGGTGATATTAGGCCTTTGTTTCTGTGGTGGTGAAGATCCTTTCCCATATGGTTGGCTGTCTTTCTAGTTTGGTGGCTATGTCTTTAGCTGTGCAGAAACTTTTTATTTTGTTGTAGTCCCATTTGTTAAGATTCTCCCCTATCTGTTGTGCCCCTGGGTCTATTCAGAAAATTCCTTTCTATGCCTATAAGTTCTAGCGTCTTTCCTACTCTGTCCTTCAGTAGTTTCAAGGATTCAGGTCTCATGTTGAGGTCCTTAATCCATTTTGAGTTGATCTTGGTGCATGGTGATAGACTAGGGTCTACTTTGAGTTTTCTACATATGGCTGCCCAGTTTTCCCAGCACCAGTAGATGAAGAGGCTATGTATTTTCCATTGTATGTCTTTAGCTCCTTTGTTGAATATCAGCTGACTGTAAGAGTGCAGTTTTATTTTGGTCTTCTATTCTATTCCATTGGTCTGCAGGTCTGTTTTTATACCAATACCAGGCTGTTTTTGTTATGATGGCTCTATAATAGAGCTTGAAATCTGGTATTGTGATACCTCCTGCACTGCTTTTCTTTGCCTAGAATTGCTTTGGCTATTCTAGGTGATTTGCTGTTCCATATGAATTTATGGGTTGCTTCTCTATTTCAGTGAAGAATGTAGCTGGAATCTTGATGGGGATTGCATTGAATTTGTATAACAATTTGGGCAATATGGCCATTTTCACTATATTGATTCTGCCTACCCATGAGCATGGGACATCTTTCCATCTCCTTGTGTCCTCTTTGATTTCCTTTTTTCAATTTTTATAGTTCTCATTAAATAGGACCTTCACATCTTCGGTTAGGTTGATCCCTAGGTAATTTATTCTTTTTTTAGCTATTGTAAATGGTATTATTTCCATAGTTTCCTTTTCTGCTTGTATATTGCTGGTGTACAGAAAAGCTGCTGACTTTTGTGGATTGATTTTGTATCCTGCTACTTTGACAAAATGCTTTATTAGGTGTAGGAGTTTGGGGACTGAGTTTTTTGGGACCTTCAGATATAAGATCATGTCATCTGCGAATAGGGATAGTTTGATTTCTTCTGTGCTGATGTGAATCCCTTTGATGTCCTCCTCTTGCCTTATTGCTATGGCTAGGGATTCCAGCACTATGTTGAAAAGAAGTGGGGAAAGTGGGCATCCTTGTCTTGTTCCTGAGTTTAGGGGGAGTGGTTTTAGTTTCTCCCCATTTAATGTGATATGAGCAGTAGGAATGTTGTATATGGCTTTTATTGTTTTAAGGAATGTTCCATCTATTCCTGTTCTCTCCAGAGCTTTTATCAAGTATGGATGTTGTATTTTGTCAAAGGCTTTTTGGGCATCGACTGAGATAACAATGTGATTCTTGATTTTAGCTCTGTTTATGTGGTGAATTACATTAATTGATTTACAGATGTTGAACCATCCTTGTGACTGTGAGATGAAGCCTACTTGGACATGATGTATAATTTTCTTGATCAGTTTCTGGATCCTGTTAGCTAATATTTTATTGAGGAGCTTTGTGTCTGTGTTCATTAGTGATATTGGTCTGTAGTTCTATTTTTTTGTTGGGTCTTTGCCTGTTTTGGGGATGAGTATAATATTAGCTTCATAGAATGAGTTTGGGATTTCTCCCTCTATTTCTATTTCATGGAAGAGTTTGAGGAGTATTGGTATTAGCTCCTCACTAAAGGTTTTATAGAATTCATTGGTGAATCCATCCAGGCCTGGGCTTTACTTTGTTGGGAGCCTCTTGATTACCTCCTGTATCTCGCTGTAAGTTATTGGTTTATTTAGTTGATTTATTTCTTCTTGATTCAGTTTGGGCAGTTTATATTTCTCTAAAAATTGATCCATTTCTGTAAAATTATTGTTTTTTAGTGAGTAGAGGTTCTGGAAATAGTTCCTTATGATTGTTTGAATATGGTGCGTACTTGTTGTAATTTTTCCAGTGGAGTCCCTGATTTCATGGATATGAGTCTCTTCTCTTCTTTTTTTTGTAAGTCTTGTGAGGGGTCTGTCAATTTTATTTATTTTCTCAAATAACCAGCTTTTAGTTTTATTTATTTGTTGAAAGTCATATTTTCAATCAGATTTATCTCTTCTTTAATCTTTGTGATCTCTCTCCTCCTAGTCATTTTAGATTCGGGCATTTCTTGTTTCTCCAGTTGTTTTAGTTACATCGTGAGGTTATTCACCTGCTCTGCTTCCATTCTTTTAATGTGAGTGCTGAGGGCAATGATCTTGCCCTTCAGCACTGCCTTATCTGTATCCCATAGGTTTCTTTGTGATGTATTTTCATTGTCATTGTGGCTTATGAATTCGTTAATTTCATCCTTAATTTGGTCTGTGACCCAAGTGTTAGATAACAGTGAGTGGTTTAGTCTCCAAGTATTTCTATAGCCTCTGTGGTATTCTTTGTTATTGAGGGTTACCTTGATTGCAGTGTGATCAGATATAATAATACATGGGATGATGTCCATACTCTTATATTTGCTGAGGTTCTTTGTGTGGGCTACGACATGATCTATTTTGGAGTATGTTCCATAGGCTGCTGAGAAGAATGTGTATTGGGTCTCTGTAGGTTGAAAGACTGTACAGATCTATCAGATCCATTTAGGATATGGTGTTACTTAGGTCTTGAGCTCCCTTGTTAATCCTCTGGGTGTTGGATCTGTCTCTTGGAGGGAGTGGAGTATTAAAGTCTCCCACTTGATTGTGTTTGGGTCTATCTTGTTCTGCAGTTCTGTGAGAATTTGCTTGACATATGTAGGGCCTCTTTTGTTCGGTGAGTATAAATTTATCACTGTGATGTCTTGATTCTGGATTTTTTCTGGTATTAAAATGTAGTGCCCTTCTTTGTCTTTTTTAGTTGATTTTAATGAGAAGTCCGGCTTGTTTGAGATCAGGATGGCTACTCCTGCCATTTTGATGGGTGTGTTTGCTTGCAAGATCTTGCTCCATCCTTTCATTCAGAGCCTGTTTTTGTCCCTTTCTGTCAGATGGGTCTCTTGAAGACAACAGATAGCAACTTTTTGTTTATGGATCCACTCTGTCAGTCTGCTTCTCTTTATTGGAGAGTTTATACCATTTATATTCAAAGAGATCATGGATAAGTGTGGTTTTTTTCCCTTCCATTTTCCTGTTAAGCTGTTTTTCCTCTCCCTTTTTTCTTGCCTTTATTGAGCTGTTCTTTCTGTTGGGCTCTGGATACTGTAGTTTCTTTCTGTTTCTGTCTGGGGGTCCTGTACATTTTCAGTTGGGTGGGGTTCCCCTCTTAGAATTCTGTGTAAGGCTTTTTTTTTATTCAGATACTCCTTTAGATCCTCTTTGCTATGGAAAGATCTGGTTTTTCCCTCGTAGGTGAATTCTAGTTTTGCTGTATATCTAATTCTGGGTTGGTAATTGTTGGCCTGGAGGACTTGGATTGTGTTCTTCCAGGCTCTTTGTGCATTGTAGGTTTGTGTGGAGAGGTCTGCTGTGATTCTGATCTTTTTTCCATTGTATTATAGTTCTTTCTTCATTTTGGCTGCATTCAAATTTGTTCTTTATTCTTGAGATCTGAGGTCTTGATAATTATGTGCCTAGGTGAGGCTTTTCTAGGGTCTGGTCTACCAGGCGTCCTATAGGCTTCCGTTATTTGGATGAGGTGCCTTGTGAGATTGGGGAAGTTTTCTGCAATAACTCTATTAAAAATATGTTTTATCCCTCTGCTCTGATATTCCACTCCTTCATCTATTCCAATTATATGCAGATTATATCTCTTGTCTTTGTCCACTAGTTCCTGGATTAGTCTGCCCTGGATTTTGACAGTTTCTCGGAGTGGTAATCTTCTGGTCCTTACCAGCTGCATCTTCATCCAAAAGAGAGATTTGGGATTTGATATGATCAATTCTTTGTGATGTGGCTTTGAGTAGTGTTTATCGATGACAGTGAGCTGTTTATGGTTGCCAGATCAGCTCTCATTGTGGTGATTTCTTCTTTTAATGAGTTGTGTTTTGACTCAATTTTTTATGCATTTCGTTTCTCAGGATGTTAAGGTCTTCTTTAATTGAGGAGTACACTGTATCCAATTTTGCCTCCAAGATTCTTTTTTTTTTTTTTTTTTTGGCCAGTCCTGGGCCTTGGACTCAGGGCCTGAGTACTGTCCCTGGCTTCTTCCCGCTCAAGGCTAGCACTCTGCCACTTGAGCCACAGCGCCGCTTCTGGCCGTTTTCTGTATATGTGGTGCTGGGGAATCGAACCTAGGGCCTCGTGTATCCGAGGCAGGCACTCTTGCCACTAGGCTATATCCCCAGCCCCTCCAAGATTCTTGACTAGAGGAGACTCCTAATATTTCTGAATGCTGTAAAACTCCATCTCAAAGTCTTCAATGTATTTTTTCTAATTCAAATACAAAATCTTTTATTAGTTTAAATTTAAAGAAAAGAAAGCTACAGTGCTTTCCAACTCCTGTTCGGGATCTCTCACCATGCTGGAGAGCTCCTGGGATCACACCTTTTCCTATCATCATCTACACTTAGCACCTTGAGAATATAAGACCAATGTCATGTCCACAGCCCAGCAGGAAATCCAGGCCCTTAGTCCTGTAGCTTTCAATGGCCACACCACCATTTGTTTCTCTCAATCTTTATGTTTCAGCCTTACTTTTTATTGATTCCACTATGGTTCAGCTCTCAATTAATGTTACTTTTACAAGTTACTGTGGCTATATTTAAACATAATCTTCAACCTTGCTTGTCTGAAAACCAAAAGACATATTTTAAACCTTGGTGTTAAAGGAACAGATAATAGCACATAGGAATGACAGGGAAGGTGGTCTGTTCCAAAAGAGTTCTCTACAGTACTCAGACAGCTATGGAGGTGGGGGATGTCTCTGACTCTTCCTGCTCAGAAGACCATATCTCAGCAGGAGTTTCTGTCCAGAGACTCCAGAAGCAGGATGATGTGAGGCAGCCACTGGAACCAGCAAGCTAACCACTTCACATATAGCAGAGTTTCAAAGTAGGTACTAACAAGCACCAGCGTTTTTCTTTCTTGTTCTTTTCAAGTTCTTCTAAAAAGATCTTTATTCTGGTTTCTTTATTTGTTCTAACACACCTTCCTGATGTCTTCAGATAAAGCATATAATTTCTCTTTTTCTCATTTTTCCACTCGAGAGATGGAAATGACTCAGTGTCATCAAACTTGCTAAAGCATCTTTTCTGTTCCAGTATCGTGTGGAGCACTGAAGGGTATAACCATGAGTAAGACAGATCTGAAGTCACTCACAGACTCATGAAGTAAAGTGACCTGACCCCATGCAGCCTAGTATAATGTAAGTCCAATTGTATAGGCAAATCTATGTTTACATCAGTTATAAATAAGGCAAGATACTGGAAGTCTAGACGCCTTGGAAGAGCCAGTGACATCTGTGTTAGTTAGCTTTACATTACTACAACAAAGAAGAAATAATCAACAGATCAACAAGGAGAAAAGAATTGTTTTTATCCCATGGTTTCAGAAAGTCCAGCCCATGATAGATAGTTTTTAGGTCTTTGTCAAGGCAGCACAACATGGTGGGAGCACTCACCTAGCTGAGGAAGTAAGGAAGTGAAAAAGAGAGAGACTGGGTCTCACCCTCACTTTGGAGAGCATACCCCATGGCCTGAGCACTAGCCACTAGGCTTCTCCTGTTACAGACTCAAGCACCTCCCAATAATACCAAGCTAGGGACCAACCCTTAACACTGGGCATTTGGAGACATTAAAACTCCAAATTATAGCAAGATCTAAATTGAGAGTATGAGTAATATAAAAAACAAAACTGATGTAGAGTGAAGAGTGGGGGCATTTCTATGCCAAGAAAGAAGACAGTTCTCCAGTTTCAATCACATCTGTTTTTGCACTTGTAAATAGATTTAAGATGGTGGAGATGAAGTCTTAAATCTTTTTATAATAGTGCAAGGAACTTGAAAAGAACTGTTGGGCATTTGTTCTGTAATCCCTATTTTCTGTATATAAATATGTGCTACAGTATTTCAATTGTTTATATTCTTTTTTCTTGCTTTGAACAATTACTATAGATTAAAAAAAAACCATTTTAGCTAATGATATACGTTTTTAGATAAAATTAATACCAACTTGTACTTTCCAATATAATTTAAATAATTAAGGGTCTGGAAGTAGACCAAATGCCCTGAATTATCTTAGCTATTCATCATTCCAAATAGCATTGCCATCTCTGTAGTCCATTAAATAATTTTTATTTAATGCTTTTAATGTTTTAATGTTGTTAGTGATGCATAGTTAAGTCACTTTCATACAGAAACATGGATTTCTTAACTCTACCATACTTAATAATATTCACTAAACTCCTTTGTTATTATGCACACTTCCCCTTTTGTAATACTGGGGAATTGAGCCCAGGGCCCTGTGTAATGCAGGCAGGTATGCTATCACTGAGCCACATCCCCAGACCTCTCTAATTCCACTTGTTCATTGATGGATCTCTGCACTACAGGATACTCATGCTCTGTGGATCATTAGGCAAATAACAACAGAAGTTTATAATAAGTCTGAATGTGTAATTGACATTTTAAAATGATAATAAAGGTATCAGAGAGGGCTGTTCTTTTATCATCCCCCAAGCAAGAAGGATAGGAAACAGTTAACGCCAGGTGCTAAACTTACCCTCTTTGTTTTTCTGAAGCTCAGGTGCTTTGCCCTACTGTAGAAGCACAGGAACTATCCCAGTGCCTTATTCTCAGCTTTACATATGGGTTCTACTACAATCTATTCTGTTTATCTCACTCACCCTCCTTTTTATTTGGCATTCCTGACTCCTGACCTCATTTTCTGCTATTTTTTTTTTGTCCTCACCTTCAGATTGTCACTGGATATATGCTACTGCCACTTTATTTATAGAAGTAGTTTAATTATCACCAAATTGGAGATTCTTGATTCCAAACCACATGACCTCAGGGATTCAATCCTACAAGATTCCTGCTCCTAAGACTGTCCCTTCAAGGTTAGTGATATATGTCACACAGATTCAGGGGGATTTGATCTGATCTATGGGATTTTCTAGTTTTATTAAATAGTGGACCCTTTTAGAAACCTGGTCTTAGATGATGCAGAGATAAATTTAGGAAGCAATGAAATACACATTTGGGACAGGCACTGGTGGTAAATGCCTATAATCCTCACTGAGATCTGAGGATCATGGTTAGAAAACCAGCCCAGGAAGGAAAGTCTGTTGTAGCCTCATCTCCAGTTAACCACCCAAAACCCAGTAGTGGAAATCTGGCTCAGTTAATAGAACACCAGCCTTGAAAGAAAAAGTTTAGGTAGTACACCCTATCCTTAAGTTCAAGCCCTAGTACCAACACAACAACAACTATAAACATTTAAACAGAAACATAAATAAGGAAATGTGTGCTGATAATCTCCCCCTGGGATTCAGAGGCAATAAAACTTTCTAAAAGATATTCCTAAGAGCTGTGATTGCATAGTCAACAGATTGGAGCAAAAAGATATAGGCCCATCTCCTTCCACTCTTGGGATTTGTTTAGGATAGTAAAATAAACACATAAAAGGAGTTATAACATAATTCTTATGTCAATACATTTCTAATTGCCAATTTATGACAAATGTAATTTGGCACTTACTGACTGATGATATGTGGGTATGTAACTGGTATTAGTCAAGTTGTATGAATAGCCAGGTTTAGAGTATAGCTCATATTCTTGTGATATTTACCTGTCAGGGTCTAACAAAAATAAAAATTTAATATCTAGCAAAAACATTAGTTGTTGGACTAATATTTATTTTTATCTTTTGAAAAGTAAGTAATTGGGCTGGGGATATAGCCTAGTGGCAAGAGCGCTTGCCTCGTATACATGAAGCCCTGGGTTCAATTCCCCAGCACCACATATACAGAAAATGGCCAGAAGTGGCGCTGTGACTCAAGTGGCAGAGTGCTAGCCTTGAGCAAAAAGAAGCCAGGGACAGTGCTCAGGCCCTGAGTCCAAGGCCCAGGACTGGCCAAAAAAAAAAAAAAAAAAGTAAGTAATTTTCTGTGAACTTGATTATCCTAAGGGAAATCTTTGTGAAGAACACATTAGGCTGGGCACTGGTGCCTCATACCTGCAATCCTAGCTACTAGGAGGCTAAGGCCTAAGTATCCTAGTTCAAAGCCAACCAAGACAGACAGATCTCAAAGATTCTTATCTCTAATGAGCCATCAAAATGCTGGAAGTAAGTGGATGTACAGTTCAAGTGGCACAACACCAGCCTTGAGCAAAACAGCTAAGCAAGAATTTAAGGCCCTGAGTTCAAGTCCCAGTACCAACACACACACATACACACACACACACACACACACACACACACACACACACAACCACATTTGGTAAATCAATGTGTGAAAACTGAAAAAACGCACCTCTGCCTCCTAGTCCCCAAAATCTGAATATTTGCCATCCGAAGCATTTAGCTGATGTGATTAAGTCAGGATTTTGAGATGAGAGGTTATCTTGGAATATCCAGATGAGCTCAGTATAATCAATGAGGTTTATTAAAGACAGAGGTAAGAGAATGAAGGTCAGAAGGGACAGGGCCAAGAGGAATAAAAATAAAGAAAATATTAATTTGGTGTGAGCACTGCTGGATAGAATTCCTCAAATGATATCAGTACAAGATATCGAGACATGCATATGTTAAAACATCTGCTCACCGTTCTATGACTGGACAGGATGCTCCTAGCTTGTTCACACTTCATTCTCCCATGTGGATTTAACATGATATGGAAGTTATACTCATGGGACATGACCATGACTGAAAAAGTGATCAGAATATGGGCAGCAAAGGATTGTGTTGACCAAGATGGCAAATAAAGGCGGGAGAGGGCAAGGCAAGAACAGGAGTCATCTGGCCCCAAGCAATGCTTTCAATGTACCAAAGCCAATGAACTGCCATGAGAGAGTGGCCCAAAGCCAAGACAAAATAAGAAGGAGAGTCAGGATGGAAAGAAAGCCAAAGGATGCTTGGAACCCAAGACTACTTCTGTCTCTAACAGGACTGGTAGAGAAACTCCTCAGACTGCAGACAAAAAGTCTCCATAACTGGGCCTGGGAATATGTCCTAGTGGTAAGGTGCTCGTCTCGTATACATGAAGCCCTGCGTTCGATTCCTCAGCACCACATACATAGAAAACGGCCAGAAGTGGTGTTGTGGCTCAAGTGGCAGAGTGCTAGCCTTGAGCAAAAAGAAGCCAGAGACAGTGCTCAGGCCCTGAGTTCATGGCCCAGGACTGGCCAAAAACAAACAAACAAACAAAAAAAGTCTCCATGACTATAAACATATGACAAACCTCTCAGGGAGATCACAGGAACACAAGAAACCTAAAACACAAATGTCATACATGCACCAAAAGAGAGAAATACATAAGAATGTTTTAGAAACACTATTTAGAACATACACGTACTGAAAACAACCAAATGGATAAATTATCATGTATTCACACAATGAAATGGTATTCAGCAATGCAAATAGTCTACAAATATACTTGAAAATACGGTTGAATCTTCTAAATATTTAGACAAACTTGTTTTATTATTCCATTTTTATGAAATTTAAGGAAAGCTATAGAAGACTCTAGAAGTGTTGACAGTTACTACACTTGTGGAGGTGGGGAGGTAACTCTGGAGGGAAGGTAGAGGTAGCAGTTTCTGCTCCATTTTTTTTCACCAAAGGTTGCCTATTTTACTTATTATATTTAAGTTTTTGTACAAAGGAGGTGCCATATAACAAAGCAGTTTATGAGTACAGTGTGTGTGTGTGTGTGTGTGTGTGTGTGTGTGTGTGTGTGTGTGTGCTAGTCCTGGAGCTTGAACTCAGGGCCAGAGCACTATCCCTGAGCTTCTTTGGCTCAAGGCTAGCACTTTACCACTTGAGGCACTGTTCCACTTCTGGCCTTTTCTAAGTAGTTTATTGGAGATATGAATCTCATGAATTTTCCTGCCTTTCTTGGCTTTAAACCAAGATCCTCAGCCTTCTGGGTAGCTAGGATTACAGGTGTAAGCCAACAGCACCTGGCTAATATAATGCATTTTGTTCTGTGTCACCTCTTCCAACATTCTTCATGCTTCAACCGACCTCTTTCCTTACTTTCTTAATTTTGTGGCTTTTGATATAGTTCTGGTTACAGAGATGTTTTCAATTTGAGGTCATTCAACTTTTTAATACCTACTTGTACATTTTTATTATACTGTAATACTTTCACAAAAGTTAAAAAAGAAAGAATACAGATAGATATCTAGGGTAGTAAGAGATTTTGAATCTGACCCAAGAATTAATTACACTGTGTTCAGCATATTTAATTGCCTGCTGGAGAAATCTGCTGGTTGAGCAGAATCTGGACTCAGTGCTTTGTTAGCTGGGTTTTATTTAACATCACCTGGAGCTACACACTCACCGACTGCATCAGGGAATAAATCCTACTTGCTTACTACAACAGATTACTTTCTACACATCAATTTACCTGTCTAGATCACTTTCTTTTTCATTGATTGGCTTATTCATTGGGGTATCTGCGGATAACTATGAAACATGTGTCCTTAATCCATGTTAATTATAAAAGATGATAGTTTGTGGCTTTATGGGAAAAAAGATGTGTGTGCTTAAATGTCTACTTCTTGTGTAAACATTCCATCATCTATGTATTTTTGACCCTCCGTCATCATTTCTTTTTTTAAGTTCTCACTATATTTTGAAAGGTGCCCAAGATCACATTGTTTAAGAAAATGTGATTTAGGGCTGGGGATATAGCCTAGTGGCAAGAGTGCCTGCCTCGGATACACGAGGCCCTAGGTTCGATTCCCCAGCACCACATATACAGAAAACGGCCAGAAGCGGCGCTGTGGCTCAAGTGGCAGAGTGCTAGCCTTGAGCGGGAAGAAGCCAGGGACAGTGCTCAGGCCCTGAGTCCAAGGCCCAGGACTGGCCAAAAAAAAAAAAAGAAAAAGAAAATGTGATTTAATAAGGTGTTACTGGGGCCATGAATTACAGTTTGCTTTGGGAAAATGGAAATTACCAACATAAAAGTTGCTGTGCAGGATGTGTAGAGACAAAACATCACAGTGATTAACTGAATACTTAGTCCTACCCAGTTGTAAGTAGCCCATGTATTCATACACTGCTTTGTTATATGGCACCTCTTTTGTAGAACTACTTAAAGATAATAATAAATAAAATAAACAACCTTTGGTGAAAAGAGAAGTAGCAGAAACTGTACTACCTCTACATTCCCTCCAGACTCACCTCCCCACCTCCACAAGTATAGTAACTGTCAACACTTCTAGAGTCTTATTTAGCTTTCCTTAAACTTTATAAAAATGGAATAGTAAAACAAGTTTTTCTACATATTTAGAAGATTCAACTGTATTTTCTGGTTGTACACTATTTGCATTGCTAATAATTGAAGTAAGCCAAACCCCAAGAAAAGTAGGTTGCATGGTTTCCCTCATACATAAGAACTAGAATATGTCTATGATATTCTTAACACGGGATCTCAACAACCCAGGTGCTTAATACATAGAACCACATATAATGAAGTGTACCAACATGAACTCTATGATGTGGATACAAGAGGTCTTTACTGGGCACTGTACACAGTTTATTTATTTATTTAAATATTTAGTCTTTTTTCTTTCATGACTCTTAGTTTTCTGTACCTTGTGTCATGTATACAAGATTATTTCACTAGGGAAAGGGAAAGGGAATCACAGAAACAGCAGGTCAAAGGATGAACTAATATAACAACGATACTCACTTAACAATAGGTTGGATATCAACCTTATAACTTGGAGGGGAGGGGAGTAGGGAGGAGTGGGAGAAAATAAAGGATGGGGTAACATTGTCTAAAAACAAATGTAATCATTACCTTACTTATGTAACTGAAAACACCCTGCTCACCACCTTTTCAATAAAGACAAAATTTTAATTTTAAAAGAGGAAATTTTCATTGTTTATTTTTTAAAGGAGCGTGGTAAGAGTGAGTGGCTCCCATCTGTAATCCTAGCTACTTGGGAGGGTGAGATTGGGTGATTACAGTTCAAATTCAACCCAGGCAGGAAAGTCCATGAAACTCATATCATCAATTAACCATCAAAAAACCAGAAGTGCAGCTGTGACTCAGTTGGTAGAACACCAGCTAGTAAGAGTGTTAGGCCCTGTTTTCAAGAACCAAAGCAGACACAAAATTGAATTATAAATAAATAAATGAAAAAAGAAAAGCAGACACAAAAACTGTCTAATTGAAGTATTAAGTTAAAATTTAAAGCATTTAAAATTGTCAATAAATTTGAAAATTTGTATTCAAACAGATTGCATTTGTAGTCAAGATCTAGGTCACACATAGCAGATTTGAATTTTCCACCTCACACCTGTCCTGTAAAATAATGTATTGGTCGAGTTTGGACAGCCAACAAGAGGTCAACCTGCAGGAAAATCCAAGTCTAATCATTCAGATCACCTTTCTTTTCCCAATAAGGAAAGGTTCACCATATTACTCCAATAAGGAAGATAATCACATTTCCTATGGACTTTCAGAAATGATAAGGAAAATGTCAAAGAAATATTTGTATTATTTACTGGCAAATATACTTTGGGGAAATTTGAAATGCTAACCTATAAGTGCAAAACCAAAGTTCTGGATTGGACTCATCTTGATTTGTCTATCAAGCAAACAAGTAATAATATTGATAGCATTAATATTGATTTCAAAGTCATGACAAATAGGCAAATCATCTTATCTTACATGACCACCAAACTACAAAGTAATATGAGTTCAAATTATATATAGAAGCTAAGGGTGGTGGCATATACCTATAATTGCAACATTCAGAAGGCTGAGATGGGCAAGATTAACGCCAGTCTGGGCTATAATAGTGAAATGCAACCTCCAAAAAAAGGAAACAAAAACTGTATCTAGACACTAAGTGATTATAGCCATCTAATGGAGGGTGGAGAGTCAGAATCCTGCCCACTTGGTTTTGAGTGTCCCAGCCTTTCCAAATGCTTATCCTCCGTATGGTTTTCCAGACAGAAGTGTTAATACAATTTCACTGAGACCATGAAAATTTATACCCATTTTATCTGAATAATACAAACAAACAAATGAGAACACTTAAAAATAATCAGATGAGTAGTGGTGGCTCCAGCCTCTAATCCTAGCTAATCAGGCTGAAATCTGAGGATCATGGTTCAAAGCCAGCCCTGGAAAGAAAGGGTTAGAATGTTCTTCTACTTTTGGGACTTGACAGTCTCCATCTTAGGCCCTCAGCTCCCCCTGATTCCCCAAAATACTGTATCTCTAGCCTCAAGCTGCATCAGGGGAATGCTGCCCAACTGTAACTGTTTCAAGGAGAAAATCCTGCCCTGTCTATGTGCCATCTGTAGAGTTCAGCTGGGAATGCAGAGTACTTCCTGCCCCTAGTCCCCTGACTGCATAGCAGTGCCCTGGAACAATGACAGGTGCCTCCCTAAACTCTTTTTATTGTTTTTTAATTTATTCATTTCTTTATTGTCAAAGTGATGTGCAGAGGGGTTACAGTTTCATACCTAAGGCAGTGCATACATTTCTTATCCAACTTGTTACCTTCTCCCTCATCCCCTGGCTGCCTTCCACCCTCCCCACTTCCCTCCCCTCCCCCATGCATCGTACACTTGGTTTACAGAATATATTTTTATAAGTATTTCTGTTATATTGGTTTGTCTTTTTATCCTTTGTCTCTCAATTTTGATACTCCTCTTCCCTTCCCTAGTTCCAATACACATATATACACTATCCAGTGGATGCCATCATAGCTGATGACTAATCCAGCTTGCTTCCCCAGCATGAATTTAGACACCACAGCCAAGAAGAAGCAAAGTTGAGCAAGTTACTGAGCTAAACTTTCCACCAAGAGGCCACATGAAGGGCTAAGGTTAATCTGGTGATTTATATGGAAACTGAAGTTATCATGCACATCTGACTTTGTAAAATGAAATTCTCATATATTATTTATGCTCATCCTCCCCCCTCCCCCACAAAAGCAAAAGCTTATCTGAGACATATAGTGTGGTCCATTTGATGTCTTCCACTTACAATGATCTCTGTGTGACTATTCTCTATATTAAAGCCAGGAGTATGTAGGCTCATTGTTAGTTATTTAATAATAAAACAAAAGAATTTGTTTTCCCATGCTTAGTATATAATTGGCATTTACATTTTATCTTTTAGTGTCCTTAGTCTGACTTCATTGGGAAAATGTGAGAAAGGTAGTGACACAAATTAAAATGAAAGCAAAGAACTTGGCAAATGTGTTTGTTGGAGGATTATTAATGCTGTTATGGCTAATTATGTGCTTAGGTATGCAGTTCTCAGACAAGAAATGCAATCAGCAAGATTTTCAGTTTGGTGCTCCTTGCAATTAGTTAGGGCAGGCCCGCTGATTAGCCACACTCTAAATCCTCGTCAGCCTTTTTTAAACTCTCATACGCAGCATTTCAGGCATCATCTGTATAAAACCACACTATTACCACTTTTTCAAAAAAATACCTGCCATTTCTTCTAGGAAAAGAGAAAATCTCACAGATCGATCCTGGTGACAGTAGATATTGTCTTTAATGTATCATCACAATTAAGAGAGGACAAACACAAAATCAAAATCTTTTCCCTTTTAGTGTGAGAATTCTAAGCAAAAAGCATTGAGAAAAGCGAGAGTTTGCTCTCTTCTACTTACCATATGACATTCGAAATTCAAGAAAGTATCCATAATTAAACAATCTGTAACTTGCCCTCATGCGTGGTCAAACACCTACCATCACAGATACATTAACTCCTTAATTGTATTTGTGTGTGTATGCATGTATATATATGCATGCATGTATTTATATACATACATATATATGTACATGCATGTATATACATATATATGTATATATACATATGTATATATGTATGTATATCAGTTCCATTGTTAAAAGTTCCCTCTGGAAGATGGTAGGGAAATATTTCTTTACCTTCCTAACATCTTATTGAATTTATGAGGGACAGGGCAAGAGAGGGTTCTGGAGCCACATAGCAGTGCCTAAGGGCTTTGCCTCATCTCATTTGTAAGAGAAAGACCAATGTGAGTCATCTCTGGTCACTTGGAGTACATACCACACACTGCCATGGATAGACAACCTGGTGTTCTCATCAGCAGATTCATTTCAGTCAAAACTCTATAAAAGGTATCTCAATATACTTTGAAGGTTACAGCTGATCAAAATATCCATGCATTTTTCCTGACAGGAAAATGAAGTATATGGGAAGAAGAAACAAGAATAAGCATGTTGCGGGTGAGAAGGTCATAGGCAAACCATTTCAGAAGGCTGAAATGATGGCTTCTGAAAGGCAAGTGCAAAGCTACAATTTCACTTAGATTCCCTGCCCATTCGACAGGAGACCATACAAATGATTATTTACTTCAAAGTCAGGATAACAGAATTCTTTATGTTAAATTATTTCTTCCCAGTTTTAAAGCTAAGTATTTTGGAATCAGAAACCTATATCTCACATTTGTAACCCTAGCTACTCAGGAAGCTTAAAACTAGAGGATGGTGGTTTGAGGCCAGCCTGAGCAAGAAATTTTGCTAGACTCCATCATTAAAAATAACCAGCAGCCAGCCAGCTGAAGGCATGCCTCAAGTGGTAATGTATTATCTTAGCAAGCCTTAGGGCCCTCTGTTCAAACATCAGTAGCATTTTTAAAGCTAAATGTTTTAGTATATATGTTAAATACCAAGTGGAGTATTTGATACTCTTAAAGTCAATGATCAAGCTAGGCATTGGTGGCTCATGTCTGTTATCCTAGCTATTCAGGAGGCTGAGATCTGAGGATCATGGTTGAAAGTCAGCCCAGGCAGGAATGCCATGAGACTCTTATCTCCAAGTAACCACCAAAAAACTAGACATGGAATTGTGGCTCAAGGGGTCCAGTGCTATCCTGAGCAAAACAAAAATGAAAAAGAAAACAAAAACTCCCTCAGAGATAGTGTCCAGGCCCTGAGTTCAAATGGTGCCAAAAACCTAAAAATACCAGTGATCAATTCTATGCATGATAAGACATAACCACCATTCATTACTTCATTTTATCAATGACTATAAACCACTTTTCAGGTATCAGGTATCAGGTCCATGGAACAACAGAGGGGCATAAAATCCAATTGCTTTTCTGAAGGATCTCAAGCCTAGGGGAAAAAAAAGATGCCATAATTAACTAATAATTAACAGGAATATAAGAATAAAAATAGCTCAAAGTAATACTTGAAAAATATTTAAGGAGGAATTCCAGGTTAAGAATCTACTTAAGAGAATTTTTAAAGATTTCATCTTCGGTGGTTCATCTAACTGAATGGACTGGCGCATCCAGTGGGAATTCAGAGATCAAGAGTCCATTGGGAAACCAGCTTGGAAGGCCTAGGAGACACAGCTGGTGTGGAGACATACAGAATATCAACTCCATTCTTGCTCATCCCTAATTCACAGCAGTCACCAAGCAGAACTTATTGAACCAGATCAAAAATGCTTCAGCCCCATGTGTTTTAATGCCTAGGGAATTAGCAAAAGAAGGCACATAGGGTGGCAGACAAGCTAGTGTGAATGGTAGAAATGCAGAATATAATGAGGATCTAGACCCAGGTTCATAGCAGACTTTGTCTTAAGGCAGCATTGAAGTAAGAGAGGTAGCCTAGAGAAAAGAGAAGAGACAGCCAAGACCTGAAGAGTTAGCACAAACTGACTGGAGAAAGCAGGGGAGATAAGTATTCAAGCAAGGTTCACTGTGCTGTGACCTGGAACCAAGCAAACATGAGTGTTCTAGAGGAATTGTGGCAAGTTCCATTTTTCTACTCAAAGCCAAGAGGATATCAGGCTGGAAACTCTTGTATAGAGATGGGCTTTATGCAATGTACAAGAGAAAGATATTAAAGATTTCTAACAGGGTAGTGGTGCAATTAAATTTCTATTTCAAAAACTCAGTCCAGCTATTCTGTGTAGAATGAAATATTAATATCCAAAGTGAGCCTGGATGTGATTACCTAAAGCAAAGATCAAAATTTGATTTGATTCAATCTGCTAATGTGCTCTACCCTGCAGTTCTTTAAAAAATAATTTAAAATGTACTTATTTTATTTGTTAATTAGCATACACTAACAGTAGGAGGGGGTTGTGGTAATAATACCATAGAAGCATAGTATATTTTGAATAAGTTCTCTATTATATTCTGGTAACTCCTCACTGCTCCTTTCTTTTTCAGTGTTTGTCATGCTTTTATTATATAGTCATGATGGTTTGTGTGTGCATGTGGGTGCAAAAGAAAGGGGGGAGGAAGAGAAAGAGGGAGGAAGGGAGGGATGGAGAGAATTGGGGCTTGACTGGAGGCCTGAGTGTTTTCCCTTAGCTTTTTGCTCAAGGATAGTGCTCTTCTACTTGAGTCACAGCTTCACTTTTGGCTTTTGCATGCTTAATTGGAAATAAGAGTCTCATGAAGTTGTCTGCCCAGGCTGGCTTTGAATGATCCTCAAATCTCAGCTGCCTATGTAACTGGGATTACAGGTGTGAGTCACTGATGCCAAGCCAAGTGTGTGTCTTGTTTACCCCTTAGGATCCTTTCCTTCTCCCTGGCAAACTGATTCTCACCAGACATTTCTCCTTTTACATTAATGTCCCATCATCGTCACTGTCATCGTACTTGTCAACCATTATCACTATATCAGGTCTAGATCTCACAAATGAGTAAAACATTCAATATTTTGCTTTTCTTTTCTTGCCTATCTTGCTCAAGATGATAACTTCCAGTTCTATCCATTTCCCTGAAAACCCTAATATCATGTTCCTAAGAGTAATAAGGCAAGATCATAAAGTAGATCTATTGTTAGAGTAACCTCCATACTGATTTCCATAGTGATTGTAACAGTTTAAATTTTCATCAAGTGTATGAGGGTTCCTTTCCCCCATATTTTTGCCAGTATATGTTTCTTATTTTCTGGATGATTACCATTCTCTCCAGAGAGAGATGGAATCACAATGTAGTTTTGGTTTACATTTGCTTTATGTCTAAGGATGTTGAGCATTTCTTTCTGTTCCATTTTTACTTCTTCTGAAAGCTGTTTTCAACTCATTTGCTCATTTATTTATTTATTTTCATTTTCATTTTAAAATTTCAATTTAATTTTTTTCACTGAAAAGCTGGTGAGAGTTTTATTTAATTCTGCGGGCTGTCTTGATTCTTGAATATTTCACTCAGCAACTGCACAATACATATTCTGCTCTACAGAACATGGTAGATCATATTGTAGGACATAAAGAAGTTCTCATCAAATATAACAAATTGAAATAACCCTCTGTATTCTACCATAACATAATGAAATTACTGTAGGTAACAGAAAAATAAAACTACAAAAATATTAAAAAAAACATGGAGCTTGAAGAATACATTGTTGAATGTATGGTTGGTTATTGAAGAAATCTTTATTTCATAAACAAAAAATAGTTCCTAGTATAACTGTAAGAAAGTAAATTTCTGTTGTCTAAACAAAGAAAAATAATTCCTAGAACTTAATGAAAGTAAAATCTACTTAATTCTAAATTTCTTTTGAACATTTAAAATTTAAATCAGTCTCATTAGAGATTTTTCAGTTTTTGTTTCTTGAAAATGAAAAGCCACAGCAATGCTGGGCTAGTATTCGTGAGCTGTCAACAATTGGCTGGAGCCGAACCCCCCCCCCCCTTTTTTTTTTGGCCAGTCCTGAGCCTTAGACTCAGGGCCTGAGCACTGTCCTCCCTGGCTTCTTTTTGCTCAAGGCTAGCACTCTGCCACTTGAGCCACAGTGACACTTCTATATATGTAGTGCTGGGGAATGGAACCGAGGGCTTCATGTGTAGGAGGCACACACTCTTGCCACTAGGCCATATTCCCAGCCCCCGAACCCCTTAAACAAGGACACTCATACAAGGCAACTGCGCTTCCACCTATAATAGCATAAAGGGACATTTAGTTTGATTCTGTTGCTTCTATTCTTCCTGAGAATACAATGAACATGGATGAAAAGCAAGGTATTTTCATAGTTTTAACATATCTGCTTATAGATGACTGACCAATTGAAAAGAAAATCCTAAGTACGTGATTAAGATACTGGGCAATATCTTGGTCAGGTGTTCACAAAATCAGGTGGGCATCATGCGCCTCACATGTGATGAGGTGAGAAAAACACAACACTTACGTTGTACTTATGGTGCCTATGTATTTAAGGTTTTTAAGGGGTAAGCCCAGGGGAGGCTGGTTTAAAACTATGGAGACTTTTGGGACAGTGCAGTCATGAGAGAAACCATCTTAGCAACTTTAGGCCATCTGAGGATTCACATTTTCTTTTGTAATGAAAATAAAGCTTTACCTTTTTTCTAGATTTAAAAATAATTAAAACTTAGTCATTTTAAAACATTCTTAATTCAGAGAAAATATCTAGACATTTGCAAGATTTCTAGAAAAAATAAAGAATAGAAAACTCCCATGTGAATATGTGGTATGTTCTCAGTTACTTTATGGTTATATATGTTTTCATTATTAAATGAACCCTAGTAAGAACTCAATTAAAGAACTTCTATGAAGAACAATAGAACAAACCAAATGATATGAAAGGAATTAATAATGTTCAAAGTAGAAAACAAATAAAGAAATTGACTGTGTAAATCAAAAAACAAGTTCTTCAGGAAAACAATTATTTTTCTCTAGTAAATGTTACCTCAGAAAGAAACAAGAGGACATAAATTCATAAAAATTAGGTTTAGAAACATAACCAGAGAAGCAGAAACTATTTTCAAAGTATGTGAAAAATAACCTACTTTAACAATTCTTAAATACTATAGAATTGTTCACACACAATATATAAAGGAAACAATCATTAAGGAAATAGAAAAGGTTACTAAAGAATAAGGTTCATAAAAAAGATCTAGGCTAACCAACACAACAATGTTGTGTACCACAAAAATGTGGTACATATACAGAATGGAATTTTATGCCTCTATCAGAAAGAATGACATTGTCCCATTTGTAGGAAATGGAAGGACTTGGAAAAAATTATACTAAGTGAAGTGAGCCAGACCCAAAGAAACATGGACTCTATGGTCTCCCTTATTGGGAATAATTAGTACAGGTTTAGGCAAGTCATAGCAGAGCATCACAAGGCCCAATAGCTATACCTTTATGAACTCCTAAGATGATGCTAAGTGAAATGAACTCCATGTTATGGAGACAATTGTTATATCACAGTTGTAACTACTTTCAACGTCCCATGTGTATCTGTAGCTTCTATTATTGATGATGTTCTTTTTTTTTTTTTTTTTTGGCCAGTCGTGGGCCTTGGACTCAGGGCCTGAGCACTGTCCCTGGCTTTTTCCCGCTCAAGGCTAGCACTCTGCCACTTGAGCCACAGCGCCGCTTCTGGCCGTTTTCTGTATATGTGGTGCTGGGGAATCGAACCTAGGGCCTCGTGTATCCGAGGCAGGCACTCTTGCCACTAGGCTATATCCCCAGCCCCTATTGATGATGTTCTTGTATCACCTTCCAGTGGTTGTACCTACACTATCTCTGTAATCTTATCTGAGTATATTGGAAACCGTGTATACTGGTATTGGAAGTAGGAAATTGAAAGGGAATACCAAATTTGACAGACACAGGGTAAAAAAAAACAAACAACTACAAAAGCAATACTTGCAAAACTGTTTGGTGTAAGTGAAATGAACACCTCCGGGGGGGTGGGGGGGGAGGGAAAGGGGGAGGAGAGAGGGGAGTATGAGGGACAAGGTAACAAACAGTACAAGAAATGTATCCAATGCCTAACATATGAAACTGTAACCTCTCTGTACATCAGTTTGATAATAAAAATTTGAAAAAAACTATATAAAAAAAGAAAGATCTAGGCTAGATATAGCTTTTGTGACTAGTTATTTTGTACTAAGAAACAGAAAAATTTCTCATTATTCAAACATTTTTTCATCACTGAAGCTTTGTAATTTATTTATGGAGTAAGACTAACTGTGAGACTGGAATGTAACAAAATGGATTAAAACATATGATTTTTAAATGAAATAAAATTAAAAGGTAAACAATTTTTATACTCTCACAGCCTAACAAAGCCAGGTCTGTAATGAGGAAGGTAGTGAAAGTTGTGTGACTTGGGCTTGCATGTCATCTTCCCATAGCAAGTCTATGCCACACACTCTCCTTCTTCATGATACTTCTTTTCTAAGAAATTTTTTATTACCTTTAATATATTCATATAACCACTTCACAATGCATTATGATATGTGATCCTTTTTCATTTAATGCCCAACTTCTCTAGAATTAAAATATAAACATGTAAATCTCACCAATATAAGTTCTATGCTACAATAAATAATGAGAATATACAATTATCAGATAAAAAAATTTGATCATATGATCATGAATGTCAAAACATTATATATACATGTAATCTTTAATCTTTAAGTAGGAGTACGTAACATGATAAAATGTCGTAGTCTAGATGAGTATATAGGAATAAAATATTTGAAATATCACTGTTTTTTGAAATCCTGTTTTAAAAGAGAAAATCAATAGTATAAATACAAGATGTATAAAAATGTTTAACCACTGCAAGATGAAATAAAATTACTACTTGGAGTCTGTACCTTTTGACTAAAATATGAAAAGAGCCAGGTGAAACTCTTACACAGCTAACAGAATGAACAGAGGCAAAATAAATATATAAATACCAAAAAATAAACTGTCACAAACCACATTTAATACCTAGAATATATATGACAGAAATAATGCACAAAATAATTTTATAAGGCAAGGCAAATAGAAGATTTAATATTATATAACCAGTGTTCCAAGAAGAAAATAAATTCTCAAGTAAATTTAAATGTTAATTCAATACCAGTGAAATCAAGGCACTTGGTTTTTTTATGGATGATGTTTTGTGGTTTTTTTTTTTTTAAATCCATCATTTGTGGGGCTTGAACTCAGGACCTGGGCACTGTCCCTCATCTCTTCAGCTCAAGGTTAGTGCTTTCCCCCCCCCCTTTTTTTTTTGCCAGTCCTGGGGCTTGAATTCAGGGCCTGAGCACTGTCCCTGGCTTTTTGCTTATGGCTAGCACTCTACCACTTCAGCCACAGTGCCACTTCCAGCTTTTTCTGTTTATGTGGTGCTGAGGAATCGAAAGCAGGGCTTGATGCATGCTAAGCAAGCACTCTACCGCTAAGCCACATTCCCAGCCCGTGCTCTATCACTTTGAGCCACAGCTCCACTACTGGTTTTCTGATGGTTAATTGGAGATAAGAGTCTCATAGACTTTCCAGCTTGAGTTGGCTTTGAACCAGATCCTCAGATCTCTGCCTCCTGAATATCTAGGATTACAAATGTGAGCCACCAGTGCCCAGGTTTTAATTTTTATTTTTGAGACAGATGACTCTTCATAGTACTGTCGCAGTCAGTGGAGTATGGGGACAGCACTCCTCTGTTCACTTTTTAAATCACCACCACTTTTTATGTGTGTGTGTACCAATACTAAGGCTTGAATTCAGGCTTGGGTGCCATCCTTGAGCTGTTTATGTTCTACCACTTGAGCCACAGCTCTACTTTTGACTTTTTTGGTGGTAAATTGGAAATAAGAGTTTCATGAGCTTTCCTGCTAGAACTGGCTTTGAACCTTGATCTTCAGATTTCAGCCTCCTGAGTAGCTAAGGTTACAGGCATGAGCCATTGGCTCCTAGCTCCAACAAACTACTTTTTAAAATTATTTTGGTAAAAGCAGCAGCCCTAGATTGAATGGGGAGAAACTTTAAACTGAATAGGCTTGGTTGTGCTGCTACTGGCTCAGCTTGATACTATAATTCAGAATGTAAATTGGATTAAGAAATAAACTATTTGCACTTGCTTAAGGCTATGATGGAGAAAATCACATTCACTGTACCTTAATCAGATCAGGTCAATTCTTGAGTTATAACCCTTGTTATCTTCTTGGAAACTTGGATTCTTCATGGTCCACAAACTCCTATATGATCTTTCATAGCCCCAAAACCCCTATATTATTTCCTCTCTGTTCACACCTCTTCCTTCTCCCCACTCACAACATTTCAGAGAGACACAAATCTTCAGCAGCCCATGATCTTTCCTACCCTAGTCTTACTTGCTGGGCCCGTTGCTAGGACTTCTATCCTTTTTCTTGGAATATAACTTTTAAGTTGGATTTTAACACTTATTCCATAGTTCTCAACTCTAATGCCCTCTCTGACTTTAATAAAACAATTATGTATTATGAATATATATATATACTTCCTTCCCAATAGTTTGCAGATTAAATTATTTTATCAATCTTACCCATTTGTTCCTGGTTTATTATTTGTGTCCTTGTACGAAATTTAACCATCTTTAGGGCAAAAGCACAATTGCCTTTTTCCTTGTAAGCCTTTATTATCCAATATAGTGCCTAGGACATTGAATATAGGTAATGAAACGTTTGGCTTAAATAACTTTGTTATTTAAATAATATTACAGAGTATTGTACAGACAATGGAAATATTCATGATATATAAAATGAAAAGTGTTACAAATAGATAATTTCAATTTTCTGTGTATATACACATATATACACACTCATAGACACATTCACATATATATGGGCACATATTTAATTTTTAAAATATAGACTAGTATATTGTAGAAGAGAATGTACCAAAACTTACCAGGAACTATTTTTTTCTATTTGTTGACTTGTTTGATTGCTTTTGTGCCTGTACAAGAGCTTGAACTCATTCAGTACCTCACAATTTCTCTTAGCTTTTGTGCTCAAGGCTGGAACTCTACTACTTCAGCCACACTTCTAGTTCCACCTCTTTTCTTTCTTACACTTCACTAAATTCCACAATTTTTGGTCATATACATATATATTTATACATATTTATTAAATACATATAAGTATATATTACATATACATAAGTATATGTTACATATACATAAGTATATACATAAATATACACCTATGCATACATCTATACATAATATACACAATATATGTTGTATTATATATGTTTAAATAAATATATTTACATATATTGCATAATATAATATACATAATTATAAGTATATACTCATAACATTATGATATAATATAGAATATACAATCATAGACATCTGTATATTAAATATCTGTGTCTATATATATATATATATATGTGAAGGTAGTGAAATATCCCGAATACAGTAGTTATCTGATGACAGTGTACTTTTCTCTCCTTGAGGTGTTCATTCATTCATAACCCTGCTTGAGCCAGAGCAAACTGCCAAGGAGCTAGAGAATGGGATTGAAGCTCAATGAGATTCTATGAGACCTTTATTTCCAATTAACCACCAAAAAGCCAGAAGTAGACTGGTAGCTCAAGTGGTAGAGGGCTAGTCTTAAACCGAAGATCTAAGGACAGATCTAATGGCCAGATTGTGAGTTCAAGCTCTATTACTAGCATAAATAAATAAACACCCTAAGATAAAGGGGTGTTGGGGACTGTTTTGGTCTTGGTGGAGGAAGGGCACCAAGAGCGAGATGCTGCCCTTCCCCCAGCCCTGGGACAATGGGAGGGAGCCCCTCCCACCTTTCAGCCTCAACCAGAAAAGAAGCCCCCCCCACCCCCCCCACCCCCGTCACCCCTTGGGAGGCAAACAAGTGCATGCCACCATGATAGTCACCCAGCCCAGAAAGGAAGTTCCAGGATCACTTAGTGGCAGCACAGTCAGCCAATCAGGCAATCACCCCAAGTCCTTCCCCTTCTGCCTTTGTCATCATAATAAATATCTCCGGCCCACCCTCGGAGGGCTGAGATGCATCCCACCATCGCAGCGTGTCCCTGATGCCTTCTTTCCGCCCCTGCTCCTGGTAACATGTGAGGGGACTGGGGGGAAGGGAGGCTTCAGCAACCTTTCCTCAATTTAGCGCAAGTCCACGAGAGTACGCCTTGTCCTTCTGCCGGCGGAAGGCAAGGTCGAGTGTTCTTTCATAAATTTTAGGGTTCAAGCATTCTCCCCGGGAGATCGGGGAGAAAGGGATCGTTCAGATCCCGACAAAGGGGAACCAGAAAAACCAAGATACTTCAATATATTCTACATGCTGCCAATTCACCTCAGCATTTTCCTGTCTCCTAGTCACTCATTTTGGGATTTATAAATCTTGGAACAAGGAGGAAGTGCAACCTTGGCTACAATTTGAAAAGATTAGGGGAAAATATCATGTGTGTATGTGTGTGTGTGTTTGTGTGTGTATGTACATATATATATATAATTTGTGGCAATATCACATATATGCCATATATGATGATATCATATATATGTAAGGAGTACATTTCTTTTTGGACAATGACACCCTTTTCCTTGCTCTCTCCCATTTTTCCCCTCCCACCTCCCCTACAAGTTGTATAGTTCATTTTCACCATAATGTCTAATGAATATCACTATTATATATTTTCAACCTTCATCCTCCAATTTCTGAGCTTCCCCTTTTACCCATCTCAAAACAGATAAACTTTCAAACAAAACAAAAGATACAGGAAACAAAAAACAGTAACAAAGAATAAAAAGGAAAAAAAAAACACAAAAAATCCTCATTTTCATTTCTTGGAGTTCATTTTGATAAATATCATTTCCTATGATCATATGCCCATAGCTATTGAGCCTTTGTTATCCTCTCCTAAGAATCTATAAGTAAACACAGTGGATGTTAAAAAAAAAAAAAGTACACTGGGACATGATAAATTATACTGGATTCTAGTCTCAAATTTTAAGACTAAAAATGTTTAGCATACACAGGAGAGGAGGGTAAGGAATCTAATTTAAAACAAGAGGAAAACAAAATTGCATTCATTCTCTACCTCAGGAGAAATTTCCACCTTGAGCTACTGTAGTTTGATTGGCTTTACCCAGTAGCACCAACATTTCCATTTTGTGGGGAAGAGCAAATGAAGGCAAGCACCCTAAGACTAAACAATTAGGGTATGTGGGTTTTACCATCTGCTGTAGGATGATTCTCCTCTGTGGTTTTACAGGCTTGGGGGTATTGAAAAATATCTCTGTATAAATTAAATCAACTCTCATTAAAGTAGGAGACATTTAGTTAGGAAACAGCCTAGATTTTTTTTATTGAGTCTTACAATAGGGAACAGTCTAAGCTTTAAGCATTAAGGCCAGGAAGCAGCTAAATACAGAAATTAGTCTGGTGAGAAATGGGAGTTTGGGGAGATTGTATGTCTCCTGGGAAGACTGAATACATACAGCATAAGACTGAAGTTCGATAAACAGTTTGTTTTTTCCAGGTCCCATAACAATAACCCCACTGTGCTTTCTTTCACTAATACCTTATTTCTCCCTGTGGTAGACAACTATCCCTGTCCTCTGCCAGCTAATTTTTTGGCTCCATATCTCTTCCTAGATGAGTAGCTGGCTAACTAGTTCTCTGCAGTGAGAGTCAGGATAAAAGACCACTGAATTCCTGGAAAGCCACACCTTACATAGTTATCACTGTACACAGGGCAGAAAAATGAATCATGAATGTACATTATGTAAACTAGTCATTTAAAATGCATATGCAGAGCACTGGCTGAGGCCTAGAAACCTAGCTACTCTGGAGGTTGACATCTAAGGATTTTGGTTCAAAGCTAGTCTATGCAGGAATGTGTCTGAGAGTCTTATCTCCCACTTACAAAACAAACAACAACAACAAAAACTAGAAGTGGAGTAGTGGCTGAAGTAGGGGAGTGTCAGCCTTAAGTGAAAAGCTAAGGAACACTGCCCTGAGTTCAAACACTAATACTGGCATACACATGCACAAATAAAGTCCATCAGAGATGAAGCCCTGATTTCAAGTCCTTGTACTGGCATGCACTCACAAAATTAAGCAGAGCAATACAAAACTGGATGTGTAGTGCAGTGGCAAAGTGCCTGCCTAGCAAACATATTTGCTCCAAATTCAAACTACAAAACTACAAAAATAAATCAACAAACCAACAAAGCGTCAGTGCTAACACAGAAATACAAAAACATAACAAATGTTCACGTTAGTAAAACAAAAGGAAAATTCATATGAATATTCAATAGATAGGCCTAAAATGATAAAATTCAACAAATTCGTTGTTTTAGGCTCTTTTATATGTTTAATGTAGAACTTTCTCAATCTGAAGAAAGGAATTTTGTAAAGACAAAAACAAGTGTACTTACTATTGAAATACTAAAATCAATACTATTAAGCTTGAGATTGAGGCAAGGTTGTAAATCCTAGAATGTGCAATAAGACAAGAAAAGACAAAAGATGCTAGATACTAAATGAGTTTATCTGTTACAGTTTCAGGGTAAATCGTCAGTAAAGAAATAGCAATTAGGGCTGGGAATATGGCCTAGTAGCAAGAGTGCTGCCTCCTACACATGAAGCTCTTGGTTCGATTCCCCAACACCACATATATTGAAAACGGCCAGAAGGGGCGCTGTGGCTCAGGTGGCAGAGTGCTAGCCTTGAGCAGGAAGAAGCCAGGGAAGGTGCTCAGGGCCTGAGTCCAAGGCCCAGGACTTGCCCCCCCCACCAAATTTTTTTTTTTAAATATCAATTAAATTTATATAGATATACGCCTACATATGTTAGCAATGAAAAATAATAAACTAAACTACAAAACAGATACAAAAATGACTGATGATAAAGAAAAAATTGATTAATTATATTTCATATTAATTAAAATTTCATAATCATATTTCTTAAAATTAGTTCTCAAAAGGTATCATGGAAGGAATGAATGGCAAAAACTGGATAGCCACATGCAATTGATTACAATTGGACATTTATCTTATACAAATAAGTTAAAATGAATTAGACTTAAATATCAAATATGAAACTATAAAAAGTGACAAGAAAATAGAGAAAACAAAATTGTTTTGTCTTTGTTTTAGACTATAGAATGAGAGCAATTCTATAAGGGAATGGAGCCATATTCCAAAGGTTAAAAATATGAACCATATTTCAGTCCTTTTAGAATTTCAGATTGCAGGGTTGTAGAGTTAAAACTCTGAAGAGCCAGTTTTCTGTGCTCATAAACAACCGAAGACCAGAGCATAGGCAGAACTAATTAAACACAATACTAATGGGGATCTAACGGAGTCCAGGCGATGCCCCACTTCCTGTTTCGCCCTGAGCCTGTGTCCTCCTGTTCGGTCAGCTGTTTACAAAGTGATGTCAGATGCATGTGCTGAAGAGGGGATTTCATGGAGTCCAGATGATACCCCAATTCCTGGGTCGCCCTGACCTGTGTCCTCCTGACCTGTGTCCTTTCCAGTCAGCTGTTAAGAATGAGGTGTCTGGGTGTGTGCGCGCGGGTGTGTGGACAAGGAGGTGGGGGCAGGCGAGTTAAGAGTCCTAACTCCTTGGACTCCATTTGCTATTCTTTTCTTTCTCCTTTACACCTATTTGGTGGTTGTGGGCATTTGTATTTGCTTTTCTTTACATTCATTTCCAAATCTGAAAAAAAAAAAAAATTAGGGTTGTTCGTAGTGGCAAAGGGGTAAAGGAGGAGAGGAGCAGCCGAAGAGAGGGAGGACATGGAGATGAAGAACAGGATCAGCCTGGAGTTAAGGAACAGAGCCCCGGAGGAGGTAACAGAATTAGTCCTTGATAATTGCCAGTGTGTCAATGGGGAAATTGAAGGCCTGAATGACACTTTTAAAGAAGTGGAGTTTCTGAGTATGGCTAATGTGCAATTGAGTTCACTGGCTCGGCTCCCCAGCTTGAATAAACTTCGGAAGTTGGAACTTGGTAACAATATAATTTCGGGAGGTTTGGAAGTCCTGGCCAGAGAAATGTCCAAATCTTACCTATCTCAACCTGAGTGGAAACAAAATCAAAGATCTCAGTACCGTGGAAGCCTTGCAAAATCTTAAAAATTTGAAAAGCTTGGACTTGTTTAACTGTGACATCACAAACTTGGAAGATTACAGAGAAAGTATTTTTGAGCTGTTGCAGCAAATCACATACTTAGATGGATTTTGATCAGGATGATAAGGAAGCACCAGACTCGGAAGAGGAAGATGATGAGGATGAAGATGAAGATGAAGATGAAACTGGTCTACTTGAAGGATATGAGGAGGAGGAGGAAGAAGAGGATGAAGATAAAGATGATGCAGATTCAGAATTGGGAGAGGGAGAAGAGGAAGTGGGCCTTTCATACTTAATGAAAGAAGAAATTCAGGATGAAGAAGATGATGATGACTATGTTGAAGAAGGGGAAGAAGAGGAAGAAGAAAGCCTTTGCGGAGAGAAGAGAAAACGAGATGCTGAGGATTTGATTTCCTCGCTGCCCGGGTGTGCAACAGAGTGATCGCATCTTCTTTGTTCTTCATATATGATAGCTCTCCCTACCAGAAGATAATCTGTAACTTTTTTTTTTATAGGAGAAGTGTGGATTTACTATTTTTGCCTTATCATTCCAATTAAGATTTACTAGTTTGCTAATGATCATGTTGTATGTAGAAAAAAAAAATTTCATTAACTCCCTCACCCCTCCATTGTGAAATCCTCTAGCAATGTATTTGGAATCTTAATTTTTCTAATTCCAGCTTACTGTCTTAGATATTTTTAGCCCATAATTAAAAACATGATCGGTTTTACACAGGTATAGTTTGGTGCATTTCAATTGTAAGGTTTTAAAGTTATTTATAAATTAACTGAAATTATGGTCAGCTCTAATATGAAAAGAAAATAGCCTTTTGATTGATAAGTTGATTCATTTTTTTAGATGTGGTTCAGATTTTTAGTTTGACGGCAGTGATTTTTATTTTGTTTTGTGGCTATGAGCATTTGGGGGCCATCTTGTCACTTGAATAAGTTGGAAAGTAGTATAGAATCAGAATCATAAAGGTCTATTTAGCAGTCAGTATAGTTCATGGGTTTGGGGGAAGTTCTATTCAGGAATACAGTCCATGAGTTTTATGGCGCCTGAGAAGATTTTGTTTTGGAAAGAAAAATTGCTTATGCTAAATCCGGAGACATGCAGGCGAGCCCTCTCTTCAGGCTGCAGATCATGAATGCCAGTGGTCATTTATTTTGTTTCAGAAATGCATTCTCCGCTCATTTCTTTGTAATCAGCTTTCCTTCTGGCTTCATCGCTCTCCTGTCCCAAAAGAAATGGGAAACTTGCGGCTATTCAGAAACACTTTAGTCTCATACCTCAACTACCTTTTCAGGCTTGTCTGGGTTTTAAACAAAGTGGGACAAGTAGAGTATTTTCTGAGATACAATATAAGGAATACAGTTTTATACAATGCTCAGCTTATTGTTAAGTCTTTCTTGGTTGATAACATGTAATACTGTATCAAGATAAGAGAGAAAAATAGAGGAGGCTTTAGAAAGTAGCATTAGCATCTCTCAAAATTCAGAGTGATTGCCTGTTGATGAGACAGTCAATTTTTAAAACTCATTTTCCAAATCATTTGGAAGCCAACCTTGTCTATTTACAACTTTTCTTTAAACAACTTTTTACAACTTTAAATTTTCTATCTATAGTTTTAAAGCATAATCAGGTACCCCACTAACTTGGAGTATAGTAGGCAGTTGGAAGAATATTTGACACTAAATTGATAATGAAAATTGAGATTTCTTTTCAAACTGTTTGCCCACTAAAAACAGAAAAATATTTGTGATTGTTGTGTGTCCTTCCTTATGTGGCTACTAACTAAAACTTGAGAGTTGATACATCTATCTCCCTTTTGTCATGGTGGCTCCATGTTCAGGACAATTTTGGCAACTTAAAATGCATTTCTGTTTTGCATGTTTGTAATTTTTTAAAAAATTGGGGGCTGGGAATATGGCCTAGTGGCAAGAGTGCTTGCCTTGTATACGTGAAGCCCTGGGTTCGATTCCTCAGCACCACATATGTAGAAAAGGCCAGAAGTGGTGCTGTGACTCAAGTGACAGAGTGCTAGCCTTAAGCAAAAAGAAGCCAGGGGGCTGGGGATATGGCCTAGTGGCAAGAGTGCTTGCCTCGTATACATGCGGCCCTGGGTTCAATTCCCCAGCACCACATATACAGAAAATGGCCAGAAGTGGCTCTGTGGCTCAAGCGGCAGAGGCCTAGCCTTGAGCAAAAGGAGGCCAGGGCAGTGCTCAGACCCTGAGTCCAAGCCCCAGGACTGGCCAAAAAAAAAACCCACAAAACAAAATCCAATCCCCCAAAGTTGATGTTCTGATTCTCTCTGAGACACAAATCACTGAATATAGTATTGCTGTCACTCCCATTTTCAGTTTAAGATATATAATTTAGTATTTTAAAATAAGAATTACAAAATTTGTGAGAAACTAAAAAGGCTGTACAACTGACTGAAATAAAACGGGATAAATTTGGTGGGAGAAATTGAAATCTCCAAAAGATGAACATTTTTTTCTCCTAATTTTATCATTTGAAATGCTTGTGTTCATTCCTAAAAATTGCTCACTCTGCCAGTTATAAAAATGCTTATTTTAAAGTGAAATCTATATATTGACTTTCTTATCAGTCATCTTATTGTACAATCAAAATTAGAGTTCTTTGGTTTGAAGACTTCACCTAGAGCCTCCAGATAATTTTTTTTTGGCCAGTCCTTGGCCTTGGACTCAGGGCCTGAGCACTGTCCCTGGCTTCTTCTTCCCGCTCAAGGCTAGCACTCTGCCACTTGAGCCACAGCGCCGCTTCTGGCCGTTTTCTGTATATGTGGTGCTGGGGAATCGAACCTAGGGCCTCGTGTATCCGAGGCAGGCACTCTTGCCACTAGGCTATATCCCCAGCCCTCCAGATAATTTTTAAGACTTCCTTAACTCTGTGGGTGGTATTTTTATCCAAATAAGTAAGGGTGGGTTTATATTTTGTAGAAGTTTTGGGTCCTGTTTTAATGCTCTTTGTATGGCAGTATGTATATAATGTGTTAAGTTCTTCAAGAATCTCTCCTTAAAATTTTGAATACTTTTGTGCAACTGTATTTTGAATAAAGCCATGACAATGTTAAAAACAAATTAAAAAAAAATAAAGAATGAGGTGTCCGGAGCATTTGCTGAAGAGTCTGAAGATCTGAGAGCTGCTGTCCTGTCTTCACCTCTCCATTCAGAAGTGACACAAATTTGTTTTCTTGCCGATTATATCATGTTTGGCCATGATTTAAATGAGCCTTCAGAAAAAGGGTGAGCATAGGATGGAGACTGGTGAGCTTATAGAGTGGTTTCTGTTTCTGGGAGGTTATTGTCTCTCTCTTTTTTTTTCTTTTTATACAAATGCAAACTCAGGATCATAATGGATACACGATGTGGCTTTCCCCTCCACAGATGACATTGTCGTGCAACTCTGACAGAACGTATCCCATTCTCTTTGAATTTTCAGACTTGTCAGGAATACGAAGGCTCTGCTGTTATACTAAGAGACACATGAAGTCATAAACATGACCATGTGTGTCTCCAGTGTCCAGCAGAGTGGGTTTAGTAAAGGTCTTGTGTGTGGGAGGGGAATGTGCATGTGTGCCAGTACTAGGCCTTGAGCTCAGGGCCTCACATTCTTCTTTTTCTTTTTCTTCATGGCCAGCACTCTTATCACTGGAGTCACACCTCCACCTCAGCTTTTCTATTTTTTTAAATTACTATTGTACAAGTGATGTACAGAGGGACTACAGTTACATAAATCAGGTAATGAGTACATTTCTTGTTGAACAGTGTCACCTCTTCCTTTATTTCCCCGTTTTTTCCTCCTGACTCCTTCCCCCTGAAAGTTGTACAGTTCATTTTCAACAGTGTCTAGTGAGTACCACTGCAGCATTTGTTCACCCTTCACATCTCACTAACCTTAATTTGTATGGCCGTTATTATGCATAACATATGATGCATAACATATGACCATCATTAAGGAAGTTGCAATTGTCACTCTGTTTTGGAATGGTAAAGAGTCACTCTGTCATGGAGAAGCACCAAAGACAGCGGGAAGGAAGCACTCGCTTCCTCGTTTTGGAATTTGTGTGCATCATTCAAAATTCATCCAATAAGTATTGAGCAGGCCTAGACATGCTTGGCATTGTGCACAGAATCACAGGAATGCACATTGTGCTGGAGATGACGCAGAAAGAGACTCTCCATTAGCAGATGATGAGAGGGAGACTCCAAATAGAAACAAGGAAGTGGTGGCATCCAGGATGGGGGCTGTATACTGTATGAGTCAAACCCAGCCCAAACTATTTCTAGCCCTCTTCTCAAGGTCTACCTTTCCCCACCAACACTGCCTTTGGTTCTCAACTTCTCCCCTCATGTAATACTCCTCAGGAAGTATACCACAAAGCTAAGATGCTTTTGATTCAGAGTCCATCTGCCTTTTAGCCTCTCACTGCCATTCTGTACTACATTTGTAACAATAAGTAGAATAATGAAGAAAGTTAACGTTAAAACTTCCTGCCACCGGACACTGGTGGCTCAGGCCTATAATCCTGGCTATTCATGAGGCTGAGATCCGAAGGTCACAGTTTGAAGACAGCTTAAGCAGGAAAGTCCACAAGACTCTTATCTCCAATTAACTAGAAAAAGCCTGGAAGGAAGAATGTGGCTTAAGAGATACAGCCTCAGTCTTGAGCAAAAACACTAAGGGAGAGCATCAAGGCCCCTAATTCAAGTCCTAGTACTAACACACACACACACACACACACACTCTCTCACACAGCATGCTGTTGTGTGTTCTTGCTTCTAGATACTATACCATAAAATAGCATCACAAATCTGATCTTACAATCAGAATATTTCATGAAATAACAGCCTGCAGGTGAGCTGCAGGAAGAATCCCAAAGCACACAACAGATGGCATTGCTTTATTCCACAGTTTTCTCTTTTGTTCTAATGGCAAACAGCTTGGGAAGTAGCCTGATTGGAAATGAGAGTTATATTAATTATTTATTATGACTTACAACCAGTCTATGCATAGAAACAACAAAAGCAGATCTTGGCAGATTTACTAATTACCCCAAAGATTTTTTTTTTTTTTTTAGTACTTGACATTATTCTTATCTTGTAGTCACTTCAGGAAATCAGAGGAAAAACACTAGTTTGCTTCAAGATAAGCTGAGAAAGTGTTGTTTTGAAACATTCTCAAAGATATCAGTTATGTTTTATACTAGAATTGTATTGTTCACTTAGAATTCCAAGAAAAAGAAAATACAATAATATTCCCACAGAAAAAGAAGAAGGAAGTGATTACAAAAGGAAAAATTCTTTTCTATTATGAACAAGGGCACAATTAATGGCTCTAATAGCTCTACTTTCCTTACAGTGCCTGTGATAAAGCAATCTGGTAAGAGTGGGACCAAATGGACATGATCTGGTTGGACTGGCAAAACTGAAATTTTTGGTTACGTGTGTGTGTGTGTGTGTGTGTGTGTGTGTGTGTGTGTGGCAGTCCTATGGCTTGAACTCAGGGCTATGCTCTTACTTGGGATTTTTGCTCAATACTTCTAATACCTCTAATACCTCTAATACCTCAATACTTCTAATACCTCTAATACTTGAGCCATACCTCTGCTTCCACCTCGTTATTGAAAAGAGTGAGAGTCAGCTTGTTCAGGGGCTTGATTGGATGAGGGGTCATTGTCTTACCTGAAGAGGACTATGGACAACTGCTTGGCTGGCAATTTTTCGGACAGCTTGTTCCCTGTAGCTCCTCAGAACAGAGTTTCTGGCTTGTTCTATTGCTGAATGAAACTAAATTTTCAGACCAGAACATGGGAAATTTCTTTCCAGAAGTTCTCTGTGTCTGTTACCTCCTAAGAGGCAATGTGTTGTCAATATATCCATGTACTTATTGGTTTCCCTTGGTTACATAGCAACCCATTGTTAGGTCTCTGATAGCATACCATGGTGCTTTGAGTGGCCTGCGCCAATTGGGAACTTCATAGATTTCTAGATAGCAATTATCTCTGCCAATATTAATTAAATTCTGCAAATGATGTGATGTGGTCACAGTGCCTGGGACATCAACAGGAAACCTTTGGTTGGCTCACCCTGTGTAGGGACAGTGGCACTGGTATGTGCTAAACAGAACAGTCCCTAATGTCAAATGGTGTTTCCTGGCTAGAGGGCAGAGAGTATCAGATTTATCCTTTGTAGGGTATGAAATGGCTCTCCTGCTGGTTAAGAAAACTCTTGGAATGAGCTTAGTTTCAGGAAGAGTAAGCACTGGGGAAATAAGGTTTCACGTGAGTAACCAGGGAAAATTATGGGTGTCTTTATAAATGGCTCTTGAAAAGCTTTCCAGCTGGATCTATCATCCATCCCTGAGGGTAGGCTGGCCACATGCCAGGCATCCTGAAAGTCACTCATCAAAGTCCGCTGAGGAACCCCAAATGTTGCTTCCAGGTGCCAGAGATGAGGATGCCACACATGGGACTGCTAAATGCTCTCAAGCTTGGGAAATCAAGGCAATGTAAATATACCCACCACCTACAGAGTTCCACTTCCACCACCAATCCTGTGAAAGGACTTGTTAGGGAAAGAGAAAAGTGAGAAAAAGCCAGTGATCCAGTGATTGGGAGGGGGAGGGGCACAGTGAGAATGAGTGAGACAGAGACAAAGATAAGTGAAAGAGACAAAGAGAAAGAGAGACATAAACACACAGAGAAAGACTTATTCTGCTTTATTTAAAATTTTTCTTTAATTTTTATTGAAAATGTGATACACAGATGGGTTATAGTTACATGAGTCGGGTAATGAGTGCATTTCCTTTTGAAGAGTGTCACCCCGTCCCTCATTCTCTTCCAGTTTTTCCCCTCCCGATATCTTTCCCCTCCAAGTTATTCTGCTTTCTTAAAGATATCTTTCCTATGCAGGGTCCCTTGATAGCACATGAACTTATTATAAGGGAACTTCAAGAGCAGATTGTACCTACAGGAAAATTACCATCAGGGTAGTGTATTACCACATTGTTCCCTCAGTGTGGTTGAGGGGCTGGAGTTCATTGATAAACAAGCTTCTCTGCTTCCATTCCCAAGCTTTACACCAACATATATGGGCCTTCTCCAAGTCTTAGAATCATTACTCCTGCCCTGGTCTAGTATGCTTCTCCCTGCAGGTGTTATTATTCATTGATCTTGCAGATTATTTTCTAAGGCATAAAAAGCAAAGGATGAAAGGATAATGGCTTCCTGCTGGAGTACTACTCTGAATCAGTAACATATACCAGAAGGAAATCTAATAAAATGTGACTTCTGCTATTTTGTAAAGGTGAAAGAGTTGATACAGACTGACCATGGGCGTCAATGCTAAGGTAAAACCATAAACACACAAACAGCTGCTAGGAAGCTTTGAAGAAAAAGCAGGATTTGGAAGGACAATGTATTGTGATGAGTGAAATCTTGCCAGTCACTTTTCTTTTTGTAACAGTTGCTAATTTGAAACCAGTGTGGGGCTAAGCCAAGCAGAAAGACAGCAGATAAGCTCAGGCATTGCATCGTATTACCACAGTAAAAATAAATAAATAAATAAATAAAGATTGGAGACAGCCTGGCACTGGTGGCTCATGTTCATAATCCTATTCAGGAGGCTGAGATCTAAGGATCACACTTTGAAGCCAGCTTCAGTAAGAAAGTCTATGAGACTCATCTCCAATGAACATTCAAAAAGTTGGAAGTGGCTAAATGGTAGAGAATTCGCCTTGAGTTCGGGAACAGTTCCCAGATGCTGAGTTTAAGCCCCAGGATCAACACACACACACACACACACACACACACACACACACACACACACACACACACACGAAATAAAGGTTATTAAGGAATCAGCACCTGAAGGTCTGATGTCCCACATGAAAGAAAAAAAAAACACAAAAAGAAGAAATTTGCATTCTGTGCAACTTTTACCCTCAAAGCATTTGCAGAATTGTAAACTTCATATAGTGAAAGGAAATAAGAGAAGCAGAGAGTGGTAGCTAAAACCTAAAAGGCTAAACAACAGCTGTTTATCCAGATCATGGTGCTGAGGAGACAGAATTTTAATTTCAGGGCACTTCAGAGGCAAGTGCGTGGTTAAGCATGACGGGATTCCCACATGGAGGCTTGGGGGCTGTATCCAGGAAAAAGCCAAAAACAAAATTGTCTTGAATCATCTCAATTCTTATTGAATCAAGATGTTCTGTTCCTTATCTCTTGCCTAACAAAAGAGATGAAATTTTCTTTAAGGAAAATGCCATTCTACTGGCTCTGTGCAGTACTGCACACACAGTGCTCAGTGGACATGTGAGGCAAAATAAAACTTGGAGGGATGGCTGGACCAGCTCAGTGCAGCCATAAACTGGTGGCTCATGCCTAGAATCCTTGCTACTGTGGAGGCTGAGACCTGGAGAACTGAGGTTCAAAGCCATCTAGAGCAGAACCTCTTTAAGTCTGAATCCCCAATAAACCAGCAAAATTCCAGACTGGTAGAATACCAACCATATTTAAGAAAGTCAAACATACTGAAAGCTGGTTGCTTACACCTATAATCCTAGTTATTCAAAAGGCAATATCTGAGATTTCTAGCTTGAAATCATCCTGGACAAGAAAGTCCATGAGACTCTTGTCTCTAATTAATCAGCCAAGAGCTGGAAGTAGAGATGCTATATAAACAGTAGAGTGCCATCCTTGAGTAATAAAGGCAAACAACATGAGGCCTTGAGTTCAAGCTCCAGTACTGATGTACACACACACACACACACACACACACACACACACACACACACACACACACACCCCTTTACTGAACCAGATTCTCTGCTAGGCATTGAAGACACAAATGTGACTGAAGTTCATGTCTGTAACTTTAGGTGTCTCCTCATCCAATGTGGAGACATGTTCATTCCTGACAGTTGAGAGTGAGTGTGATAGATCCTGTCAAAGCTGCCTGGAGATGTCATTTGTGGAGTGTAAATCTACATGACATATCCAATATGACTCAAGTTTCCACTTGAAACTGTCATAAGATTCCTGTCCCAGATCTGCTGCTTCTGACATTGCATTCCATGCTTATCACAGCTACCAAATCCCTCCCAGGCTTCAGTATTTTCACCTGGGACATAGGGCCAGGTGGGGAAAGGTAGAGCAAAAACATCAATGCTGTAGAGAGGACTCTGAGGACTCATTAAAATCATGCATACAAAATCACTTGACAAAGTAATTAGCTCATCTTGTCACTCCTACTTCACAGATGAGAAAACCATAGGAGTCTGCATCATGCCCAGGTTTGCAAGGGCTGTGGGTGTCAAGGAGAGAACTCTAGCTTACCTCTGACCCCAAGCCCAGTGCCCTGCTCTGAGCCTAAGGAAAAAGACCACCCAGGAGACTCAGTCCAGTACCACATCTACAAACATGCACTGCCATGTTCCAGTGTTTTCCTTACTTAGCATTGCACCTAGAATTTCAGAATATCACAGATTATATCTTTCATGAAATGTCTCTTTCTTCCCTGAAAGAACAAGGGTCAAGATTGTGAGTTGGAACATAACATAATTTTCTCTCCGTTCACATTCTATATTCTAAGCCATGTGTGGACTCTCATTAAAAACTAGTGCCTTCATTCATTCAAAAATCCAAGCACCTTTTGTAGGATATTTGCATTTAGGAAAGACTCTGTATTCAAACTCAGAGTGATAACATTGTGTAATAGTTACAAAGTCCTGAACTGAACCAATTGCTAGTGATTTATTCTTGTAATCCTAACTACTCAGGAGGCAGAGCAGAGGATCTCAAATCGAAACCACCCAGGCAGAGAAGTTTGAGACTATCCCAAAGTAACTAGCCAAAAGCAGGATTAGAGGCAGTACACCAACTGTGAAAAAGGTAACCAAGCAAGAGGGCAAGGGAAGTTCATAGCCCTCATATGGGTGTACACACACACACACTTTTTTTTTTTTGCCAGTCCTGGGGCTTGAACTCAAGTCCTGAGCACTGTCCCTGGCTTCTTTTTGCTCAAGGCTAACACTCTACCACTTGAGCTGCAGTGCCCTTTCTGGCTTTTTCTATATATGTAGTGCTGAGGAATTGAACTCAGGGCTTCATGTATGCTAGGCAAGCACTCTACCACTAGGCCATATCCCTAGCTTCAATATTCTTGACTTTTATAAAGCTTAGATCCTATTTAACTAGTAAAATCTGTAAGCAAATAATTCTATTCTGTATTTTAAAGCAGTGATATGTGTTATAAAGATGATAATACAGGTTGGTATGAAGGAGAGAGGGAGCAAGTTTAAATTGAAAGAATTCTGAAGTAGAGACTTTGAACAGAAATGAAAAGATGGAGGTAAACACTTAAATTTGGAGAGGATGAGAAATTTCTATTTTTTATATAGAAACTTAAAATTAACATAACTTTGGGTTATTTGAGGAATATTTTGATCAGGTGAAAGGTATAAGATGGGGCTTCCAGGTAAGGGTGAAGTATAAGGCAAGAAGAACCATCCAACCAAACAAAGGAGAGGCAGGACTTTATCCCAAGAGTGATGAGACATCCCAGGAAGTTCCAAGCTGAACATGAGTCACATTTTTGTTTCATATGGGGGCTTGAATTCAGGGCCTTGAACTCTCCCTTAAGTTTTCCACTCAAAGCTGGTGCTTGACTACTTGAGCCACACATCAATTTTTGGCTTTTTTGCTGGTTCATTGATGATAAGAGTCTAGATTTTGGCATATCCTCAGATCTCAGTCTCCTTAGTAGCTAGAACTATATCCTGTGACTGTTTTGTAGATATTGGGTTGTACAGGGGTAAGGGTGAGAGAGGGGAGGCTGATAGGGAGACAGCTACCTCAGCTCTTTCACATACACTGTTCATAGAGACTGGAATAACCAAGTTCCATGTTTTATGTTAATGAAAGCAAGTACTTTGTATTATGAAACCTTTATTGAATAGTATAGGGATGGATAATTGTCAGAGATCTAGTAATACAGAAGAACTTGTTACAGTTAGCCATGTTTTGCTTGCTTGGAATTCTGTGAAGCTAATCCTATCCTGACCTTTTCACATTATTTGGGGAGACAAACATTTCCAATTATCCACAAATCAGCAAATCTAGTCTTGACATCATTTTAATTTATTTTGTGCTCACCCTGGGGCTTGAACTCAGGGCCTGGGCACTATCACTGTGCGTTTCTGCTCAAAACTAGCATTCGATTCCTTGAGCCACAGCTCTACTTCCAGGCTTATTTTTTAGGGGAGGGTTGAGTGTTGATAGTTAACTGGAGATTTAGTCTCAGAGACTTTCCTGTCTGGGTTGACTTCAAACTGCAATCCTCAGATTTCAGTCTTCTGGGTACCTAGGCATGAGCCACTGGTATCTGGGTCTTATTTTTTCTTAATTACAAAAAATTCATCATTGAGTCCTACCTTCAAGTTATATGTAACTTCAATTTTTACATAATGTATATTGAATGTAATGACTGTATTTTATGGTATTCTTTCTTTGACCCCTCCCCAGTACATAGGTCCTGGATGTCTTCTATAAGT